>NC_054538.1:55929433-56240683 GCF_017654505.1 Polyodon spathula | reverse complement strand
ATAAACCTTTTTGACAAAGGCTAGTGAATGATTTGCACAAAATAAAATTCACTCGCTTAAAATTCACATTTTTCTAAAAAAAAAAAAAAAAAAAAGTAAAAAATTCTGTAGAGTAAGACCATATAATATTGTATAATTACAGACTGCTTTTACTTCTGTTGAAAGCAATAAAGTACCGTATTCCTTCGAATTTAAGATGCACTTTTTACCCATTTTTTTCTCAAATAGCCTTAAAATTCGAGTACTTTATAGTGTTGCGTATATTAAAATAGGCAACAAAAGATGTGATTTTCCGAGTAAACAAACAGCATCGTGACTGACTACCATAGAAAGACAACAAAGACGTCTGCCCGAATACACAAGCAGCAACGGGACTTACTGCTGAGACAAACTAACCAAAACGTTACTGTCCAATTTTGAATCATCCATGTTATACAGGCAGCCATTTTCAAAGAAGCATCATTAGCTTCCTGAGGAATACCAGGAGAGCCTCTTCAATTGCATCATGTCTAACATACGATACCAGCTTGGACAATTCGGAATTGCTGATCAGACCCCCGTATTTTTCACATGCCAAGCAATACCACAGTTCACAAATTGGTAGAAAAACAGGTTCTGACTTTTGTGTTTGCAATGCGGTCAAAAGCTGTTGTGGTTGCAGGGTTACATGTTGCCTGATGTCGTGCTTGCTGTTGCCAGGATGTGTGATGCCGTAAGTTAGTGGTGGTATGTGTACGATAGAGATGCCATCTTAAGTATTATACAGTTGCAGAACAATAAACGAGCTCCGAGGTTAGTCTACAACAGCACTGTTTCATGTCAGTTTTGTACAATACAACAGCGTAATTAAGGTTGTACCTTTATAAAGGTACACTTATGTTTTCCTCAAATTGAGGACGGTAAATTTGGGCTGCGTCTTAAATTCGAAGGAATATAGTATAGAAGAATTTAAATTTCAGTGAAATATTTTAGCAATATTGTTGCTAGTGCAGTGGTTCCCAAACTGGGGACCCGAGTGGCCATGTGATGGTTTCAGGGGGTACACCACATACAGACATATTAGCTCTCATATGACAATGTGATGCCTAGGAAAAGTTTTACAAAAGGATAGGGGTTGCCTATTTATTAATTTATTTATGTAACACTTACCACCTTGGTGTCAGCTTTATCCCACATTTTTACATCATTGATTCCAACGCCCATGTGAACAAGTGTGCACAAATATACAATCAAATGTGATGCTTGCAAGATACAAATGTCACATTTCTATGGATTCAATGGATGGCGGTCCTCCGTGAGGATGCCTCATGTCACTGGGTACTTGAACCTAGGCATTTTGAGAACCCCGGGCATAGAGTTTTATAACAATCATGGTTCCAATAATAATAATTACTTTCTTAATTATACAGTATTGCATAAGAATGTGTTATGTGAGAAAAAAAGAAGCTTTAATAAAACATACCTTGTGGAAAAAGCTGGCTGTACTTCATGAGGATTTCTGCGATCAGACCAGAAAAAGAGCAGTCTATCAAACCTAGGCTCAATATCGGCATACTGTGCTTTACCCTCTGGGAAAATTCGAAGCAGACCACCATGATCCTTTAAACACAAAAAGAAACCCTTAATTAGAAACCCTAATGGGAAGATGATTTTACTCAAAGGACATTATCTCTTGAAACATGAGCTGGTTCAAACCAGGTTTGTATTTTTATGTGACCTCCAGTTCTTATGAGGAAGCTAGATAAGATAGAATCAATTTCAGGTAAAATTTCTATATATATATATATATATATATATATATATATATATTATATATATCTGAAATTGATATACTATATGATATACTATACATACAGTACCAGTCCTTCATTCTTCAGCAAGATAATGACCCGTAAAACACCTCAAAGTTGTGCAGGAACTATCCGGCGAAGGAGGAAAATGAAGGACAACTCAATCTAATGACCTGACCTGCCCAGTCTCCAGACCTCAATCCCATAGAACTTGTATAGGACGAACTGGTTAGAAGAGTCAAAGCAAAGCTACCCACAAGTGCCTTACATCTCTGGGAATTGCTGCAAAAGAGCTGGGAAGACATGTCGGCTGATTTCCCGCTGAAACTTGTTAATCGAAGGCCTCGTGTTTGTGAGGCTGTTATTAAGGCAAAGGGTGGCTATTTTGAGGAATCCAAGACTCAGAGACAATTTTCAATTTTCTTGAACATTGCTTTGTTATTCCTTATGCTTTGTTTTGTATATTGTAACATGTGTTTTCATTTTCAAGTATTTACAGAAACGTATACGACATAAAACATGTCAATTATGAAAATAAATTATATATATATTGTTCAGGTGGAATCATTTCTCTCATATTTACCTTTTTACTGATCTTTTGTATGAAAAACAGATCTGTGACAGCACAACAAAAGGAGGGCTTTAACAAAATACAAAGACTGTACGTTGAAGTACAGTAGCCTTCCACAATAAAAATCTAAAATACAAATTGCTTTTTTTTTTTTTAAATGCAAAAAAGGTGTCCAGCAATATTTTTTTCTTTCCTAGACCTGTACAGTGTAGAACAGTGGTCGTCAAAGCTGTGCTGAGACTGGGATGCAAACTGAAAACAAACTGAAACCGGCATTTTCATAAAGTTCCAAGCCGAACGATACTGACAAAAAGACAAAACTGAACCTAAACCATTTTTTTGTATAATGAACAAGCACTGTCAGTTTCATCTCTAATCCGACAGCATTTTCAGGAGATTTCACACACTTTGTAGACGGTTCATATCAACATCCCTTAATTTTTATATAGTAAATCAAAAGTCATGACAAGACCTGATTGGTTGTGACTTTCAGCAGGTATAAACACAGCTTTATACTTAGTTAGGGTATTCAGATGTCTACGGTGGTTTTCTTTTTAGGTGTGTTGATGAAAGGTGCTGGTGCTAAAACTAGCAGGCACAGGCAAACACAGCCTGCAAAACCTTTTGTTAAAAAAAGCATCCTAAAATGTGTAACGCCCAAGCAGGATGTTTGAGTTTATTAAATTCTATTAAATTACTCTGGGTTGACCTCCATTTTTTATGTTTTTTATTTTTTTTTTTTAAATATTGATGCTTAACTGACCAAATCAACCACATGTAAAAGTATTGAAAGAAAGTAAAAATGTTATTTGCGGTACCAAACCACATTGAAACTAGGCAAATCTGCAATAACAAACTAAATATCCACATGTTGGTTTAAAATAAATGCATCTACAAGCAGGTTATTTTTTATTAACCTCTTCAACTCCAGATGCAAAAATGAATATGCACTCCAGGTACCAGATTTTAAAATGATTATAATTGGTATTTTTACCCCTGAAATTAGTATAAAATAAAAAAGTAAAGCAATAAAGCCAAACAGACACAAAAGTTATCTTTGTTCACATTTTTATTTATGTATACACCAGTAATATATATGTTTTACATATAGTACATAACAGAAATATTCAATTATTTATTTAAAAAAGGTACGTACAAAATTACACACAATATATAAAATAAATATTTTTTGTAAATGGTAAAACATACATATGTAATTGTCATTTTTATGAACAAAAAACACAAATTATATTGTGAAATTGTTACATATTTTTTGTAGGATTACCGATTCACGTGTCAATCATTGAAGTGATCGAGGCAGCTGGTATCCTTTCGGATTTGTTTTTCATAGCAGACCCTGCACCTTTTATGTGGTCTCTGCTTCTCTTGTGTGGGAGGGATTGTAACACAGCAATGTACAGCACCACTTGGCGCAGGCGTTGCAAGTGATCTGCTTGTCTTAGAAAGTTTTTTCACAACCTCATATCCAGTGCTGTACTTTAAGTATTTGATCGCATCACTGTACTTCATTGTACTTTCCAATGTGGAATGGCTAGGTATAAAATATCTTTGCTCCTCCAGTAACTAAATGGATAACGGAAATGTATATACTTTAGATTGTTGTTTGTTTTCTCCAACTCTTCTCAATGTCTTCACAGATAGATAGGAATTTTTGCATGGAACACAACTGGATAAAATTCACCTGATGATCTCTCCTTCCCAATTTCAAAACACATATCACATTACTGACATGTATACAAACAGATCAGGTTGGAAAAAAAACAACAAAAAACATTGAATAGATGGCAAACCTTGAATTGCGCAGGTACGGCATGGCACTGCAAGTGCTCTTTCATTTGACATACGCGTGTACGTCCTGTAGCTGAAGTTAAGGCTGCTTAATTTACTATGCAAGTACTAAAATCACTTTTGTTCATCAGTCCTTTATACTGCATTCTACTGGCATATTGACTGAATTCAAGCACAAGGATCTTATCCATAAAGTCATAGTAAAGGATTCTAATAAACTAGAATACAAAACAAGAACTGTGTTTCCTCATCAGAAGCATTTTTTTGCTGACAAACAGCTCAGTCACTTTGAAGCCCACATACTGATTAAATAATTTTGAAAACCATGAACTGCAGTCCTACTCAGATGTGATTTGCCATTTACAATCGACTATGGCGACTATAGGGGTACCAGGAAAATACAAATGTAATGTTTATTAATACATTATTTCTATAGTAAATTGTGTCTAACTGAACAGTACATAACCCTACAGTGCCAATTGTCGAAGAAAAAAAAAGGAATCAGATTGAAAAAAACAAAACAAAAAAACCCAGAATAGATGACAAACCTTGACGTATGCAGGTACAACATTGTGCTGCAAGTGCTCTTTCATGCAACGTGTACGCTTACGTCCTGGACTATGACCTGTTCCCTTGGCTGCACAAATGCATTACATTTTTTGGGTTTAATGCTTTAATTCTGGTTTTATTGAAAACTGGTTGGAGGTCAAAAACAGCTGAAAGAGTGGATAAAAAAAAAACACAACCAATCATAACCGACTTGCATCCTTACCCAGAATCTATGTGCTGTGCCCACATCAGCAACTGACATAATCTGGAATTCCGCAATATATATCTGTATTACAGTGTATTACGCTGTGACAAGATGCGTGTGGTGTGTTGTACAAAAGGACTGTCCAGATAATGTTCCCAGTGCAAAATGTCCATATTTATTTAAACTGCGACCAAATAATAAACAGTCGTCCCTATACCAACATTTTACAATTCCATTGACCTTACGTAACATAAAAGTTAACATTTTACTGAATGTTTTAAGTTTAATGATTCATAAAGATCTGTAATGTGTAGTGAATACAAACAGATCCATCTCAAATAGCGTGACTAACACAAACAGCTCTAATTCCTTTTTAATCGATTATCAATTGAGTCACTTACCTTATATTACAATAAGACTTAAACTAGAAAACAGGCATTAGGTGGGCTTCATATTTTCAAACCTTGTTATTAATTGGAGCACAATCTGTTGCTATACCTCATTTTCATATGTAATCATATTAAATTTGAGATTTTGATCGATTACTAGTGTACTTGAACATCCAAATTAGGTAAAACTTTATTAATTACAGAAGGATACTCTTAATACCATCAGATCCAATATATCACAACATGATTGGTAAAGACTTTAAAAATAATGATATAGGGCATAACTTATGAATTTCCAACCAGTAATAAAGCTTCATCTAATTACAGAAGAGCCACCTATTTTATTTATTATATCATTCTCAAATCTCTAACCAGTCACCACTGTAATCAGATGCATTTACCAATATAAAATAACGCGTCACCTTAATTAGAACTTTTCAAAAAATGTTCATAAATTTTGTTAATACTTGGAGATATTAAACATGATCCTACATTGCTTTAATACTGAATAGATTTCTTATATTAATGAAAATAATTACTGATGTAACTTAAAAAAAAGGATGGTGAGTACGTAGATTCAAGAAAATGCAGAGTCCTTTTCTTCAATCAGTTGCCAGGTTTATTGAAATATGCAGGGAGTCTGGTCCCAGGTACAGGACAAACAGAATACTTGTTCTTACAATTTTTGCATGACATTAAATACCCTTCTGTATAGATGGTCCACCTCCTCTTTCTCCGACACTTAAACCAATAGCAAAGGTACAACACATTATTCTGTTACAATATACCATATGTATTTAATTTAGTGTGTATGTGTGTGTGTGTGTGTAGTCTTGTGTGACAACCTCTGAACTCAGTGCATTCTTCAAACCACTGGCGCCCCAAAAGGTCCATATCTAGTTTTTGTCATCTTCCTTGTTCATATCTCTCCTTTTTGCTTGAGACCCTTTGAGTCTAGTGGCGTTATCTCTTATTCTCCCTGAGAACATTTGGGTCCAACGCCAGTCCCTGGGAGCCTTTTAGCTCCTTTATGCTTTGCATTCCAAAAGTCTTACAGCCTGGCCCCTTCTGGTCCACAACATTGTTATCTTGTTAGCTTGCAGTTAATGCTGGGCAAGAAGCTTGTAGACACAAGGTCTCTATCAATTGTTAGCAGTACATGCAATTTGAACCAAACAGTCTGCTATCTGCAATATTAGTCTCTTTTCAGAAAAGAACACCAGTATAGCTCTGCCAGTCCACATGCGTTGCAAACTGGTAATCAATTCTCAATCCATGTTTTCCAACATTTGCAAATATGAACTGAGGTCTAAGTTTTCATTGAGACCGTATGGCTCCATTGTTTTTAAAGTAAATATCCAGAATGCCTCCCTTTTCAATAATATAAATACTAAAGCCCCCCTCTTTCTGGCAGAGAAACTTTTTCTGAACCAATAAATTTCAAACTGCATGCTGAAGCTTGCGTCATCTTTTGATCATGTCTGGCAATTGCATAATCTAAATTATTATTATTACGAATAGCTGCCTTATGTTCCGCTATTCGAAGATTCTTTTTTGTTTGACCAATATATGCTAAGCCTCAAGGGCATTTTAGCATATAAATGGCATGAGTTGTGCTACAATTAATCAATCCCTGAACTTTGTATTTTTTACCTGTTTCTGGATGGTTAAAATACTGTTTTGAGTGTTAGAGCAGTGTATGCATTTGCCACAATAATAATTTCTTTGTGTGGTTGTCGTTAGCCAATTACCACTAGAAGGTGATTTATAACATAGAACTAACTACTGAATCTTTCACATTTTTGCCTCTTAAAACAAAATCTTGGTAGGATTGTAACCGGTGAACTAAGTTGAGGATCACATTGCAATATTGTCCAATTTTTCAAAATATTTTTTAACCTCATTGGTAGTATGATTATATTCCATGACAAACACCATTCTTTCACCATTAGATTGGACATTCTTGATTAATTCTATCAGATCTGTTCCTTTCAATTTTTCCACTCTATTGTAGGATGTTTTTAATGTTATGCTGTTATATCCTTGTGGCAGAGCGTCAGCCTTGCACAATGAAATATGTAGTTTATTATATGTTTTTGTGTTAACTGTTAATATTGATTTAATTGTTTAGCTGCTGTGGCGCTCCGCTGGGGACGATTACCAGTCTGCGTGGAGCAGCAGCTGAAAGCAATCAGCTGTTCCAGTGGGCGGGTGGGCGTGTCTCAGTGGAGCGTCACTATAAAAGCATGGCGATCGCTGTGATCGGGGCTGCTGCAAGGCCTGCCATTTTCACGGCACCTTTGATTTATAGTTTGTTGTACTGTGTTTTATTTTGCACTTTTCGTACAGCTTGCTGTAGTAGTCCTCTGTGCGTTACCATCGTTGGTAACGTCACATGACCATTTTTATTTACTTTCATTTTTATGTTTGTTTGATATTAAAACCTGTGCAACCGAAAAAAAAAAGGGGGGCATACCTCATTGCCCCATTCACTACAGAGATAACACGGACATAACAAAAGGAGGTAGCTGTTTCTGCATCCAGTGCTCAAAGAGTATCACTGACATTTGCAGAGTTTTTTGGGAGATGTTATAGAATAATGACTTTGATCGCATTATTGAGGAGTTTGGTGATGAAACAAGTGATCAGGAGAGGATTTATCAGTATGCACGTCTATCAAGAGGTATGTGAAAAATACCCCGAACAAGGAGTGGGGCTTAGCTGGAGATGTTGTACTGAGTGTCCTTTTGCGATTCAATGCTTTTTAAACCTGTTTTACTATGGAAAAAAAATAAATAAATAACGCGTGTAAAATAAACCACGCGTGTGAAAATAAACTGGACCTGACATGCCTGACAAGCGCTGAATAAATGGACTGCAAAGGGTTAAGTGTAAAAAATATGGTATATTGGAAATCATATGTTTAGGATGATCACTTTTTGCCTTCAGAATCATATTTCTATCAGTTGCTTTTTGAAAGATAGAAGTGTCCAACTTGCCGTTATTAACAATCAAAAAAGACAGATCTAAAAAATGTATTTCCGATTGACTATATTCCATTTTAAACTTTAAATTAAGATTGTTAGTATTGATGTACTCGCTAAATAAAATTAAATCAGCTTCACTGCCAGTCCATATAATCAGAATATCATCAGTATATTGTTTCCATCATAATGTCATGTTTTGCAAAGAGAGATGAGGCCCTGTCATTAATGAACAAGTTTTCCCAGTAGCCATGTATAAATTTGCATATTTGGGTGCAAAAGACGACCCCATTGCTGTGCCTTTGACCAAGTAAAACTTATTGTTAAACATAAAATTATTTGATCTTAATGTGAATGTAGTTAGTTCCAACAAAAACTGAACTGGTAAATCACACCTGAAAATATGACAGAGCCTCTGATCCCTCTTTGTGTGGTATATTGCTATATAGGCTTTCCATGTCAAACGTAACCAAAAAACGATTCATCAGGAAAAGTGAATTGGACTAGTAACAATTCAATTATTTTAGCCTGTCTGCATATGACATGTCTTTTAAACCCGGAATAATTCTGGAAGCTCTTCTTTGCACTCTTTCTACAGCATCAACATCCTTTTTGTAGCGAGGAGACCAGAACTACACACAATAGTCAAGATGAGGTCTTACTAATGCATTGTACAGTTTTAACATTACTTCCCTTGATTTAAATTCAACACTTTTCACTATATATCTAAGCATCTTGCTGGCCTTTTTTATAGCTTTCCCACAGTGTCTAGATGAAGACATTTCTGAGTCAACATAGATTCCGAAGTCTGGCCTTTTTCATAGATTCCTTCTTCAATTTCAGTAATCGCCCATGTGATATTTATAATTCCCACTTTTATTGCCTGTGTGCAGTACCTTACACTTTTTCTATTAAAAATAATTTGCCATTTGTCTGTCCAGTTCTGAAGTGTCTATCATTTTGAATGACCTATGCTGCTGCAACAGTGTTTTGTGTCGTCTGCAAATTTAACAAGTTAGCTTTCTATACCAGAATCCAAGTCATTAATGTAGATTAAGAATAGCAAAGGACCTAATACTGATCCCTGTTTTACTCCACTGCTTACTTCGTTTTCTACATGTTAACCATTCCCTAATCTATTAGGGATGTTGTTGTTACCGGTATATTTTAATGACAATAAAAATATTGTTGCAAATAAATTATATCGTTCAATTTAATTTTTTATTTTTTTGGTTCCCACTTATCGTGTGCATAACGCAAACGGAAAGCATTATGCTTTGGACTGATCCATTTGATTTTCATAGGGAGGTCAATAAGTAGTACAGATTAATATATGTATTACAGTATATTTCAGTTTTTAATTACAGAACTCCTATTTTATTGAGTGTCAAGTCAACTATTTAATCAATCAGGTGTCACGCTAAACTTTTTAAAACAAAAGTTCATTTTAATTATGTTCGATGTACTCCAGTGTTTTGGACACAGGCTTCACCTTGTTATCGGCAATACCTTATTTTAGTAACAATGTGAACGTACCTGTCTTGTTTGTTTAACTGGTGTTGGCATTCTATTGTACTAAAGCAGCCTTCAGACCAAGTGCCTTGTGCTGTTTTGGTATCATTTTCCCTACTGGGGTGAGCCATGTTACACTACCGATATTAAAAATGGCTTGCTTTTAAAACTGAATATTAAAACTACATTTACTTGCCCAATGTTCTGTTGCTGTATGTTAATAAACATAATTTGTGTATATACATACAGTCCATGGCAAAAGAGTAAGTAACTTACTATGATCAAATATGTGTAAATAAATATTTATGGCCTTAATATGTGAAAAACCTTAGAACGGAAAGCACGTTCTGTTTTGCAAATAATTTTTGCAAAACAGAATTAAGCATTTGGGGCATGTAGTATTACATAAAAGCAGCTTTTAATAGTACTAGGACTATGAAGTAAAATTGTTTAAATTGAGATTCAAAACTTTTTGCCACAGCTGTACTGTTAATTCACTTTATTCTATAGGTAAATCAGACAACTGTGCATGCAATACTGGCAAAATACAATAAAAGTAGCCTCATTTTACAATGGTACTGTCTGTATTGTGAGATTTTTTTATATAATTTGACCATAATATTAATATTGTTTATTACATATGATATAAGTACTGCTTGGAACTTTGTCTGAAAAAAATAAATAAATAAAAAATCACAAGGCAGCCATGCTAGAACAGATATGGAACTAAATGATTTAGCGAAAAGGCTAAAACCTGTTCCATTTACACATCGAACAAGCTGAACGTGTCCGCCCCATGAAATTCCGCCATAACTAACGGATGGTAAAAATTTAGTTTAAAAAAGTCTTGATAAATAGCATCTTAAAAACAGATTTATACATGATTAAAAAGTAAAAAAAAAAAAAAAAAATTATAAAAACTTGCAAGAAGCCATTCTGTTCAAGCATCCTTTCCTTCCTTAGATCACAAATGTTTAAAATCTCAATGAAGTGCTCCTCTTAAATTAATCTGGTTTCTTGTTGCCATAGTAATATCAGTAGGCAATGCTTAAATGTCAATGATCCTTTAACAAGGATACACAAAGCTCTCTAATCCCATTTCATGTCCTTTCTCCCACTTCTGACAGTTCATCCTAGTCTCATTGGATTTGTGGTTGCGATACACTACAGCACCTTATGAAAGACAAACTGATTGCAGTCTTTATGTCAATATTTGAACATATTCATGGAGTCCAAAACAAACTTAAAAAAAAAGGTTAAGATGGAAAGGGAAAGACATTGCAAGCAGCTTGTTACTTTTAACTGAAGTGTATGTAGGCAGTAGATTGCTTCTAAAGTTTCTTGCTATATGGCTATGTCTTTATTAACACGCTTATTGTAATACGGTATAGCTAATCAAATCATGCAGAATAAAAAATGAAAAACAGGAAAGTAAACTAAAAATACAAATGTATATTTTTATTCTCCGTCATTGTTTTGCTATCTTCGCCTATCTGCAATAGTGCTTCATCTGGAGAAAACATTAAATGTAACTTTATAAAAGGTAACCAGGATACTTAAGAGGAGGATAGCCAATGATAATGCAGGATGCTTGCAATTCATATAATATATGCTAGCTCATATGAATATTAAAACTTGAACCAGGGGATTAAGCTATTTCAGTTCATTAGTAAAAGATGACAGCATCAGCTTCATGTCTGATAACACTGTGTAACAAAAAAAAAAATTGGGTAGTAATTTTTGTAAATACAGTATAATTGTAAATCTCGAAAAACTACTCACTTCTAAATCTTTTGTAGTCATCTTTGTATTACTTTAGTATAAATACATGTTAATTTGGATTCATATGTTGGGTTTTTTTCTGACTTTATGTGAACGAAAAGACACACATTTGCCCATTTTCCCATTGGAAATATCACTATTTTGAAATATCACTGTCCTGGTCACAAAAGCAAAGTTTGTGGGGAATAATTTCTATACTTATGAGGCATAAGCAATTAGGAAATAACACTTACTACACAGGAACAAAAATTGTGTTACATAGTGTAATCAATTTCAGCCAGCACACAATTTACTTGTTGACCTTTTCTATACTGAAATGTTAACCTCCAGTTACCTACACACATTATGTGAATGCTAAATCTGACAAGTGCAGCTTGTGATATTTTACACATCTACATACTTTCCACCAAAAACTGGGCTGTTCTGGTTTGTGCGTACACTATGATGCACATTATGAGAGAGCTGGAAGAACAAACTAGGAGTCTCTAAAGTGTACAGTGTCTTGTTTGTTATACATTGCTAATCTATTTTTTTTAAATAGATGTATTTATTTAAAATCTTAGTTAGCATTAGTAATGTAATTTACCAAACAAATGACATGTACAGTACGCGAGTGTGTGCTGGGAGGGAGTTCACTAGTGCTGTGTAAATGACACCCGAAAACAGATTTCGGACAAAAAAAAAAAGAAAAAAAAAAAAAAAAAAAAAATCAGGGGGATCTAAAGTAAATACGACATGAATAAAATAAGATTATTTATAAAGTCTGAAAAGCAGAAGTACAAACAGGAGACTAAATTGCCATTATGCAGCAAATAAATAAACTAGCTGATTGTGGGAATTTTACATTTAAATTACTGCATTTATAATTGAGAACTTTTGATGGAACGAATATATAAAAAGCTATAATGCATTCAACCAAACACCCACCATCCTGATGTGAATGAGAAGACAAACTCTTCTGCTGCACTCCACAGATCTTCCTTGCTTTAGCAATAATAAAAAAAGAGTTATCTGAACATTGTTCTCGCATTTCATCCTCTCATGACTTGGAGGTTGCAGTTTATTAATAAAAGTGGACATTTTACCAACATATGAATAAAAAGAAATTAACAAAACAGCAAAAAGCTTTTATTACCACCAATGCTTTATAATAATAACAACATTCTGCAGCCTTGCCCAGCAATTTTACAGAAAGACTACCTTAGTGTCGTACACTGAGATTGGGTCACCTGTTTGCAGTTTTTAGTGGCGTTATCTTTCTTATTTGATCAGATTGCAGTTTGGAGTTCTTTCTTAGACCTCTATACTGTACCAGGTAGGTAGTTTTGAAAGAACTAGCAATGAATGTCATTCCACAGTGCTATGGTGTAAGTAAATGCCATTACAAACTGTACTAGTTTACAGGTTTTACTATCAGCCTAAATAGTCAAATCATAGTTTACTTAATCAGATATTCATACAAACACAACCCCCCCCCCCCCCCCCCCAACAAAAAAAAAAGGTTCAGGTTTAGAAAAATGCCAGACACACCTTGCCTTTTTGAACTTGTTAGACCAATTCTAGCTGTACCCAAATATGTGCCATGATGTTCTTTAACTGAACTAATCTAAAGAAATAACAGTTATTCCAGATATCTTCAAATGATAACAAATCAGACCACAAGCCTTCAGCTTCTTACTCAGGTGAACAGCTGTACATGTACTGCATCATATTACTTTAGATTTCCATAGCATACCAAAATGTGTTCAGGAATTTAACAGCTGCAGTACGAAGTCACCACTGATATTAGGGCTGATATTAAATTAATACACATATTATTGATAGTTTTATAATTTCATAGTCTAGTCTTCTGTGAGCTCTCAAAGTTAATAAACTTTCAACAAAAAGGAAGTGAAGGGTTATTTTTTTCTGTAAATTAGAAGCAATATACAGAATCTCCATTTTCTTTTAATACACATGATACAGGTTTATGAATGTTAAGTTGTGTATAAATCAAAACATCAGCTTTACAGAGACCCCCTGCTCGGTTAGAGCAGTACATACAGGGGGCGTAGCTCCAACCTTATGAATATTTATGTTTCTACTCAAAATGTGCATAAGCCTTTGGTCACACAGAACTCTTTCTAACTAACCCACCATATGCGCTCTGGACCCCCTCCTCCTCACCTCTTTCAAGCAGCTGCTCCTGCTCTACTCGCCTTCATTTCCTCCCTTCAACACCTCTCTCCTCTCTGGCATCTTTCCCTCTGCCTTCAAACAAGCCTCTATTACCTCCCTACTCAAAAATCCTACCCTCAACCCCACCTCCCTCCAGAAGTACCATCCTATCTCCCTCTTACCTTTCCCCTATCAAATCTTACACTGGCAGCTCTCTGCTTTCTTGTCTAACTACTCTCTGCTCGACCCTCTCCAATCTGGTTTCATCTCTCTGCTGCTTTTGACACTATCACTCAATTTTCCTATCCTCTCTCACTGACCTGGGATTCTCTGGCCTGGTTCTCCTCCTACTCCGACTGCACCTAAGAGGTAACCTGGCACGGCTCAACCGCCACACGTCACCCTCTCTCAGCAGGAGTCCCCCAAAGATCAGTCTTGGGTCCTCTCCTGTTCTCTCTACACCAGCTCCCTGGACCTCCTCATCGCATCCTATGGTTTCTCATACCATTTCTATGCTGATGAATCTCAGATCTTCCTCTCCTTCCCCACCTCAGACCCCACCACCCCCTCCCGTATCTCTACCTGTTTGTCTGCTATCTGATGGTGATGATCGGATGGTGATGCACTCACATCACCTCAGACTCAACCTCTCTAAATCTCACCTCCTTTTCTTCCACTACTCATCTTCCCTCTCCTCTGATCTCTCTATATCCATTCCTCTGGAATCTACCACACTCTCTCCCTCCTCCTCAGCCACGAACCTCGGAGTAACCCTAGACCCCTGCTTCTGCTACACCCAGCACATCTCCACTCTAGTATGCACCTGCCATTTCTTCCTGAGCAACATACGAATAATCCGAAACCTTTCTCATCAACTACTCCGTGCCACTCCTCTTCCAGGCCCTGGTACTCTCCCGCCTAGACTGCTGCAAGACCTTCCTGGCCGGCCTCCCTGCGTCCACCACCCGTCCACTCCAGCTCATCCAGAACTCCGCTGCTTGCCTGGTGTTCTTTCTGCCTCTCTTCTCCAATGCTACTCCACTGGTTCTCGATCATTGCTCGCATCCAGTTCAAGACTCTTGTACTTACCTACTGATGCCTTGACCAGACCCTAATCTCTCCCTACATCCCCACCTGACCTCTCTGCTCTGGCTACACTAGAAAGCTGGCTGTACCTCCTCAATGCTCCCCTGCCTCCAGAGCCCGCTCCATCCCCACCCTCGCCCCGCTGTGGTGGAAAGACATTCCTATGGATGTCAGGACTGCCCAGTCCTTGACCAGTTTCCGGCACCTCCTCAAGACACACCTCTTCAGACAACACCTGTAGAACTCAACAACTCTTCCCTTCTGGACAATAAAGCACTCTACCTTTAAATGCACTTTAATTTGCACTTATCTGCTCCATACTTTACTGTAATTAATCCTGCACTCAACCTAATCTGTAGTATTTAGTATTTCACTTGCACTTGTATCTACCCTGATGTAACTATTAACACTTATCTGCTCTTGAACTTCCCCAATATCACATCACATTTTGTATTTGCTCTTATTAAGACTGTAGTCATTGTATGTTGTATATTGCTCTTAATTGTACTGTAATTCTTGACGTATTTTTTGTATGACGCTGTAAGTCACCCTGGGTAAGGGCGTCTGCTAAGAAATCAACAACAGCAACAACCACCACCACCACCACGGCAGTGAAATCTGCTGTCCGTCTAAACCAGGGGTGTGCATTACTGATCCTGGAGGGCTGGTGTCCTACCTCGTTTTTGTTCCAACTGTATCCTAAATTAATTGGACCAATTAAGATTCTAATAAGCACTTAATTGTTCCAATTACATAATTTAGGAGGGAAACTGGCCCTCCAGGATCAGGATTGGACACTCCCGGTCTAAACGCTTTTGTGCCACTTAGCGTGTAGAGTTATCACTTAAGGCCTTATTACTGGTTCGTATTCCACCCTAGCCCACTGAAATAATCATGCATATTCATAAACCTGTTCCCACCCCTCTGAACCTGTGCCGGAGACAGCAGGTAGGATCCTGGCAAATATCAGACAGATGAACCAATCAAAACGTTGAACTTTTTGAGAGGTGTCGGGAACCACTGAATCAGCCGATGTTGTGAATTCAGAAGACATTTGGATGGGAAAACCCAATGCATAACTGATGAATGCTATTATATACAACTACTACTAGTAGTAATAAAAATAAAAATATGTTTATTATTAATAATAATAATAATAATAATATTTTTATTGTGTAAAACATTGAAAAATACGGACGCGAGTTTGAAAGAAAAAATACACATGCACACCCGACAACTGCCTCATTTCCACTACGTCTGCAGCATTGTGCTGCATTGTTCTGTCACTTATGAAAGCTTGCCACATTGTTTTCATGATTTTTGTAAAAATCATGAAAGCTTGCCACATTGTTTTCATGATTTTTGTAAAAATCCATACCGTGTCCTGGCTTGTGTCAGCACCATGCAATGCCGGCATCCTCATACTCAACTGGCACAGTGCTGCCCACAGCCCTGTTGTGCACAAGGCTGTATAGTAACTGCACAAGAATGAAGATATAATCTGTGCAAGTGCTACAGAATTGAAATGCTGATAAAAAAATTAAAAAATTGGGGTGACTAGAACATCCAAAAACAAACGTAACACTGGAACTCAGGTTGCAAATCAGGTTGTTCAATTACGCCTTTAGGATCACATCAACAGAGCAATCACATGACTTTAACACCGACCTATTTCCAGAGCGCCTGCTGTGTCCCGCCTCCAGATAGACATTCTGTCAGCTGTGATTTGCGAATTTTAATTTTAATTGACAGTCCACCAATACTACCTTGCTACGGTTTATTTTTCTAATCGCAGTAGAATAGACGGCACCTCTATTTTTTATGTCTAGTCCTTAAAGTGGGCTCAGAGAAAAATTCACATCAGGCTGGGCACCCCCAAAGGCTAGGCCTGGGTGCAGTTGCACAAAAAAGTTCGCCTAACTCCCTTATCCTACCACCAGAGGGAGTTTTCATACCAAATCAATTTCTGTAATAGTAGTTGTAGTGCTAATAAGGCGAGCAGTGAATACTGAATAAAAACTTTGTGAATAAAAGTAATTCTGTATGAAAATACAGATGTAGTTACAATGTAGCTATCTTTTATTAATATGTACTACATACATTTAGCACCTAATTCCGTGATGGCGAGGATGGAAAATTATGTTAAATGGCAATATGAAAGTAGGAATACTTCCCCAAAAATGATTATCCAGCCATTCCAAATCAAAAACAAAATTAAAAATCAGTGGAAACTAAATGTCCTAACCCTTGGCTATCTGCAAGAAGAAAATGTTCTGTAGCATGGGCACGCTGTATGCTCCCGATAACATGACATTGTCACATTAACTCAAAAACTATGCTTGCAAGCTACAATATTAAACATTTTAAATGCGGATCGGTAGTCACACCACTGATTTAACTGTTTGTCACTCCTGACACTTAAATATGTTCAAATGTATGACTTGTTTAGTAATGTACCTTGGCATCCCAGTTTTGATTGAGATAATATATACACGTGACACATCTCCCATCTCCATTTGGGTTATCAACGTGGCGCACATATCCTGTTCCATTGCCTGGGTAGCACGCCACCATAGCCTGTAATCAAACAAACACATAAGAAAACATTAGCAACATTTTCATACCTATAGGAACACACAACCAAACACGCGGCCCGTTTATCATCTGACACTGTATTAATGCCATTTCACTTATGAATATATCGTAACTATTTTTAAACTCTGTTGACTTACTTTTTCAAATTTTTTTGGGGGTAATTGCTTTACATCAGCTTCTCCAAATAATTTCATGAGTCTTCCTCTCCTTTCTCAAATGCATGAACCCGCTGCATTGAAAGAGTCCATTCCCAAGTTAACATAGGAGGCTTGTTGCTAGGGAAGTGACGTCACTGCCCTGTACCTTCTACTACATTGCTGCTGCTACAACTTAACAACTGGTCAGCTAAAATAAAAACCGCTTCAGCAAGTAGATATTTAATTTGCTTTGTGTTATTGTGCAATGTGTGTATATATGATAACAGTACAATATGAATGCTTTGTTTTTAATTGTTTTGTATATTTTGTTTGTTTGATTCTATAGTAATGTGCTGCCCGATATAAACATTAGGTTAAACTAGTTTTGTGGATATGCAGTCCGTGTTAAAAGTTTGGTCTACAGTGACGAGAGCTGTGAAACTGAATGTTTAGATAACACCAGGTCATTACACTCTTATGCAAGAATATAAAAGTTTACATTTTTATTGTTCAATGTTTATAAGAGATTGTTGCTAGGACAACAACCTTAGAGGTGTAGTAAGATTGTTCCACCCAGTTTAAAAGCAGTAGAATTAGTTGTACAGTCCTGACAAACACCATTATCATCTACTGTAGCATTTTTTTAACACCATATTTATTATAATATAATAAATTAAATAAGTTATTTTGTTATAATATAATTATTAAAACAGCTTCTATAGAAAATTACACTATATACAGTAATAAAAAAAAGTTAGTAGCATTTACAAAAAATAAATACTGGTAATAAGCCACAATTAGGGCATATTCATGTTCGAACAAAATTCTTATTAAATTGGAATTTGGGAATTAAACTGTACTCTGATTCTTGCACTCCCCTACAAAGACTAACATTTTTGCTAAATATGTAGTTTTTTTCCACCCACCACCCAGTATATTTGTAGCAATTTAAAAAAACAAAAAAATAGGCAGACACACGTTTCTGCATTAGGTATGAATTATACATTTTACATTATGTGTATGTCTTTTATAGTTAAGTTGTTTTTAACTATTATGTTAAAATTGCGTGTGAATGTGCTTTTCTAATTGTTTTATTGTCCAAGTTTAGAATTCTGAGACCCTGTGACGGGGAGAAGGTACATTAAAAGACAAAATGGACGCACCCCCTGAGACGACTGGGGGGGGGGTATTTTAAAAGACACGATGGAGGCGCCCTGCTGCACATGGCACATGGTGGACCACCCCTTTTCCCACAGGAAGTACGTGGTAGGCTCGCCGTGTGCAATAAGAGAACGACTACCTCGATTACTGGACAGAAACCAGCCGGGTTGAAGGGGTGGGGAAAACAATTGCTTACAAAAAGGTATAAACAGTGGCTGCTCGTCCATACAGGCAAGTGAGGCAGAGCCTCGTTGAGAATCCCCCCAAAAATATCATATTATATATAAACTATATATACACACAAACACACATTTTTATTTAACTACGCATTTAAATACGTCATTATTAATAATTGCATATTATTACATAAGTTAACATAGTTCTACAAGAGGCGCTGATCAGAACTCGCTGTGAAGCAAGTGAAAGTGCAGCGGCAGCAACCGGCAGATTGTAATGCTGAATGTGAGGCTTAACTAATACATCGCTAGCACAGCCACATAAAGCGGACTGGGTTACCATGGTAACTAACACTCAACAGGAGAGTGTGACGCAAATGTCTGTGGTGAATAAATGGCAAACTGAGGCTCAGAAATGTCTGTGTGCATTTCCGTTGCCTACCACAACATGAGAACGTTACAGAGTCAATAGAGTGGTAATGTGAGGCGCTGAGGTCTGATTTGCAGCAGTAATAGCGACAGTACAGTAGACCTACTGGGAACATTTTAGAAGATGGCCGAGGAGGAAAGTGACCGAGTGACAAAAATAAATGGGCTTTTCCGCCAAAATCGCTAGAGGTAGAGCGTGTAATTATAAAAGAAGGTAGGGAAACACCAGCACTTGATTCTCTTAAGAAAGATGGCAAGACAACCCGACAATTTAAGACATGTTGGTATGATGTTCATACATGGCTAACAGGTAGTGCTGTTACTAACAAAATATACTGTTGGCCTTATTTGTTGCTATCAACAAAAAAAAAAAAAAAAAAAAAATGGGTTTGGTCTGGCGAAGGCTTTGCTGACTGGAAGAATTTATCGAGAAGTTTAGCCTGTCACAGCTCATCGCAACAGCACATTCGCCATGTCATTTCTTTAAGGCGTTTAGAGAGGGAAAGCAGCATTTCTTCAATTGACACTACTTAGCGAGCAGAGGCGCCTTGCAGTCTTGTAGCACAACAAGAACATAAAAAAGAACAGAGAGATTTTGAAGAGGCTTATTGACATATCTGTTGTTTTATCATGCCAGGAATTGGCTTTGTGGTCACCACGAGACAGAGGATTCTGTAAACCTGGGCAATTTTAAGGTACTTTTTCATTATTTTTTCCGTCATGGACGAGAAGTTAAAGGATTACTGGCAGAAAAATTCAGCAGTTTTTTCAGGTCTGTCTAAAACCATCCAAAACGAACTGATCGACTGCGTGGCTGACGAAATAACGTCCTACATTGACCGCAAGATTGGAGAAAGCAGCTTCTTTGCTTGCGAGATAGACATAACAATTAACATTTCTAAACTAAGCCAGATTTCGATGCGTTACGTGGATGGGAAAGGCTGCCCACGGGAGAGATTTGTGGGTTTTAAAGATGTCAGGGCAGATCGGAATGCAGTTGCCTTGAAGCAAGTGATGGATTCACAGTTGTTGAAATACGACTACAAAAGGAAACTTGTGTCTCAGTCATATGACGGCTCTGCGGTCATGGCTGGTGAACTGGGAGGTCTGTAAAGGGGCTGAACGACTCGCATACACACTGAGCTGTAATGAGGCCTGGTCCGATGTCAGTTTGTAACTTGTGCTTATATGATTGTATTGGAGTGTGGCAAAGATGACGTGTGTAGTAACATCAGGTCAAGACGTAGACAAGACTGGCGAGTGAATTGCGCTGCTTGCGTGGTTTAATAAATGAACAAAATAAAAAGGATAAACAAATTAAAACGGTGTACACAAAACAAAACGGTGGCCAAAACACATAGAGAAACACAGTGGACAAACACTTGTGCGAAAACTCCCGCACGAGTAGTATTTGTTATTTTACTTTAATTATTTTTTCCTTCTTTTTTTCTCTCCTGTTCTCCACTTGTACACACAACCCTGTGTGCATGAAAACTGACTCTGTAGCTGTACTGAGACTTGATTGCTAATCAATCATTCAACTGGAATCTTGATACATCTGCACGTAAACTAGTTGTGCTGCCTGTGCTTCTATCCAATCCCTGTGCCTGAATACAGTTATACACTTTACATCACCTGTGCTACACAACCCAAACTCTGTGTTCCAATACCTACCCCAACAATAACATGCCACATACAACACAAAATACGCACAGGGGTGAGTATGCCACATGGAGCTATACTTTTCTTTATATAAAGTGTTTTTGAAACAAAAACCATTTGTCAGCTTATTTTTCCCCAACTACAAGCCTCCCAATAATTATTTATTTATTTTAAATATGATGGCATATTTCTTTGTTTTGGCACATTGATACAATGTAAATATGATGTTTATTATTGTAAAATTAATTTCAAAATTTACATTTTACAAATTAACTTCTGAATTTCTGAAACTGTCTTCACGGTTTAAACAGACTGAAGGTATACTGTACTTTTTACTTGTAGATTGTACACTTTTAAAGTTTACCACTTAGCTTCAAATCACATTTAAAAACAGATGGTACAGCTTTCAAATTATTTCATACTTTGAATCCAAAACCAGGATGCATTTTTACTTATTCCTATAAGCAGTTCATAGTGTCAATTTGTCAAGTAAATGTACCCTTAGCAACCAATGTATTTATATTTTGTTTTGGGGATTGGTTTCATGCATTGTGGGAAAAATTAGGCACAAATCAGTGATTGAAATTAAAAAGCATGGGTTTTGCTCATGTTCTCATAAAAGACCAGTATATACACATTCTATACATGACATGCAAACATTGCAAAATCTAAAAACAACAAAAATCATTACATTTATTTGCAAAACTTGGTCAAGTTTATCTTGGGTAATAAAATGAACAGTTGAATCATATGTTGTGCATATTTACTTTGCAACATTCTAAAACCTACGGAACACTATAACAAGTACAGGTTCAAATAAACATAAAACATCAAGTGGAAAGCATATTTGAAGATGACATATTCACTCCAAAATTCACTCATGTAGTTTATAAAAAACAAAAGAAGAAATAATTTATTTCTTATAGTCATTCCAGCTCAAGTGGACCACACCATGTGGAGGGAAAAAAGATTTAAGATTACCTTAATGTATTAGTGAGATAGAACAACTATACGTGCAGAATGCCACGCTTCCTAAGAAGCTGGTGCTGCAACAACAGTTATGAATGACAATCATTTCCTCTGTTAAATTATAAACTGCCGGTCAGTGTGTTTTCCAGGGAACCCAGCCAAACTACTAAAGTGCATATTTTTCTAATGTACTTGGATCATGCAATACTGTGCATAGCTTAGCCTTACAAGATTTTGGAAACAGAAGTTTAAATCCGGAGGACTATAAACCTTGAGTCCAAGTGGATGGACCATAAAAAGTGAAAATGTTACAGTAAACATTCACTCGGCTACAGTATGTACTGTATATGAATACTACACTATCATTGCTTGTTTTTTTTAGATGCAACTAACTACATCCCATCTGACAACATGAATTACTTCCATCTCAATATGTTTTTCAGAAAATGAAACTGTTTATCAGAAACAATTGCCTGGAGTAGACAAAAAGGAATAGTTGCTGTATTTACAACAAAAACTGCACAAGAAACACATTTAAAAGGAAAGATTGGTAGATCAACATTGTACTATGCCAAGCTTACTGACATAACCACTGGGTCTGAGTCTAAAAAGCTACATTTCTGAGGTGAGTGAAAGGGGGCAACACTTAGTAAAGCTGGTTCCAAACACTACATTTTATTTCAAAATCAGGTTAGAGGAGCAGTCAGTAATTACACTAGTAACCACGAAAAGTTAATCATAAATACCCCTTGTAGTGTACCCTTCCCCACCCCCCATCATTACCTATAGAAATGTTGTTTGACAGAATGATTCTTGGTGATAAATCTCCCTCCTGACCTGTGAGGGCGCCGTGTAAAAGGAACAGAGTGCCCTGGACTGGATGGCCTGACAATTCATTCCCAAGGTTAGGTGGAAGTAGGACATCTAGAAAGGGGGTGGAGCTACAGTACAGCAAGTCATCGACCCAGAAGGGAAGCAATGGGGCAACCGTGGATTGGAGGAGAAATGGTTGCAATCTCTAACCAAAGCAGCGTGACTGACGTTACATAAGGGGATGTAGCGAGATGATCTGTTCCTTTGTACGGTTTAAAATACTGAACCGGAAGGGGAAAATATTGGTATAGTGAGTGTTTTGTTTGTTTTGTCTTGTCTAAAATCTACTTGTTTGTAATTAGACTGCTAACACGATCCAGAGCCGTCGCTACAGACCAGCACTAAAACATGGACAACACTGCACCATTGTTCACGGCAAACTGTATTTTCACCACAAGCACTACAGCACTCACTTTGGACTTGTGATCGTGTTTGTGTATAGTGTGTAGTGTGTGTGTGTGTGTGTGTGTGTGTGTGTGTGTGTGTGTGTGTGTTTAATACCGTGTCTATTGTTTCGGGACTGAACCCCGTGGATTTAACTGAGCAATACATATTGTTGTGTATTGACATTTCTCATTGTTATTTACTGTTGTCAAGTGATGTTGGATTACAAATAAAACCATAATTTCACCAGTAACATTGTTGTTTGTCATTCTCTTGAGCACTGCATCACCTCCACACCTGCGGACAGCAAACCACTTTGCCACACTCCTTCCAGAATTTTGCCAAGGCCTGACAGAATATTCAAAACCTACTGACAGGAACATTTAACCTTTAAGAATCTAAACACAAAAACAGAAACAAATATTGGGGAATTGGGTACTTTTGCAAATTCTTCTTGCGTATAGTGTTGTGATAAAACAGATTCCCTGTAGAAAATGCAGAGTTAACCAGGAATGCCTCTACTTTTCCCTCTCCTTGAAGTGCACACTATATGCTATGCACTTCTTTATCTCTTTAAAAAAATAGTACACATTTCTTGTTTACATTACTCAGTGTACAAAAACATATGTCAAATCCTATCTTAGCCAAGATTTTTTCGGTGATAACATGCATGTCAATGACTTTGTCTATCAGTATTTTCACGTTGACTTCAAAAGTACCCACACACAGTACATATGGGGAGAGCTATGCTCAAACAGCTTCCCTGATCTACATTCCTCATATCAATCAACTGGTTTAAAAACTACCATACCCAGAGAAAAGAATAAGAAATAACTAATACAGTGACAGTAACTTAGTCACCAGGTACTAGGCAACACCAACCCATACCTGACCGAGTGACAATCCTAATCCTCTGAAGAATAATATTTTTACATTCGTACTATCCTGTTAGATCTTACACACCATTGTGTGTGACTGGAGCCGCCACCCCTGAGAATAGCGAACTGATATAAACTCTCGTCTGCTGGGTGACTGCCAAGCAAGCAGTATTTTAATGATCTTGCTACGTGCAGTACGTGAGGCAGACTGCTGCTGATCTACAATCATGCCCGGGCACAAGAGTAAAGCTCAAGGATGAGTAAACACATTTGTCATTTTCATCAGTGTTGAAAGGAGGAGCAAAGGCTCTGAGCTACTTGCTGAACACTTGGGCTGCTTGTTATGGAATGGATCCTCAGGCTCAGGCTAACAGAACAATGTTTACAATTAACTTAGGACTTAGACAAGCGGCAACAAAAACAGAAAACTAAAAATTAGGAATCATCCCAAATGTCCTGCTAGTGTTTATTGGGGTTAGGTAAATACCCAGCATTTTCATTATCCAGTGGATTAAACAAAGGGAGAATCTGAACTTCTTTAAAATAGCCATCGTCTTAATGAGACGGTGGGTAAAATAATAAGGTACGCTACCTATATTTGGAAGAGGTCCTAAAACATAAAATGTTTTGCTTACAAGATTAAAAATAAATAAAGTTTTTTCCATTCAGTTCAATTAGATTTGGCAGCAACTATCTCATTGGCTGTTGGCTTGTAATTCTATACAGTTTATTTTAATCTTCAGTATTTCATATCAAACCTCATGCCAATCTGTATTAGAAATACTCCAAAGTAAAACAGTAATCTCTAAACTGATTGGAAATGAACTGCCATACCTTATTACAAATACATAATGCTTAGCACAAAGAGTTGCAGGTTTTAGCAATGTGCTATTTTTTGTACAGTAATTGTTTTAAAATTGACAATATTTTAGCAACTTGCTATATTTCTAGCAGCTTGCAGTAAACAGGTTCAAACAAATCAAAATCAATCTTAATCACACATTTGATAAAACACTTAGTTATGTATTTATTTTAAGAGAACATCTAGGACTTTAAAAGTACCTGATCAAAATTGTCACAGAATACATTTTCAATGCATGTCAGTATGTCTGGGATATAGTATGACACATATATACAAGACAACCACATGAAAACATACATTAACCACTGTCATTCTTTCCAGTTACACAGCCATGCTTTCCTATGTTAAATAAAACCATGGGTTGATGTTTAGGACGGCTATCAAAACTATTTGTACTGGATTCTTAATTTCCTAAGTGAAAAAATTATTCTGTAACTGCCTACAAAAGCAATGTCAAACTCTGCCTCCACTTTATTCAGCAGAAAAGGTCATGAATGCTCCTCATCCAATCAGATTCCTGCTGCTCACTCAGTAAAAAAAAAAAAAAACTATTTTAAATTTTAGAATAGGCAATTATTTTTTCTCATTTTCTCCCCAATTTGGAAAGCCCAATTATTTTTACTTCAACCCGGCTCAATGCTGCCACCCCCGCACCGACCCGGGAGAGACGAAGACGAACACACACATCCGCTTCTTTTCACGCTGCAGGCCTGCCATGCAGCCACCTCACAGCTGCAGCATCGGGGGACCACGTAGCAACTTACAGGCAGGCCCGTCTACAGGGGTCGCTGGTACAGAGTGAGCCAAGGACACCCTGCAATACCATTGCAAGAAAGCTAAATAACTCTGGTTATCGTCAGGGGCGACTGTAGTACAAGAATGCAGGCTTTAGAGTAAGTAGCGAGGTTCCAAAAAAATATAGTTACACATCCCCATGTGTTGCTACAACTGTTGAAATAATGTACACAACATTTTTATTTTGACAACTTTTTACACTTATAACGTTAAACTCAGTTTCAAAGCTCTTTTCCAAATGTCCGCTCTAGTGCACTGGGGTTTGAGATTTGTCCTCTAAATCAATGGTCACGAACCCAAATGTAACCGTCAAAAGATGCATGGGCCACCACCAGACGTTAATCATAAATACGCACATACATACAAACATACATACACACACACACACACACACAGTGCTAAATGTGAACAATACTCTTAACTGTGCAAAAGTATTTATATATATATATATGAGTTTGTGGAAGGGGTGTGGGTAATTCACTGACAAGGAGACAGACAGGTGTATTTGGGAAACACCACACAGGTGCCCAGTTTTATTTTAGGCCGGCTCTTTTTCTTTCCTTGTATTTTTTTTCTCTCCGGTAGAGGGCACTGTTGACCGTGGGCTGCCTATCAACGATGATAGACAGCACCACGGAAATACCACAGCTGGTACACGACCTGCAAATGCACTCGCAGGTGCTCAAAGAAATAATAATGAAAACAGAAGGCGAAAAGAACAAGGGAAAATAAAACAGTAATAAAACTACAAATAAAAGGTGCTGCACTCGGCAGCGTTATCCCGGTCGCCGCTACCCGCACGACCCGGATCACCGTCCTACTCTCTCGGCTATCTCGCCTGCTCTTTCACAATACGCCGGGGTCTGCCCAAGGGTTCCCCGCTCTCTCTCTCTGTCTCGCTGATTCCCGGTCCTGAATCAAAGTGTCCGCACCCTTAGCGCGTCTAAGTGGGCAGACCTGAGGAAACAACAGAGCGTTACTTTATAGGACCGACAATCACCCAAGACCCGCCTCTCGGCCATTCAGAGAGGGGGAAAGTCCACACTCACACTTTCCCACCTCCCCGTGTCACTGCCATGACTCACAGGCGGTTGTTGGGCGACTGCCGCCCTCTTCCTGCAGCCCGTGAACACGCCAGCAGAGTCAGCACAGATCTCTCCCTGTTACATATCCTTCCCCTCAGAATGACACCACCGGTTCATTCGAAAATCTTACACCCCCATGCCTTCCCGAGAGAAAAAGTCTGCGTTTTGATGCAGCTTTCCTGCTCGGTGGACTACCCTGAAGGCATAGGGCTGCAAGGCCAAGTACCACCGTGTGATTCTGGCATTGCTATCTTTCATCCGGTGAAGCCATGCTAAGGGGGCATGATCTGTAACCAGGGTGAAGTGTCGCCCCAGGAGGTAGTACCGGAGTGACTCGACTGCCCATTTTACCGCGAGACACTCCTTCTCGATGGTGCTATAATTTTTCTCGCGGGGAAGGAGCTTCCTGCTGATATACAGGACTGGGTGCTCGCTTCCCCGAACCTCCTGCGACAACACTGCCCCGAGACCTGTCTCTGACGCATCCGTCTGCAGGGTGAACCTCTTACCAAAATCCGGGCTGCATAGTACTGGCTTACTACACAGCCTCCGCTTCAAGGCGAGAAAGGCCCTCTGGCACGACTCCGTCCACTGAACCGTATTTGGGGCAGCCTTCCGGGTGAGGTCTGTCAAGGGAGCAGCGAGCGTAGCGAAACTCGGGATGAACTTTCTATAATAGCCCGCTAGTCCCAAGAAAGAGCGCACCTGGGTTTTGGTTGTAGGAACCGGCCAGTCAGCCAAGGCTTTCACCTTAGCAACTAGCGGTCTGATCTGGCCGCCCCCTACTCGATACCCCAAATACTCCGACTCACTCTTCCCAATGGCACACTTCTTTGGGTTAGCAGTGAGCCCCGCCTCCCGCAAGGATTGCAGCACCGCCGCTACCTTACACAGATGACTCGGCCAATCCTCACTGTGGATAACCACGTCATCTATGTAAGCAGCGGCGTACTGCTGATGGGGCCGCAAGATGCGATCCATCATCCGCTGGAAAGTGGCGGGGGCTCCGTGCAACCCAAAGGGCATGGTCCTGAATTGGTACAACCCGAAGGGAGTCGAAAACGCCGTCCTCTCTCTAGATTCCGGAGTCAGGGGTATCTGCCAGTACCCCTTCGTTAAATCCAGTGTCGTCATAAAATGAGCCGTGCCTAGACGCTCCAGCAACTCATCTACTCGGGGCATCGGATAAGCGTCAAATTTCGATTTCTCATTGATTCGTCTGAAATCAATGCAAAATCGAGTTGACCCGTCTGGCTTATCGACTAAAACGATCGGACTGTTCCAGTCACTTTGGGACTCTTCTATTACCCCCAGTCTCAGCATTTCGTCAATTTCCGCTTTTATTACCTGTCTTTTACGCTCAGGTATACGGTACGGCCTCTGGCGAACTAGCGCCCCCGGCTCAATATCAATGTGATGATGGGCTACTCGAGTCTGCCCCGGGACGGAAGAGAACACGTCAGGAAACTCCGCCACCAGACCGCGAGCCTGACATTTCTGCGTTGGTGTCAGATTCTCAGCAATCTGTACCGATCCTTTTCTTGCCAACACAGAAAGATCAGGTCCCAGGTCCGTGACGTCATCTGCATGCGCCACTAACAACGCCTCTGGCTGTAACCAAGGCTTTAAGAGATTGATATGGTAAATGTGTTTCTCTGTCCGTCGCTCCGGCTGGCAGATCTCATAGTCCACCTTCCCAACCTGGCGTGTAACCTCAAAGGGTCCTTGCCACTTAGCCAAGAGTTTCGACTCAGAACTGGGTAATAACAGAAATGCCTTATCCCCCAGCTGAAATGTGCGCAACCGGGCTCCTCGGTTATATTGTGTCTCCTGTCTGTGCTGCGCCTGCTGCAAATTGTCATGCGCCCATTTCCCCACAGACTCAAGACGTTTGCGCAGGTCCAACACATACCGGACTGTATTGGTCGAATTGTCCTGCTGCTCCTCCCACATCTCTCTGACCAGATCGAGCACGCCCCGGGGTCTCCGCCCATACAGCAGCTCGAATGGTGAAAACCCCGTGGAAGCCTGGGGAACCTCTCTGATCGCAAAGAGAAGGGGAGGAATCAGCTGGTCCCAGTAACGCACATCACTACGAATAAATCTGCGCAACATGTTCTTAAGGGTCTTATTAAAGCGTTCCACCAAACCGTCTGTCTGAGGATGAAACACAGAGGTCCTAATGGTCTTAATTCCCAAAAGCTTACATGTTCCGCGGATTAGCCGGGACATAAAATTGGTGCCTTGATCGGTTAGTATCTCCTTGGGAATCCCCACCCGGGAGAAAACCTTCACAAGCTCGTTGGCAACAGACTTAGCGGACATAGATCGGAGGGGAATTGCCTCTGGATAACGCGTAGCGTAATCCAGAATGACAAGTAGGTGGGTGTATCCTGCCGCACTCCTTTCTAGTGGCCCAACTATGTCCATCCCAATACGCTCAAACGGAGCTTCCACTAGGGGCAAAGGCACCAGAGGGGCTCGTGGAACGGCTCTAGGGCTGGCCTTCTGACATTCCCCACAACGCTCACAAAACCGCTTAACATCGCCATCCAGCCCCAGCCAGAAGAACCGTGACACAAGCCTTGCTTTAGTTTTATCCCTTCCCAAATGACCAGACAGGGGAATAGCGTGAGCCAGCTGCAACAAATCCTCCTTAAAGGGCTGAGGAATGAGCAACTGATGACGCACTTCACCGGTCTGGGGTAATTTATCAACACGGTACAGTAGGTCTCGATCAATTTCAAAGTGGGGGTACGTGGCGGCGCGTCTGGGCTCGACCACCCGACCATTAACCACCGCTGCTTGGTCAAAGAGCCTGCCCAGCACGTCGTCACGCCCTTGCTCGAGTCGGAAGTCACGGGAGCGAGCTAAGAAATCAGCTCCCATGGCTTCCAACTCGGGGTCAGGTCGGTCCCGAGCAGAGGCAGCCGAGCCAGACCCCTGCGCTGGCTCCGCGACCTCCCCCCCGGACTCTTCACCAACCGCCCCCACCTGAAACTTCTCCGACTCCCTCCATTGCCAGCCCTCATTCTTAGCGATCCGACGCTCCCGTTTAGTTTTACGGGGTTTAAATCTATGGCAAAACAATTCTGGATCGCGAAAGGGAAAAATCTCTCCAATTACTTCCTCTTTCTTAGCCAATAAAGAAGACGGGGCTGTCAGAGCAGCCAACCAATCTTTAAACTGCTCACAGTCCCGCCCCAGAACTACTGGTACCGGCAATCGAGGACATAATCCTACCTGCACCTGCGTCACCTGCTGGCCAATAGTCATACACACATTTATCTTGGGATAGGAGCGGACATCCCCATGAATACATTTAATATGCACCCGTCCCAATATACGTTTATGCCCCGGTGAGATTAGGCTCTCCTGTACCAGAGACTGACTACACCCTGAGTCCAGGAGAGCCTGGGTTTTTGTACCATCCACTGTCACAGGAATAACAAAACCCGTGTGCTGAAGCGACTGAGGTAATTGAACGTGCCTACCTGGTCGGCTGAGATCACACTCCATCACGGGGCAGTCCCGGGAAAGGTGGCCCACCTCCCTGCACGTCCAACACCTCGGTGGGCTGGCTTCTCTCCCCGAAGTTTTGAAAAGAGGGGGAAACACAGGAGCCATAAAAGGGGCTCGCCGATAAGGCGTCCGCGCGAGACCCCGGTCCGACACTGCAGCAGCCCGTGGGTATCCCCACCCTGCCCCAGTACCCGGGCCGGGAGCTCCCGCCGACACCCCCCGACCAAATCCTGGACTACCCCTACCCCCCAGTCCCTTCGCCCTTTCTGGGGCCAGTTGAGGTGGCGATCCAGTAGCCGCACTCCTCCCGGGCAGTTTCGCGGGCGTTGGTTCTGCTGCCTGGTACCGCTCGGCAAGCTCGACCGCCCGGTCCAGCGTGTCTGGTGCCTGCCGCTGGACCCACAGCCGAGGTTCCGGGGCTAGACATTCCAGGAAGCGCTCCACCACGATCATCTCCACCACCCTGGCTTTGGTGTTCAGCTCCGGGTTCAACCAACCCAGTGCGTAATCCTTCAGACGGTGGGCGATGGCTCGTGGGTGCTCCCCTACCGCAAACTGCTCCTCTCGGAATTTCTTCCGATACCCCTCCGGTGTGGCCCCCACGCGATTAAGGATGACGGTTTTCAGCGTGGGGTAATCCATCATCCGTTCCGGGGACAGCGTTCTCGCTGCTGCTTGCGCCTCCCCCGTGAGCTGAGGAAGCAGGTAACTAGCCCACCGGGCTGGATCCCACCCGGCCGAGGTCGCCATAGCTTCAAACACCTCCAAATAGGCGTCAGGTCGATCCTCGGCCGTCATTTTTGTGGGGCGTTGCAACTGGGGTCTGGAGCTGCGGGTCTTGCCGCCCCCTGCACTGCTGCGGTGAGCGTCTGGCGCAGGAGGTCCATCATCGCCGCAAACTGCGTAGCATCCATGGCTCGTCTGCTCCTTCTATAGCTGCACTGCTTGGGGCAGTGCCAGTGAATCCCACTTCTGACACCACGTGTGGAAGGGGTGTGGGTAATTCACTGACAAGGAGACAGACAGGTGTATTTGGGAAACACCACACAGGTGCCCAGTTTTATTTTAGGCCGGCTCTTTTTCTTTCCTTGTATTTTTTTTTTTCTCCGGTAGAGGGCACTGTTGACCGTGGGCTGCCTATCAACGATGATAGACAGCACCACGGAAATACCACAGCTGGTACACGACCTGCAAATGCACTCGCAGGTGCTCAAAGAAATAATAATGAAAACAGAAGGCGAAAAGAACAAGGGAAAATAAAACAGTAATAAAACTACAAATAAAAGGTGCTGCACTCGGCAGCGTTATCCCGGTCGCCGCTACCCGCACGACCCGGATCACCGTCCTACTCTCTCGGCTATCTCGCCTGCTCTTTCACAATACGCCGGGGTCTGCCCAAGGGTTCCCCGCTCTCTCTCTCTGTCTCGCTGATTCCCGGTCCCGAATCAAAGTGTCCGCACCCTTAGCGCGTCTAAGTGGGCAGACCTGAGGAAACAACAGAGCGTTATTTTATAGGACCGACAATCACCCAAGACCCGTCTCTCGGCCATTCAGAGAGGGGGAAAGTCCACACTCACACTTTCCCACCTCCCCGTGTCACTGCCATGACTCACAGGCGGTTGTTGGGCGACTGCCGCCCTCTTCCTGCAGCCCGTGAACACGCCAGCAGAGTCAGCACAGATCTCTCCCTGTTACAGAGTTATTAAAAAATGTACAGTTTAAAAGATTTTATATATATATATATATATATATATATATATATATATATATATATATATATATATATATTCAAAAGTAACAGCACTTTGTTTAAACAAGTTTCTACATTATGAAAAACAAAACATTTCCAGTGTCTGGGAAATTAAGCACTGGAAAATACGTTCTGTACTATCAATGCAAAATCTGAGAGTTCTTATCCTGCACCAGTAACTGGAAGGCAACAGGTTGCTCACAGCACAGAACAGCTGTGCTTCCAGACTGACCACTATGTATGCTCCTAAACTCTGATTTTAAAACTTTCACTGCTGAATACGTGGCTTCACAGAGGTAAGTTGACCCAAACATAGACGACAGCCTGGTGCCAACAGATTGAAGACGACTGACTTCAGCATAATCCTCTGATTAAAGTATATCAGGCCAGGTGCTCAGAATGTCTGTCTGACTTGGTAACATCACCGGAGGCTTGCAATAGTAAGTCACTTTCAAATTGCTGTTGATTCAGTGATAACAGTTCTTCCAACTCTTTCACAATGCTGACTGCAAAGAAAAAGGACCTTGTAGAAATGAGAATGCCAGATCATCCTTTTAAAATCCTGGAATCGATGGGAAAATGTAGCCTACAGTTCTTTCAGCTAAGTAACCTAGTGCTCCTTTTCAAAATTGCCACCACCCCTCAACAACCGGAAATGAGTGAAATCAGACTCTGTCATTTGGTCGAATGCCTTCTTCCCTCTTGCAGGAGTCCAATTCTCTTTGTAACTAGTCGTCGACACCAACTCAGAGTCAGTTATAAAACGTTTCAAAGCTCTCTTTTTTTGCTGGTAAACTTAAACAATAATGAATTAGTGGCAAAGAAGGCACATCGGTTTCCCATTGCTCTTCACAAAGCAGTAGTCATTTTCCCAACTTTGCTGAAATAAGCATTTTTTAGTTTTTTTTTTCTTGCTCTAAACTTCTATCTGGGTCGGGACTTTTTGGCTTCTGGCTCCTCTAATATTTCCACGTCTCGACTATGACTGCCGCTAGCACGTTTCTACCGTCGGAGCTGAAGCTTTACCTCGATTTATACTAATCTTTTTTGCAAGGACCCTGTAGAATTTGTCTAAGAAGATGCTTTCCAATTCATATAAAAATAAATACAAATAAGAACCCTAGCTGTTCCATTAACCAGTTAAATGTAGTTGAGTAAATGTGCACTACAATCCCCTTTAAAAGAGAATTGTATGTGGAGGGCAAAATATAAGTATGGAGCTAATGGGTTTCATGAAGTGAAGGGTGAAGTGATGGAGTTTCCATCAAATTTAAATTATGAAGTTACTGTAGCACCTCACATGGTTCACGAGATATTAGAAGTTGAAGTAGTGATAGTGGTGGCAGAAGGACAATTCGATAACTTCCCTCAGGAGGGATTCTTATTCATTTGCATAGGCTTACGGTAAGGCATTCTTTAATTAAATTCTTCATGAACCAGCTGTTAGATTAGATATCTGCCAGGGACCAATTTGAAACTATTAGCATAAGTAGTCAATATTCCCAAGAAAACTGAAGCCCAGCACTGAAATAAATTAAATCATGTTATATTTTACACACACACACACACACACACACACATATACATATATATTATTATATATATATATATATATATATATATATATATATATATATATATATATATATATATATATATATATATATACACATACATACACACACACACACACTACTGTGCAAAAGTTTTAGGCAGGTATGAAAGAATGCTGTAAAGAATGCTTTCAAAAATAGACATGTTAATAGATTATATTTATCAAATTAACTAAATGCAAAGTGAGTGAACAGAAGAAAAATCTAAATCAAATCCATATTTGGTGTGACCACCCTTTACTGTACTGTACTTTTCAGAACCCTGCTACTTACTCTAGAAGTACTTCACTAAACAGAATTGCCATGGAAGATCTAACTTATCAATTTAACATTGAAAAATAATTCTTAATGTTACAATTACCTAATGATTAGGTATTCTGTGTATTTAGCTTTTTCCATGTGGTGTTGAACTGCAAGATGTGCTGAATTCACTAGAGTTTTATTTTTATGCATTGCCTTTTGGATTACCATTGGATTTATAGATCATGGGATACTGCAATTAAACCCACTTTAGTGTGCAACAGTTTTGTGCCTTTATTAAACATGAAATACGCCGAGGCAACTGTACAGGAATTAGCCTAATTTATAATGTACACAGAACCAGTGCTCCTCAATTTAAAGCCCATTTGTTTTTTCTTTTGTTGCGATTTAACCAGCCAGACTCTGATCTAAATTTCATATTACAGATACAGTACCTCTGCTATGAATAACGGGTCACCTACCATGAATACACAATACAAAGTGTGCAGGTGGTTCTGAAGATCCAGCTTTCCTTAGCCAAACCAATCAGAGGCCAGAACTCAATGTGCCAAAGGAACATCAAGCACCAAGTTAAACATTACTAAAACTGCAAATGTGATAACTGCATTTCTTTAGAAAGATAGTGGACCAGCAGCAAGACAACTTTTAAGTGCTTTATTAGTGTTACATTATTAAAAGGACAGCGTATCTGCATTAAATAGGAATCAATTTTCTATAAACAGCAGTGGATCTAAATATTAATATATTAATTCTGCGTGCGTTTAACCTCAGGGGTGGTGGTGAGATACAACATGTTTACAAGTTTTAAGACAGATGTGTTAGGATCTGCTGGAGTTTACTATAGGTCATTAAAATACACTCATTACGTACCAACAGGGTGTATTTGGCAAAGAAGACATTGCTTCCTCCAAACAGAAAGCGCACTGCTAGTTTTGGCACTTAAAATAGGGGAAAGGTACAGAGAAGGCATGAACATTACAAATTTTAAACAGTGCACTTACATCCTCCTTGTTCTCCCACCCTCAATTATGGTTATTACAATAGAAACATGATTCATAAGAAAAAAAAACTGCTTGCACTGATTCAGACTCTTTGTTAGTGCTTTTTTGCAGATTTATCAACTGCTGCACTTTAGTTTGTCATCCCTCACCCCTCCAGAGACAAACGCTAAAATAACTGTGTGTGTGACTCTTGGACAGTGATGAAAATTTAAATTTACAGGTTTTAAGTGATTCAGAGTATAGTAAAACCATGCTTTAAGGCAACTTAGAGGCCAACCTAGGGGCCATTTGCTCCCATTGACGTCAAAGTAAATTCTCCTTCAGTATTAGGACAGCAGTCCCAAATACCTCAAACCTCTGTTAACATTACCTTTTAAAATGCAACACAGGGTGCTCCTTGCCAAACTCTGTTTTAAAGAATGTTTTTTAATGAGAGTTTATAAACTATAACAGTTCAAATGTTATATTGTCATGAGCTCAGAACTTTATTTACCTCCTAATACAGCATTTCCTTTGATAAAATTCAGCTAAGAGGATTAAAACACACACATTTAAGCACAAAATTGTATTTGAAACTATTTACCCTTATTAATACCAATGCTCATTCATCCAATTCACCTATTCTGTGATTATTTTAAATCACAGAACACTACAAAATGTCCCTGGACTATAGAGACTGTATTTAGTAAACAACCGAGAACACATTCCGTTGACAGCTAATTTAAGTGAGAATGCAAACCAGCAGCAAGCTCTTGTTATTGAAAATAGAAGCTGTTGCAAGTTGCATGCTAATATTTCTGGTGTTTTTGTTGAGACAGGAAACCATTGTACTGTGGGAATGTTTTCGACTGGGGAAGGGGAGACTGGCGAGAGGTTCAGATTGATCATTATACTGTACGAGAATAATATAGTTGCGTGTCAACCAACCACAACACAAAAAGCATGACTGACTGGAACAGTACAATCAATGGGAAACTGGCAGCTAGACATTTCAGGTTTGCCTAAAGTGTCTGTAATAATGTCACTGTCTTATCACAGTTTTTAATTTCCTGTGTAGTAGTCTATTATATGTGTTTTTTCTTTCTCACTTTTTCTGCTTAGATCATTATTTACCGCTTGCAAACTAATGTACTTTTTTTTTTTACTGCTGGGGCTGATTCTGACAAGACTCAAGCTGAAAATGAGGTGAATTTAGAAATGCATACCAGTGCTGTATAAAGGAACTGTAATTTATGTCCCTTCTGCGACTAGGATTATGTAAATGGGAATATCTGTTTAAAAAACAGGTCACTTCTGTTACAGGCTTACGGAACGCTCACATCTCGATAGCATACTATTATAATTTATAAATGCCAGCACTCGTCTGTCTTAAACCAGATACCATTAAAGGTATTCATCACTCAACAGAATACTACAGCCTATGCTTTACAATATGTTCTCTACCTTTTTTGTAGATTAAAAAATTTACTTTAAGACAACCTGTGCTTTCCATGTTAAATTTTGGTCAGTGACAAGAGCCCAGCGTTTTCCACCCAGGAAAAATAAATAAATACATAAATAAATAAAATCGATAAACACAGGCCATTTTCTCTGCTGCTTAAAATATACTTTTAGTGTGCAGGTATATGCGTGAAGCTCTGTCATAACCATGCTGATGCCACAAAATGATCAGTTTACTGCATGCAACTAACAGTATAGGCCTATATTATGATAGTCGAGGAGAAGATACTAGAGGAGGCTGAGGATATTAAAACTAGCGAGGGAGACTGCTGTCTCCACGAACACTACTATATATGTGCCCACTACAGTAACCATATGCCAAGAATGTTGCTTTTGTTAATGTCCTGGGATATTCAAGGCCTTATATATTTTTTTTTATACCTATCCCCTGATTTGTGCCTTTCAACAACTTTGTCCCGGAGTTCTTTTGAAAGTGCCTTGGTGCTCATGGTTTAGTCTTTGCTTTGAAATGCACTACCGAGCAGAGGGAACGTACAGGAACTGCTGAATTTATCCTGAAACCATGTGAATCACTACAATTTAACACAGGTGGAGGCCACTTAACTTGGTGTGTGATTGGTTACACCTGAGCCAAGTTAGGATTGCTATTACAAGGGGGGGGTGGACACTTATCCAACCAAGCTATTTCAGTTTTTATTTTTTAATTAATTTTATACACATTTCTAGAATATTTTTTTTCACTTGGAAGTTGTGGGGTAGGAAGTGTAGATAAATGAAAAAACTATTTTAATGCATTTTAATTCTAGGCTATAAGGCAACACAAGGTGAAACATTTGAAAGGGGGTGTAGACTTTCTATAGGCACTGTATATCTCCATATATGATAAATAGGAAAGCATGAAAAGTATCATTACTTTTAAATACCACGACACTTTCGCTTGCAATCACTGTTTTGCAATCTGCACTCAAAAGCATTAACTCAGTAATCCACTTTGAAGCCCAGTGACTGATTAGGTAATTACACAATGGCAGGGCTGCAAAGGAAAACTTTTTTTCAAAGTAGAAATTGATACAATTACAGAAATGGTTGGCCAACTCAAATCTGTTGTATTTGGCAAGCTGTCTGGAAGTTTAACCAATGAAGACAAGAAAAAAGGTGGCACACTCATAGATGCAGTAAATGCTCTAGGGGTGGAGCAGAGAACGGTGCCTGAAATAAGATAACAACTGACAGATCTAGCAAGTAAAATGAAATGAAAAGGAGATGAAAAAGACCTCAAATGAGGAGAAACAAATTATATTTAGACAATTTATTTTTAAGTAGTTGTTGCTGGTATTCGGAGCAAAAAAAGAGAAGCAAATACTGTATTCCTTTGAATTTAAGACGCGTTTCTTTGTAACCATTTGTTGCTTCTCAAAAATAGCCTGCGTCTTAAATTCGAGTACAGTATAGTGATGCGTGTGTTAAAAAGGAATTCAAAGGAAATACTGTAGAAGCTCATCCTGCTGCTTTTAACCCAACATAAGTAAACATGTCTTTTGTTATCCATCTAAGCAATAATGAAAATAAATAGTTATAAGTTACACAACTTGTTAATAAAATGCACTATCATTATTTGTAGTAGTAATAATAATAAAATAGTAGCAGTAGTATTATCTTACCCACAACATCACACTTTGCCCAAATGAAAGTGCCGTTTGTACTCCTGGCTATCGAATGACAGAAATGAGACATTTTGACATGTGAGATGGCTTGAATAGACTTCAACCTAAAATCAGTATTTCGACTTGACAATGGGGAATAACATTAGAAATATACTTTAGCCTATTTAGGTTACTAGGATCAGTGATCCACCACTGTAAGCAGACTGATCACAACCAGTAGCTCACACATTTTAATCCAGATAAATACCTAGCCATAATCTTTATCAACATCACTAGTACAGAGTATTGGAAAGCAAGTGTTCGATTCCTTCAGGCCAAGGCTCCCTCAGTTTGCAAGATAATATAGAAGGACAGACACTGAACTAACAGAACCTGAAACAAATGTATGCACAGATTACTATATTGTATTTATGACAACCTCAGAAACAGAGTGGACCACTGACTCTTCAACATACAATACACCTATACAGTGGTGGCATGGGTCTTTATTGAACTTAGTAGAGTGATCCATCAAGTAGACTACCTTAGTAGGATTAAGTCTTTTTTAAAAAACATACAAATTCTACATTATACATACAGTAGAAGGCATTTACTGTATACTACAGTACCAGTCACAGTTAAATCTGATTTGCAAACAACTTTATTATCTGTGCTCTGTACTTCAAAAGGTCACGTTTTCCAAAACTGTGAGATGGCTCACTTTGGTCCTGAGGGGCTGAAATGCCCTTAAATAATTAACAAATTCATATCGAAGTTCTTAAAAGGAAATACTGCCAGCAATTTGTAGGTCTCAATTTTTCCCCATATAAAAAAGGCAAAGGATTATCAGATTGTTTTTCCTAATGATATTTTGCTCTAAGCCATTAATTAACAAAAATGTACAGATCATTCCTTGCAGTTATTCCAATGCTGTACTTCAACATCCCAGATTCCTACTTTAAAAGGGGTCAAAAAAGAAATAAAAAGAACCGAGACACTGAAAACACGCGTGTAAAGCCATGATTGGTTACGGAGCAGGAGAGCCAAAACACTAAGCATCTGGAATATTGAGTTCTTGCACAACTCCCAGAAGGAACTGATCAACCAAATGGCTGCTCTTCCAATCACACATTTTTTTTCAATGCTTTTTATATACGGTAGCTGAAACTGAATGCATTTTGTTTGACTTAGAACAGTCTGTTCCACGGTTTACTGTCGGCAAACACATTCCTTCTTTTATCAGACATACGTGATAAAGCAAGGACTCTGGTGTGCGCAGCATGAGTTGGAATTTGCAGCAATGTGGGTGTGCAAACAGAGATAAGTACTGTACATTCTTAAGGTCTTAAAACAGTCAATGAATTATCAGTTATGCAAGTGGAAATTGTTTTCGCCACAACTGAATAAAATTGGGAGCTTTAGGTTTGTGTACAATTCTTCTGAATAAGTAAACAATATGGCAATCTTCTCCTAATTGAAAAAGTATGCAAGTTCAGTTAGCAAAAACAGAAGAATTAATTAGATTACTATACCCATAGAACTACCATTATTTTTTAATTATTGTGCAAGTTGTTTTTGCTGGTTTTTTTTTTTTTTTCAATAAATTCCCTATTATCTCAATTAAACCAGGAAGTGTCAAACTCCATTGAAAATAATAGTGAGGGATCAGGCCTTTCAGGTATTCCTACCAGAATATAAAAAACAGCAACTCTTTACCAACTTACAGTAATTGCACAACATGCAATCTGTACCAGTAACTTATTTTGAGTAATATAAATTGTGCAGTTACCTCCCAGTTTCTAGACTAAATAAAAGGTTGAATGATACAAAATCATTTTTCAAGCCTAGGTGCCCAACAGTATGCTTTACAGGAGGTTGCCTAGGTATACCCATAGAACTACCCTCCATCATTGTCATTCATGGGGTTTCCATGCAGAGCAATTTACATGTGAAATGGCGATGCACGTGCAAGTTTGTGGCCAAACAGTTCTGTATAAAACCACTTACTATGAACTGCACTTACTCATGCCCTTGTTATAGATTTAAAGCAGCTGTTTCAGAATACCCTTGCTGTAAAAACAATGCTAAATGTTTAACTGAATTAATTCCGGTCCTTTTTTTGATCCCAGCTATCTCCAATGACGACACGTGTCTGCCCTCCACGTTAGTAAATATAGTTGGTGAACTGGATGTCATGAGCCAGCTCGATCGCCCAAAACAGCACAACATCCAATAAGTTGTTGCCCTCTCAGAATTGAGTAAATACAATTGCAAATGAACATATTTACTGTGTTTTATTTGTTTGCATCGTTAATATTTAACACAAATCCAACACAACTTAAAAAAAAGGAGAGACTCTCTGACAGCACAAGCCTCCTCAGATCGCTGCTGTTCAATTGAAACAGGCGGCTGAGGAAACCGTCACAGTTGCCAAGTCTGCTTATAATAAGCGGGATTGGGTTTGTTTTTTGAGTCACAGGTTGTAATTTGTATAAACACCCAAACTCTGTCTCACAGGCTGCCACTGATTCCTGAACACCTAATTTTGTTGTTGACAAGAGTTTGTGCAGGATACAGCTGGAAGTTGCAACTTTGGGAAGAAACTAATGCTACACCTCAGCCTGTTTCATCAGTATCTGCCTTTCAAATGCCCACTACCTATATTTGCCCAAGCATGGTGTTGAATGCTTCCTCAGCAGCTGTCAGCCGTCTGGACAGGTAGGGTTTCTAAGCCAGGGTAGTGTACGAAGCATCACCTGATCCCATAGAAACCATTTTACTTTCGTTTTAGATTAAAAACTACTTTTGTTTTTAAAGTTTTATATGTGCTTATACCTGTTTACACACTAGTTTCTTTTGAAATGTTTATTATAGTTTTTCATTTTTTGAAGTAGTGCTTTATATGTGGCAAGTTAGAAAATAAACCCTTTTATGTTTCATTGTTCATTTAAAATACAGCGTTTCAGCTGTGCAGATGATTGATACGATGATCCTGAATAAAACTCACGTTGTATCCGATAGTTTGTCTTTCATTTTAAAATGTACTGGCGGTTGTAGGTATGAGTATAACCGCGGTAGTTCTAGAGTTGAAGTAGTCCATAAGTGTACAGTGTGTGTGTGTTGTAGGTGGGGGGGGGGTCTATGTTTTGAACAGCCCTTCTGCTGGAGATTACGTGATATAAAGTCAGAAAAACAGGATCTTGACTGCTGAAACCTTGCGAGCCACAAGCACGATTCCTGCTCCAGTTCACATGGGTTTTTACAGCTATTTTTACCATGAGAAAGCGATTGACCCTGCCCTTAATGTCGCACTATCAAAAGGACGTCCTTTTGCTGTTTCACGTGCATGCAAACCAAGCCACTGTGTATTTAAAAAAAAAAAAACCCATAATATTAACATCTCATTTCACTGATATTAATGCTGAATACTGCAAACACATCTTTTCTTCTAAATAAACTGATATTAATCATTCAACAACTGTGCTTAAACATTGTCTGTGTTTAAAACTGATGTATACAAATATACTAGCATCTCTGTATAGACTTTCTTTAATGCCACTATCTGAGTACCTGACGATAAGGAAACACTATTATAGAAATTTTACTAGGTAGGACATCACTTACTGTAATTCATTAGATTTTATTGAAGTACTGTATTAATATTATTTTAATTTAATATCTGATATTCCACAATATTTAGCCTAGAAATGGTTATATTTATTTATTTTTTGTTATTGTTCTAATGTTACACTAACAATTCATAATTAATATACCAAGGGTCTTAATCAGAATTGTGCACGATAGATATACATTTCTCTTATGCAAACTCAGTAATTTTCTGAGTTAAAGGATTTGCAAACACATCATATAAAAAGCATTTTTTTTACATTTATATGCATTTTAAAACTACACTTTCTAAACAAATAAAATCACTGCTGTTATATTTTAAATCAAATGTTTCTTTCTCTACTTTCTGAACACTTTTGACACAGTATTCTCAAAGCTATACACTAATATTCTTTAGCATTATTTTTTCTGAAGGGGAGAAAAACATTATTTGCAATTCTAACACACATTCTATGTTATTAAGCAAAGTAAAAAATATTTAGGTAAACACTACAGTGTGGTCTGCAAGCTCCATTTTCTAAATCTAAACTATGGTTGTAACAATTATTGGCAGATATTATTTCTACTATCAATTACATTGGGAATGGACAAACTATAAAAAAGTAAGAAATTGATTTTAAAGGAGGAGCATTTTGGTCTTTGAAGTCTGCAATACGGATGGGAAATAAATAATGCAAGAAGAAAAATACATTATGCTGGACAAGCTTGTACAGGCAGGGCATTGAACACTGGGTCCTTTCTGTCATTTATCTTCCATCATCTGAAAATGTTGTGCGTAAATCACATGCGTAATAATACTCTTCATGGAAGGACGGAGGTTTTGAAGTAGTTTGTGCTATGATATGTAGATATGTTGCTATTACTCTTGTCTCATCTTCTGCATTTGTATGAAAGTATATTTCTTGTTATCTTCTTTTGATGTCCTTGTAGTCCTGGAGGGTTTTATGAAATAACGCTATGCTTGGTTACAGCTAGCACGGGCTACAGCCTTACTCACGAGCTCTTGCTACAGTTAACAACTCTACTTCAATATCACTGGTTGCTATAACTTTTAGCACAACTTACTGAATCAAAATTATTTAGGATTGCAAAAAATCAGTGCATCACTTTTAAACTTGATGTGCAAGGCACAATATGCAGGACTCAAAATTAACAGCAACCTGTGCGGCAATTGCCTTGGGTGCTTGTGACAGGGTAGCATCACGGCCAAGCTGTTACCGGCAGGAAAGAGACCCAGAGACAGAAAGCTGCAGTTTAAGCGCTGGTGTGCATGTTTAGTAACAAAACAAACACAAAAACATGAACAAAATAAAACTGGCACAAGGGCCAAAATAAAATGTTCAAACAAAAGACTCCATTGTAGGCTGGGCATTAGCCTTCGCTACAGATAAGAAACAATACAAAAATCACAACACAAAACACTCACCCCCAAAACTCCTCTCCCCAACAAAGGACTTCAGATTTCTACCATCCGTAAAAATGCCATCTCAGAAAAGACAGTCAAAATCCTTGCACAACAAATGTGCAAAACTTGATAATTTTTTCAGATCAACAGTTTAGAAATGTTTACAATACTTACAAGTGGTTCTTTCAGGTTTACATTTTGTTTTTTTACTGTAACTAACTTGAATATGGTTAAATTGCTGTTATCCCCTTATTTAAATATCCTTATGTTTACCACAACGAAACCATGACTTATTCAGCAGTGTACTACAGTGTTTATCATCATTATTTGTTCATCTTATTATAAAGATTTTTAGTTTTTGTTTTTTCAGTTGATCCATAAATGCAATACAGCTCCTCGGCATTTTGTATGATAGACGCAGGAATGAGATTTCTGAGTTTCGTTTATGTTAAACGGAGTAGAATAATATCTGCTATTATAAAAAAAATATATATTATTATTTAGGACAAATACACTCAGGACCAGTAAGAATTTAAAAGTTAGGTTAACATGTAGATTTACAAAATGAATAATTCATATAAAACACATCAGTATTAAAATTAATAAAATATGAAAATTGCTAACTGTTAAAAGGATAATAAGTCAATTGGTTCAGCTCTCCTGTTAGCATTAAGCTTGCTTTGCAATAGTGTATTAGTGTTTGCCATCTAATTGTTTGCATAAAGTTAATGAATGGTCTTGCATTCCATAAGCTTTTTCGACAAACTAGGAACTGAAGCGAGTTGAAAAAAATGTGAATAACGTTCAAGCTGAATTATCTAGCTTAATTATTGATACACAATGTACTTCTTCACCACTTCCTAACTCCAACATTATACTATTAAAATTGAACAAAAGAAGAGCATTTTTCAATAAATAAATAGTATTAAGTTATTGTGTTGTTTCTTTCTGTGGCTAATAATTTATATATGTATGAATCCCAAGCAAAATTACACAACATCCTACACTTTGGCCTTGACTTAAGTTTAGTGGCCTTGGTGCCACATATCTGCATACTGAAGACAGGTCCAACATTGAGGTTGCCTAGCAGCATACAAAAAACTCGACATGGTCGCTGTCTGAACCCTGTGTCAACAGCCTTTAGATGCAACTCTTCATTTGGGATTCAAGTTTTTTGAGGTTAATGTACATGAATTAGCTGATGCTTTTCTTTTATGCTTTGTCAAGGGATGAGGCAATTTTCTTACTTTAGACTACAAAAATGTAGGGGTTAATATGGATATTGGCCTGCATTGCTGAAAAAAAAGGACCAATGCCGAATGCAAAGTTTTATGTAGGGTGAGAGATAGGGTGACCAAATTTTCAAAGCTGAAAACTGGGACACATTGTTAAATAATTGGCAAGACTAACTAAATCATTTAAACATAGGCTATTGTAATGGTTACTTAAATAACCATCCTCTCACTCTTAGTACACCCACCCCTCGTTATATTGCCCCTAACTATACTGCGGATTCCGATATCGCGGTCCTGGAGCTGGCTCCCCATTTTTACTGTCTAACTGTGTATGCCTTAGCTGCAATATACATAGGCAGTTACAATTACTGTTCGCTTTATTTCATACTGCACATCACAAACAACAATATACAAAACAATTAAAAACAAAGCATTAATATCGTACTGTTATCATATACACACGTATTGCACAACAACACAAATCAAATTAAATATATATTTGCTGAAGCGGTTTTTATTTTAGCCAACGAGGTGTTCACGTGTGGCAGCAATGCACTAGCAGAAGTCATAAGACAGTGACGTCAACTCCCTAGCAACAAGCCTCCTATGCTGTGAATGGATTCCTTCATGAAATTAACTGGACTCAAGTTGATGAGAAGCAATTACCCTCTGCTGTACGTATTAAAATGGTGTGCTGCTTTTTATACGAAAAATGAGAAAAAGCAGGTTGCGTAGAGGATTTATATTGGACCCTGACTGCCCTGATAAAACGAGGTAGCGGTTGTACAGTATTTGTTATTAGCCCATTTGTTTTTCTATGGGTCTCTCGTCATATCGCATCTCTCGATACATAGCAGATTTATATTGGACCCCAACACTGTGATATATCAAGTGAGTGGTGTATTACTTTTTTTTTCTTCTTTCAAGCAGCTAGCTAATTTCAGCAAACTCCTGGATGTATAATTTGTGGCCAATTAGCTTAAATAACCATATTGCATTATTCATATTGCATACTTTTATACTGAGTTCAACAATAATAATAATAATAATAATAATAATAATAATAATAATAATAATAATAATAATTAAATACATTTACATTTTTACATTTCTTTCTTTTTTACTCACTGCATCAGGCTATATGGCGTTGTTGATGTGGTTTAACTTGGTGGATTCATATGCTTGCAACCTCTCGCTGCTCTGTCTGGGCTAAATCCCAGCAGAACCGAACAGCTACAAAATGACTGTATTACATAAAATTGTAGATTCATATTGAACAAACTAAATGAAAACGCATGGCACACTGAGGAATAAGCACGTATATCTGTATTAAACACTATATAAAAAAGAATGTTCTTGATTACCCTAGTACCTTTTTAAAATTACTATTTTATTTAATTTAGTTTTCCCTGCAGGTGCCATAAACTACAAGTGGTTGTTAACCTTATTTTGAAAAAAAAAGGTACTTAAGAGTGTGTCGTGCTACAAGAAGTGGCTGAAAACCAGGACTTACTGAAGACTGAGCAAAATGTTGGGACGCTGGGACTTTGATGGAAAACTGGTCACCCCAGTGAAAGATAAAATTACTTATTTTTACATTTACAACTATAGACACAATCTACTAACGGGAAACCAAAAAAATAAATAAAATAAATAAAAATAAATTGGTGGATAGGTTTCAAACAGACGCTATTAAAACGTGTTAATTTATTCCAGCATAATTTAACACAGGTTTATAACATCTTGTGCTAATAGCATTTCATCATAAACAGAACCATAATCATGTAATGGTTTTGATGGATCATACCAGTCAGTTTCAACATGCTCTACACCTGCTCCACACAATTTAAAACGACTGAATGTTTGTTGAGTGAACTTTGACCCTATTCTGAAACAGGAACTGTAAATGCTATGCAGGACCCTTTCTGGCAGTAACACTGTGCCAGCAGTGGCTAATGACTATTTGGAGTACCAGAGGTGTTCAGTTAACTGCTCTGCTACATCTCCTTTGTGTCGGTGCAATTATATTTCCTTCCTTGACGTGCCGCACAAGGAAACAGTTTCCTCTCACATGGCTTAGAGTAAAGAGAAAGGTGACAAAGGCTAATGTAGGTTCAGGAAGAAGGCTTCTGTGCTATGACAATTATCAATCAGTATGCAGCCCCACAAAACCTAAAGCAGCAACAGCTTGCTACATATTTATTTATGCTGATAGCTAATAATACATCAGAAAATGGTCAAGGCTCACATCCTCCTCAGACAGATTTTGCACATCGGTCTAAAGGCAGGACAGACTGTGCTCTCCTTGTCGGCCTGACAACGACAGTTGAGTCATTACCAGTAGCTGGCCGTGTTAGTCTGTGGGACAGTATCTACGCTTAATTCCTTTCCAGTATCTTTACAATATGCCCCCCCAGCCCACCCTACATCTCCAGATGCATCGTCAAAACAGAAGACTTACTGTACTTTGTTCATGTGTGTAAAACACCATTATAGTTTCTCAGCAAAGACCACCATGTTTAAAAGTTACTGTGATGATCCGCAAAATGTTTTAATTTAATTTTGTTTTGATTTGGCACACACTAAAACAGGTAGTATGTTTCTAACAAATTCAGTCGTGGTTGCATTCTTGTTTTGTGTGGCCTGCTTTGGAATTCTATTTATTCTGGATTTAAATATTAGTAATGAAGAGTGTTTTACGATCTCTTAAGAGCTATCAAACCTGGACTGAAATATTCAACCTCAAAACTTTATAAAAACAACAACACTCAAGAAACATTTAACTTTTTTTTTTTTTTTTTTTTTATTTACATTTTTACTACTCTGCAACTATCAAAACACAAAACGCTGTGTATTATCCAATAATTATTTAAAGTAAGTTAAACCTCAAGCACAGTAATGGGGAGTGTCAGATTTTGCTTATTGCTGGTGTTTCTTTGTACCTATGTGAGTGATAAAGTCATGACACCCACCATGTTTCACAGTGAAGTCTATCCAGCAGTATTCACAGTAGACGTGAGATTGAGACACTAGACGTCTTTTAATGAATGACCATTCTGTGGTAAATCCCTCTCTACTTCTGACAAGCCAAAAATCAATCTTTTAGATGGAGGAGAGTGACATTTTTTGTTTGATTTCTGATACCTATTTTAATTACTGATAAGTAAGGCTGGGATTTTGTCGTGTAAATTTGTACTAAAAATCACGGAGCAGTCACTGTAAATTTGATCAAAATCACGGAGAAAGGCGGAAATAGTGTTAATTCACTGGGATAAAAATTCAACTTTTTTTTTTTTTTAAATACAATATACAGTACCTACATAAACATAAAACCAGTCTGACTATAGAAGTATTGGTAAGCTTCACTACAACTATAAACAAAAATGTTCATTTTACATAACATTTGGTGGGGTTTCTACAGGAAATATTATTATTATTAATACATAGGCCTATGCATCATAAAACAATCAAAAGCTACTTAGTGGTGAAAAGATACCTAGTGTAAATTTGATTTTACAAAAAAAAAAAAAGTCCCAGTACAGCTCATCCACACTCACTATGAACAAATCTGTACAGAAGATCTGACCGGACAAATCAACATTCATACTAGGCCAGCAACCGAATTACAGAGTAATTCCTTTATTGAAATATTAATGTTGGTACTGTATGCCCAATTTACAAATAATAAATTAATAATATATATATATATATATTATATGTATATATTATATATATATATCTATATATATATATATATATATATATATATATATATATATTATGTGTATGTGTGTGTTCAAGTTAGATTTTAAGGTTATACCACTAATCCAATTATATTATCAACCCGCGACTGTGTTTTTGAAGTAGCTCAATTCCGCTGGAAAACCGCGGACCTGGCTACACTAACTACCGAAGAGTCCCTCGCCGTATGATCGTGTCTTTTTGCTAACTGCACATGGGCAGAGCGGAAGATCAGGGGAGGCAGTGTTGTAGTGTTTTAATGAATGGGCTGATCTTTAGCGCTGTGTTGCTTTTGTATTTTTTAAATGCACATTCAGTTAAAAGGGTATTTTAAAATAAATAAATAAATAAATACGGACGACCTCTAATTTTCTCCAAGAGACCTTCTCCCTGTCAAGTTACACACACACACCCCTTACATCAGGGCTTCTGCTTTTCTGTGTTTTCGTCTGACTTTGCTTCCGTTTTACAAATTAATTTCACTATTAACACATTTCTCAGTTTTAACTCAGAAACCAAAAACATTAAACAGTGCTCGGAGTCATTTTAAAAGGAAAGTAGTTAAACACGACGAAAACACAGAAAACCAGACGCCCTCAATATATATTATTCAGTGATAACTAGCAGCAATCTGAAGCCTATTCAGATTACATTTTGAAATGAAAACAGATTTTGAAGCGTTTTGATAGTTAAGATTAAATCATAGTAGCTATTTTAGAGGTATGAAACTAACAGCTTCATAAAGGTAGGTTTATGGTGAATCTCTCGACTTACGCTGGCACTAGCATACGAGGAAGCAGTATCGGTTATGACACCTGTCATCTCGCAATACATTTTTGTATGCATAAAACAATTACAGCGAGCGTTGGGAATCTCATTTCCATGTTTTTTTTTTTTTTTTTTCCCCCAGAACTGGTAAACGTCGCATTTCATTTCACTGACAATTTCGTAGTAAGCATGATATTCACGCTGTGCTACATACACAGTCGTCTTGAAACAGTAGAATGGCCTCAAACACTTCTCAGCTATGCCGAGATACTTTTTTTGATTTGGGTCAGAGACCCGATAGGCACTGAAAAATGATAGCAAAGTGACATTTGCTCAGCTGTTTCTGAAAGACCCCTAAACTGGTTACTAAGCAACCCGGCTCAGTGCTTTTAGCATGCCAGTTAAAATGCCACAATAAAAAAAAAAAATGTCAGTGAAAGAGTATTATTTATGAACCATTAATTCATTAAATAAAACTGAATAGGGAAACAAACACATGGTATTGAAATAATATTTCATAACTGTTCAGGGAGTACCCATCGTTTATTTACTTAATAAAAACCATAGTATTATATCCCTTGGAGGTAGCGCAGTATCAATAATAATACAACTGACTATCCCAAATTGGGGAGAAAACTGGTGTAAAAATCATTTGAAACGACAAAAAACCACAAACTTTTGTTCAGGTCTATTTCACTTCCAGTAGATATCTGATTTTCATAACCTCAAAAATGTGGTGTTTGCATTATTCATGTACAGCATTAACTTACAGGAACTGATCAGTGATGTAGTTATTACTACAGCAAAAGTGCATCACTACAAACACAGCATACAATTCCACCCATCCATCAAACACATTTGGTCCTGTATTAAGGGGCATTTTATAAAGAACATAAGAAAAGTTACAAAAGGAGAGGAGGCCATTCAGCCCATCTTGCTCGTTTGGTTGTTAGTAGCTTATTGATCCCAGAATCTCAAGCAGCTTCTTGAAGGATCCCAGGGTGTCAGCTCAACAACATTACTGGGGAGTTGTAATGTTGCAATTCTCTGTGCAAAAAAGTGCCTCCTATTTTCTGTTCTGAATGCCCCCTTATCTAATCTCCATTTGTGTCCTTGTTTCTTTTTTCAGGTCAAAAAAGTCCCTTGGGTTGATATTGTCAATACCTTTAAGAATTTTGAATGCTTGAATCAGATCGCTGCGTAGTCTTCTTTGTTCAAGACTGAACAGATAGTTATTTTAGCCTGTCTGCATATGACATGCCTTTTAAACCTGGGATAATTGTGGTTGCTCTTCTTTGCACTCTTTCTAGAGCAGCAATATCCTTTTTGTAGCGAGGTGACCAGAACTACACACAGTAGCCTAGACGAGGTCATACAAATGTATTTGAAAGTTTTAATATTACTTCCCTTCATTTAAATTCAACACTTCGCTATATATCCAGGCATTTTGTTGTTCTTTTTTTATAGCTTCCCCACATTGTCTAGATGAAGACATTTCTGAGTCAACATAGACTCCTAGGTATTTTTCATAGATTCCTTCTTCAATTTCAGTACCTCCCATATGATATTTATAATGTACATTTGTACTGCCTGCGTGCAGTACCTTATACTTTTCTCTATTAAATGTAATTTGCCATGTGTCTGCCCAGTTCTGAATGCTGTCCATATCATTTTGAATGACCTTTGCTGCTGCAAGGGTGTTTGCCACTCCACCTATTTTTGTGCCATCTGCAAATTTAACAAGTTTGCTTACTATATCAGAATCTAAGAAAATTGTTAAATTTGCAGATGACACAAAAATAGGAGGAGTGGCAAACACCATTGCAGCAGCAAAGGTCATTCAAAATGATCTCGACAGCATTCAGTACTGGACAGACAAATTTAACAGAGAAAAAAGTGTTCTATTTGTATGTAACTGACCACCAAAAACAAAGTAATTCATGATCCATGATTGAATAAATAACAATACAGAAAAAAAAAAAGTGAAATAAAAGGGGAAGCACTGTATGCTCAGAAGTACTTCAGGTTTAACAAACATGCATTATTTCAGTTCAGCGCTTTATGAACTCAATATGGAAGGCACCTTTGAATATAAAGTCAAAATGTCCAAATTATCACACACTGTGCGATTCATTAATGTACCACATTTAAACCAGCCACACAACATACCGTTACAATTCTGCCCGCAATTTCCTTTCCCATGGTGGCAAGCCTTTCTTTACACAGAAACAGTGTACAAGCACAAACCATCAGAAAGCTGCTTTTCAAGTGCAGAAGTTACAACATTCACTAAATATTAAGAACGCAACTAATTTATGAAACAATAGCCTTGAGAAGAAACTGCAACGAAACTGCGTGTGCACATTGTAGCTGCTGGTTAGAGAAATCCTGTCAGCTATATAGACCCCTCACTGATGGGTTCTGCAAACATAGAAACCATTTCACCACAAAAAGCTGCAGCAAATCTTTTAGAGCCCCGTATAACCACGCAGTGGTTTGAAGCTACTAAAACATAGTTTCATTACAACAACATAGCCTCACCAACAAATTGCATACTGTATATGCAGCAGGCAATTCAAAATTATAATTATTTATAAATGCAAGGCAAAATATGCATGATTTTAATTAATGTATACATGCTGTACTTGTTTTGGTTTGCATACAACTTCCAGCAGCAATTGTTTTTAGCACTACATCTGAATGTTTGTAATCTGCAATGTTGACCATGTTAATTTTACTTTGGCAAGGTTTAAACCCAGCTTCTTTTTCAATCAGCATTTGCTGGTTTTATGTAAAGTCAACAGTTTATCAACAAAAACAAGTCAGCTTTTCAAGTTGGGCTTAAAGTACAGTAAACACATTTTTCTTTAACATTTGGCAAACACATCAAAAATGTGTGTGGACTTTTCAGAAAAAAAGAACATATTGCTCCTACCAGTAGTTTGGTTTATGAACCTCAGACGTGTGTTCTTATATTTACTATCACTGTGTTTGAATCTTATTTGGTCTGTACATCCCAAGAGCTGCAACTGCAGGAATGGGAACATTTTCTTAAAAAAAACAAAAACAAAAAAAAAAAAAAAACTACCATATTTAACACGTATAGTCGTCGTCCTGCCCAGCATCTTCGTAATTAAAGATGAGCCAATAAAAATAAAATGTACATTCGTTGATGACAAACCCAATCCCTTTAATAAGGTCAGCTGTTTTCAATTCTAGTTTTAATGTGTGTCATGTAGTTATATTTGGCTAAGTATTCGTATTACAGCATGGTGTGACCAGGGACTTGTAATTCAAACACAGTTAAAATTGTTTTTATGCAAACATGAATGGCTCGTAATAATTGCCATGGGGTATTTATTCTTTAGGCAAGCTGTACTTACTTTTGTCCTTCCATTTATTTTGTAGTTTCCCATTTTGCCATTACAATGTCTCACAAGATCATCCACGCGGCTCATTAAAAACCCAATCTTCTCACACCCTGGCTCCTTTCCTTCAATCCACGTTATTTTGTCACCTCTTATGTCTTTGGAAGAGTCACTTTTCTGACTGACCAGCTGTCCTACAGTGAATCTGCCAGTCTCATATAGGGATTTAACTTCCTCTAAAATACTAAGTCCCCTATCTTCTCCTAAAAAGTTATCAACTACACAGATACCGTGTTTGTTCATACACGGAACTATGTATTCCATGGCAAGTTTCTGGGGATGGGTTTTCGACTGTCCGTTTGGTTTAATGTTGTTATTAATCCCATCTCTGGGTTGTTTGATGTTAGATATACTACCAGACTCATTTGATTGGGCAGAATATCTCATTCTTTCTCCGTCTGCCAGCAAATTGAAAGGCCCAGGTTCGTCAGCGCTTTTAGGCTCGGGTTCAGCGGGCTTCTGCGGCTCTCCCGCTTTCCCGGCTCTACACGGCTGGTGTTGTTCGGGGTGTGCAGGCTGTAGTGCGTGCTGTACTACAGGCTGTGACAGGCTCTGCCCTTTTTCGGCCTCCTTGCAAACCACCTTATGCTTCTTCCAGTCTTGTTTCTGGTGCTCCTTGCTGCAGTAGAAAGAGTTTCTGCAGCGGCCGCACTTGAGAAGGTTCTCCATCTTCCCGCATAGTTCACAACACTGATCTCGGTTCAGTTCACTGGCTTCGCAGGCCATGGTGGCGGAATCAGAGCGGTGCCTGTCCCTTTAAATACCCAGTTTTCGATGCGCTGCCACTGTATAATTTTAGAAGTGACCCACCAGCCCACCACAAGCAAAAAATAAAACCAGACTTCACCGCTTCACAGCCGCGTACTTTCATCACACACGACCGACTGCCCTATAGTTTTGTATATTAAAGATACAAATCCGGCAACGATTTTTCCAACTGGCTTTTGAACTTCAAAACGTCACTTGTGCCCAAGTGTAACTCTTACTGACACGCATTAGCGTCAACATACCCAGTCCCTGAGCAGGGTTGCCAACTATTTTTTTTACAAAACCCTGCCCACTTCTTCCTGAAAACCCTCCCACAACGGTTTGTGACATCACGGTCACCACTCAGGTTCCCAATTTGCAATTGTAACTTTTTTCTTATGTGCTTAATTACCTGGGATCATAGGAATCCGTTTGCTGCGGAGCAACGCGGAAAAAAGAAAAAAGAAAAACAAGAACATGGATTTTATATGCTGTCGGAGATTTTTTAGTTTTACACCTGCAAAAAAACATGCGAGGCTTTTTTGTTTTGTTTCGTTTTTTGATAACCAAATCAATACACTTATCATATCATCAACACACTCAATTTTGCTTTATATTTAGTAAACATTTGTCCAATAAAACTGGACGAGGCACAGTGTCAGTGTCACATTCATGATGAAACACAGCTGCAGTTTACTTCACTATCCATTGCGTTTTTGCTCCCAGATCTGTTTAAAAATGCCGAAAACGATAATGAATAAATACATAAATTAATAAATAAATAAACAGCCCTAAATATCTGGTAAATGAGTTTGGCAATAGGTGACAAAGACTCGAGATAAATTAATATAAATACTATTTTAGGGGGTTAGTACACTGACGTATTTGTAATGTTAAAGTAAAATGGTACGTTTGTTTATATTATTGATTGATGGCACTCTGTAACCCTTCGAATTTGAAAGCGTACCAATAAATACTTTCTGTAAAAAACTAACGAACTAACTTTTCGAAAAGATCAACTAAGTGATCAACACATTAACTAAGATTTTAATCAAACTTATATCACGTCCCAATTTTAGTTTAATAACTTATAATATTTGTATGTGTTCGGTTGCTAACTCTTATTAAATTGAGAGTGTATTTTCTCTTATACTTTTTGCATGACAGACCTGACTCGTTTCACACAGGCCTGACACTGCAAAGAATGTGACAGAGAAAAAACTCAACTTGATTAGAGGTAGCCACTGAACATTTATACACATACATGTGACTAAACTGAATTATTTATACAAAGTGAATGATTATTGCAAATTAACTATGACTACTTACCTGTGTATTTAGCTACAGGTAAGGCAGAAATAATAATTTGGACAAACAAATAACCAAAAACCAGTACGTTAAATGGAGACAGTTGTGTCATTCAGTTCCAGGGTTAGAAAATGTACACTAGCTCTGCACATTGGATTTCAGAACTATCAGTAGTTAAGAATAATATTTAAATGACAAGGGACCTGATTCAAAAACACATTTGTAACTTCACAAAACATTTTGGGAACTTTTTACAAAAGCCTTCATTTTCCCTACCACTGTCTATGTAATAAAAACGTACCTGACAATAAATGGCCTGGTCCCATGAAGAGGATAATAATATGAATAAACTTTGTTTGTCAAATCATTTGTCATAGAATTCTATGAACACCAACCTTATCTCATTTATTTTCTTCAAGTTTGAAAGACAGAGCTGTAAACTATATAATACTATCTAAATATTAAAATCTAGTTAGTCAGATATAGAAGCTGCAGGCTGAAAGCTGATACAGTGCTCATTTGTACTGAGTAAGTCCTGTACTGGTAAAATTACACCCACTGGTGGGGTGAAATAACTTTTCAATCTGTTAGTGGATAGTGTTTGCTCTCACTATAAGTGAAACAATGTTGCCTATCAACCCCAAAATACATTTTAAAATCATTCCTTGAGATTGTATACTTGCTAAAGACTTGGATTTTATGAACTCACAAACAAAGAAAAGACAGAAACACAAATGAACACATTACACTACAGATTGAACAAAATTTAATATTAAACTCATATAATGTTTATTTGTAGTGTTATTATGATTAAGATGATGTACTGATTATACAAAACCCAAATATGAATATTACTGGAAATAAAGCATACATGTGTCTTCATTTGTTCTGGGATTTTGAAGATCTGTTTGTTTGTTTGTTTGTTTGTTTGTTTGTTTGTTTTTACCAACAAAACAACTTTTATTTATTGATTTATTTTTAACAATAAATGTTTAACTTGGGAGAAAAAAATACAGTACTACAGGCATAACATAAATAAATAAATACATAATTTAAAGATCATATGAATAGAGTGTACACTATTCAATTACTTTCATACTGGTGTTTAATTCATGTTGTTTAGTTTCCAAATATTATTTTTTTTTTCATATCATATTTTATATTTAGTTTTACACAGTATTCTTTACACATTTACAGATGTTTTTTTGACTGGGTTTAAATATAAACTTGTAATTTATATTTATGACAGCCCAATTTCACAAACCTTTTGAACATATAAAACCCCTGGATACAGATATATAATTTATCTTGCAAATAATGCAATTGTCTAATGAAAACTGGATTTTAAAATATAGATCTGATAATAGAAGCCATCCGTGTAAGGTCAAGTCCTATATTTTAAGTACAAGCCATTCTACTGTGACTGTGAATACTGCTCAGATGGTTTAATATTTCGATACATGAATGATCTACGTCTGCAAGATAACTGGAGATAACAAGTCCTAGCATTGATGGCTTCAGTTTTTTAGGAAATTGATAACTGTTTTTTATATCTCCCTTCCAAAGTAGTTCAGCAGGAGCTAGACACTAAGCATGGTGTAAGAGACTGGTGAAACTGAATCGTGACATTACCATCGAAAACAGACAGACCATTTTTCTTCTTCTTAGACTTAACAGGGTAGTATTGCATAAGCTGTATGTTTTGTTTTTTTGTAGGTTTGGCATGTTGCTTAACTTTGATATTATTGTTCAAACATGATCTTGTGCGTGGGCTGAAGTGCTCACAATTGTCTTTGTTTATTTTTTAAAGCTGATGTAAAACTGCATCATCTCTCTCAGACAACTACGCAGGTAATTTTTTTTTTCCTAATAGAAAATCTCTTTTGTCCATGAAACATCAAATAAACACCAATAAAAATGTCAAAATGTCAAAATGTCAAATGTCAAAAAGGACATGAATTATATAGATGGTATTGCAAAAAGAAAAATACTGGTGTCAATAGTACTGTAAGGAACGATGCTTCACAACTCAGACGCACAGGGTCCGGATAAATTGGAGCCAGCTGACCCAGAGCACAGACATTGACAGAGACCTACAGCAGTGAAGCTTCAGCCTTAGCCTTTCCCATTACAATGGCAACTGACACCGATGGTATAGAGCCTCCAATAGGAATAACATTGAACCTACTGCAAAACATGTTCTGGGTTTTCTGTTTGTAGACGTATTTGTTTTTCCTGTCATTCATGGTCAAATGTGGCAGATTTTTGTGCTGTCAGCTGTGACCTTTTATTTTATTGTTTTTGGCTGGCTTTCCTATCCGCTGCATTCCTGATGTGAAGGAAGTGCTGGCTGAATCTGAAGACAAGTTAGATGGCGTAAAACTGAAGATGAAGCACATATCTCTGGAGCTCATAGAGAAAGACCTTTACCAGCACCACAAGCCTTTACTCCAGGTAAGGGATTTTCTTTTCAAACTTTCGCATCACACATGATATTTTTCTGTTTGGTTCGGTGAAGCTCACCTGACAGGTTCACCCTGTCTGAAGTAAATACAAATATACCTGAAAGCAAGGCTTGCAAACAGAGATTTCTTTATATTATTGTAGCACCTGATAAGCGATGAAAATACCTGATTTGTGTAACACAACCATATCCTCCATTTGACGTGATATTTGTGGAATTGTTTGTTAACTACTTTAAAGGCTCTGTGATAGACAAGACTCACAATGGTGTCCCACCAACACATGGAATATTGTTCATCCTATTTGCATAATTTTTTTTTTAAAATGCACAAACTGGTCATGGTCTTCAGGCTTCTTAAAGGGGAGATGCGGCTTTCCCTGACATCCTCAGGCAAGCTCTCTAGCTACAGGGCTTGTCTCTTACTACACACAACACTTCAAGTGGCCCTTCTTTAGTCACACTTGTGTCAGTGCTAAAGCATTTTAATTCGCAAACTGATCCTACAGTCTACTGCCATTGACCCTGCCCCCCCCCCCCCCGTTTTGGACCGATCCCATATTTATTTTTTTAATTTGGGATTAAATAATCAATAACTTCCAATTAGAAGCTGTGTGGTCCAGTTGTTAAAGAAACAAGCTTATAAGCAGGAGGTGCTTGGTTCAAATCCTACCTTAGCTACTGACTCATTGTGAACCAAATCAATTAACCTCCTTGTGCTACATATTTCAAGTGAGACATTGTTGTAAGTGACTCTGCAACTAATGCATAGTTCACACACCATTGTATGGTATGTTATAAAGCACTTTGTGATGGTGGTAAGGTGCTATATAAAAATATTACTGACACATACACACTTTTTTCCTAATATCATCACAATTAAAGGCTGATCTGCATGCTCAAAAGACTGAGCATTTTAAAACTAGCAATAATTTATGTGGAGACTACTTTTTATGCTCATGTAGATCAAGTCACTGCAAGCAAGAGCCCAGAGAAAGTTCTACCTGTTATCATGGGCTCTTGACCTGTAAAGGTCACTAGAGCGTAATGTGGTGAGCAAATTTACCTCCCCCCTTAGCTAAGGCAACTTTGCATGACCAGGAATCAAACCAGCAAGCTCTTGATTGTATGACGCTCCCTGCACTTCCATGTGTCAGTGACTTTACTAGATGGGCCAGTGGGACCCATGGCAGGATACATTTAATAGTGGCCGGGTTTATCAGAATTTACCCAAACACATTCCTAAAGGTTTACACTAAAATAGGAGTCTAGACGTGCAGACAGACATCAGTACATCACTCAATATTTTAAGGGAGGGCATTTAAAAAAAAGGTTTATTAGTCTCAGTACTAACCTAAAGTCAGACAGCAGTTGATATCCTACAGGTTGTAGATGTGGATATATGCTCTTTGCTGAACTACAATAGGAGTTCAGATGCAGCTTGGTTACTGATCAATTTAAGTTATTTGCCAATTGATTTATCTGAATGCAAAAAGAATGCTAAAATAGTCAAATTGTTCTTAATAGGATTTAGATATATAATAATGAAAAGAACTGTGTGATATAAGTAAGTAATAGCCAGGTAGAGTAGTTGACTTTTTCTGAATCTTCCTGCTGAGATTATTTACAGTGTCCTCTACATTTTGTATCACAGTAAAAATATATAAGATTGATGCAGTCAATTAGTGTTCAATATTTATTTCTCAGAAAGGGTTTGCCTGGTGACAATAATGTTCTTATAAAGATTTGGAATTTGCATTCACCTCCAGATCGCTGTTCACCATTACCCACACGTACAGGTTTCCCTGACAAATCTAAATTATGTTATGAACATACAATAAAAACATTGCAGTGGAGCTTTAACTTCTTGTGGATACCTGTTTAAAAACCGACTGCACCTGGTTATCATCTCAGGGATTGATGCAGTCAATTAGTGTTCAATATTTATTTCTCAGAAGGTTGCCGGTGACATTAATGTTCTTATAAAGATTTGGATTTGCATTCACCTCCAGATTCTCTGTCACCATTACCCACAGTAAAGGTTCAATGACAAATCTAAATTTATGTTATGAACATTACAATAAAACATTGCCAGTGGAGCTTAAATCTTGTGAGTACCTGTTAAACTCGACTGCACCATGGTTATCATCTCAAGGGGATTTTTTTTGTTTTGTTTTTGTTTACTGATAAAATCGTGAGAATGGATTTCTTATCTGTATTTCCAGAGATTGCTGCTCTGACGTACAATTCATTTTTATTTGGCCTTGGTCCTGAACATAAAAATGTCATTTATTTGTTTAAAAAAAAAATAACGGTGGGGATTACATTTTTTCTCATCTGCTGTTAAGAGCACAAATTGCTGATTCTTGAGAATCATATCTGTGTTGCACAGGCTTCAGTGTGCAATGCTTAAAAAGTGTACTTCAGCACAGCACAATGCAGAAATCTTTCCTCCACCTTGCCACAATCAGCACTTTACTGTTGCTTATAAACGTTTCCCATAGTAAAAGCATAACAAAGTAATAAAGCATTGGGAAAGCATGCTAAAGCATTGCAAAGAATAGTGAGGTATGGTAAATCATGTTAATAAAATGGAAAACCACTGTGGTGAATCATGGAAAAAGCATGGGTAAACTGCATAAATACTGTGCAAAATAATGTTAACTTTTATAAGGAGTCTTTCTAGAAAGATTATTTTCTGAACTGTTCTGGATTCAAAGGTCAATGCAGTCTGTGGACCCCCAGCCACTCATAAGCTCCCGATCATGAGAGTCATCCAGCACTCCACACAATGGTAACAGACAAACTTCAAGTAGTTAAAATTTCTCTCTATATATATATATATTTACTACATTTTTACCACCATACTGTCAAGCAAAATTATTTATATTAACATATGATCAATGCAATAGTTACAAAGACTTTAAGATAATCTGGTCTGTATAAACCTCACTGTAACAGGGGGTCTTAGTACTTGCTACTTTTGTTGTGGGTGTCCACTGAATGATGAGAGAGAGAGACAGAGGGATGCAGTTGAAAACACCACTCAGGCATCCAGGTTTTATTTATAAACAGGTGGCTGCCACTAGGGTACCAGCAATGATAGCCTTAGTGGAGGAGGACATACACAAACTGAGTTATTATTTTGATTACACTCGAAAACACAATGAGAACACGGCTAAAAACAAAAGTTTGCCAAACACTGGCTTAGCGCTGCTCCCCTAAAAGGGAGGTCCCGCTCAGGAACTTACTCTGTGTCACACTAAAATAACCTGTTGTGGGATCAAAATCCCCTAAATTAATCCCTCCACAACTCCTCCACACAGCAGTGAGGCTGCACACTTGCTGAAACTAGAACACAAGAATTGGCTTTCCAGCTCCATTTAATGCCATGTGGCTGGGCTTAATTGATCATCAATTAGTCAATTAAGCTCCAGCCACATTCCACACATGGATTTGGCAGAGTTGGATTTAACCCCATCCCTGCCAAACTTAAATTCAAAACGTTTCAACTTAATTTACAACTGCAAAAACCTGCCCTATCTAGTACACACATGTGTTCAATATTTTATTTAAAACTATACATATAAACAATACATTATTTACACATGCAGGGCTTTTGCCCTGCCACACTCATTAACATCAAACTTCTCATGGATATAAAGTAGCAACAGATGAACCACTTGGACTTGAAAAGAAAGTACAATTATGACTGGTTTGCAGTTATTGCAGTGTATAATAAAATTGCTCTCCTCTTTTTTTGGTTATCTCTGCATTGCACATGGCCTTCTTATCTATTAAATTCAAGCCAGCATAATTCCACACATTGAGCTGAGAGGACCTCAGAACCCAAAGCTAAATCAAATTCATTGAGAAGCAGCTGTATAATTTAATTCATAGTCATGATAAAAGAAACATTTAAAAAAAGAATACTGGACAAATTTTGAACAGCATCAACCTTCTCAGATGGTAAATCTTCTGTAAATGCAAATCTAACTCCAGTCAAGATGATTTCAGCTGTGGTATAGTTGTGTAAAAAAAGAATCAAGCGGGTGCCACTGAGGGCGATGCCAGCAGTATCTCTCAATTTAGTTATATTTCTGTGATGTAGAAATGACCAGCATGATGCAAACTAGCTGCCAATGCCTGGCCACTAAGATGAATTGTTTCAAGTTACATACAGTACTGATGCACAAGTGCAGAGTATGTTCCACAAATGTGTCTCAGCCTTAATTACTTACCTTGTATTCCTTATAGTATCAGCTTCAGCCAAACAATCACACTAAGAAAAATAGGACATGTACTGCTATGTGACAGTGTTATATCTATCCTGTGGTTGTGCTACAACTGTCGTCTTATTCACAGTAATATTATACTGTGGCATGGTTTATGGCTTTTAAAACCCCAAATACATAGCAGTTTTTGCACATGGTTTTATCTTATCTTCCTGTTAGCATTTTTTGTAATTAATTTGCTGAATTTCTTCCAATCAGATTTTCTGATTGGGTAAATCATTGTTCAAGTAGTGTACCAATTATTACTTTCCCCGTGATGTTGTTGAAAATTACTTACAAGTGTGTTTTCTTGAAACCAGCCTTTGGTCAGACTTTACATCTGCCAAGTTTCTAAGGAAACATTAAGGCTTATATGATTTTAGCAGTTATCTCACAGCCTTGGAAATCATTTTTAGATTGTGGTCACAGTGGAATTGTTTGTACATCCCGATCGACGTGACCAATTGCAGTTCCCACCATTTATTTTTATTTTTGATCTTTTATTAGAATATATAACTACTTTAATAATGCTGTAGGTCATATAGTAACCTAATATAGCCCTGAGACAACATGTCATGTTTTTAGTTTTGCTTTGGTAACCGAATGAGGTGGGGGATGGGTTACCGAGAAGCAGTTAAAGAGCTGCCTATCCAAGTGTCCTGAAACTGAAAACATGGCGGTGTGCATGTCATACGTACTGTAAATTTTTACATATGTAAATTTTTGAGTTAGTGGTTAATTAACTTTAATTAAGCTAATTTTGTATTTACAGTTTTGGCAGGTTATGGAAAGATGGTTGTTAATGGAAAAGGGATTGTAAACAAGAGACTAATAATTTGTAACATGCCCAGGAGTATTGTATACACTACATTTATAACTAGCTTATTTTTCACCCATGGGCATTTTTCCTGTGGTTGTTAGATTATTAAAGTGTTACACTGCTCACATTCAGACCTTTATTCAGTCTTACTTTGTACTGTTTATCCTTTTGCAGTCAAACGAAACGCTTTGGCATCTAGCAACATGAATCTTGCGTCATGCACTCAAACCCTTATGAGAAAAAAATCTAGTCTGTCCAGCCAAGGTGGAGCTGTTTCACTATATGCTAGCTAATATTCTGTGTAAATGCTAGCTATATTTATAAGTAGTCCTACAGAAATGTAAATTAAAAGGTAAACCACCCTAAATACTGTATATATACCAGCAGTACTATCAATCTCTATAATCACTGAAGTAGTGCAGAGTTGATTATTACAAATCACTAAGCTTGCAACTGGAACTAATTTATAAATGTATTTAAATAGCTATAAACTAGTGTTCTGTACAATACCTAGATTAAAAAAAAAATGATAGTATTTGAAATTTGCAATGGTTGATAAAAATTCACATTATATATTTCTATTTCACCACCTGAGTTACATTTCTGCACACGTATTCGCAATAAGTCAAGGTTAACAAATTACATTTGAACCCTTGGACGTGCAGATAATGCAGTCTGCTGCTGTACACTTTTTAATTTTTTTTTATCCTGCTACGTGCAGCCAACACGAGCATACCACATTTGAATAACACATTTGTCTCGCAGTCTGAGTTTCACAATAGCTTTTTGACAGGTGGAGGCCTGTGTTCTTAAGTATTATTCATTCAGCTGAGACATGTGAAATGGGTTATATTAGTTTTAGGCCTTCTAATCACAGCTAGATGATGACTATGAAGGGACTGGGCTGCTTTCTTTGTCCCTTACAAGAGCCAAGATAGCCAGAGTGTGGGGAAGTCTCAAATGGGGTTGTTGGGGCTAGAACTGTTCTGTACAGGATAGAGCAACAAGGATATAGATAGTCCATCGTACACTACACTCCAAAGAATATTTGTATTGGGATTTATGTCCTGCAAGTCAATGTATTCTCCTTCACAGCATCCCCCACCCCCCCCCCCCCCCCCCAAAAAACAACTTTGTTAAGCACAAGTTGAATATAAAAAATCCTGCTTTAGTTGGACCTATAAGGTCAAGGAATTGATTGACTGAGCCATTGCAAACCATTAAATCTAATTTATGAAGGTAGGTTTATATCTTGGGAAACATATTTTGATTAAACTTAAAAATATAAATATCTAAAAATAACTTCTCAAAAAGAGCACGTAGCAGCTAAGAAATGAAAATGCATATTTCAAAACTTACAGTTCCTTTGTGGATCTGATATTACAATAAAGTGTACTCGCCTTCGCTTTTGGAACCCAATAGAGAAATTTAAGTTTTATCATACTTATCAATAGAGACATGATCTTGGCATGCATATGTGACACCAGCAGCCAATGCATGCCAAGTAATAATGTGAAAATAAAAGCGGTTTGTTGGATCCAGGTCTTTACTATAGAGAGGTTTTGACTATTGAAAATAAATAAAATAATAAACGCAAAGAGGCACAGAAAATTGATAGAATAACTAATGTAATACAATGTGTATATTGTAAGGAAAAAAGTGGTCTAAAATCTGTGGTCTACTTGAACCCAAGGGTGAAATCTACTTGTACCTCATGATCTTAGTAGACTTGTCAAAATGTTTGTCTGAAGAAAGTTTTTTATTTTTTATTTTAATTAGGGCTGTCAGTTAATCGCATTTATGATTAACACATACATTTTTTTAATCACACTGTTGTCTTGTCCCTCATTTCCCAAGGCACCATTTTGGTGTATTACAGGATGGAATGAGTATTGTCATCGTTTGAATATAAAAATAGTCACAGAACTTTCTGACGGTTCATTGGGTAGAAAGAGGGTTACTTGTATCTACTGTCAAAGTGAGTTCCAGTATCGCAGAAGTGCATTTAATCTGCTGTACCACTTGTGTGCTAAACATGCTTTCACTTCTTAAAATACAGTTTCTTTGCTAGAGACAACAACAAATGAAACCCATCAGTTTTGACAGATTTTCGACAGCCAAATTCTGGATCTCTGTAAACCAATCAATCAAGCTAGGAAAGATACTATAAGTGTAACCGGTGCTGTTGGATAGCTACCGACTGCCCACCAGTTAACATTGTAGGTTTCTTTTATTTAAAAAACACAATTATTTTAAACTATAATATATACAATTACGGAGGATATAACCATTACTCAGTGAATGTTTTGTTTTATTTAGGCAATTTTAAGTTATTAATAAAATATTATTTAAACAGCAATGAGAAACATCAGTTTAGGGGTAAAAGAAACTGATAAATGCAGTAAGGTGAGTAATAAACTGACTCCATTGTGATTTGGGTTCAAGCAATTTAACAACAATGCCGGATTGTAAATAAATATATAACTATAAAGAGAATCCAGAAATAGGAAAATAGGGTTTTTATGGTGGATTGTTTTTTGGATAATAATAATAATAATAATAATAATAATAATAATAATAATAATAATAATAGCAGCAGTAGTAGTAAAACAAACTTAAATGAGATGGATGCAGTAATTGGATCAATTAAATATGCAATTAAAACAAAGATTAACTAAAATACATTTTTTTAATCTCAAGATTAATTGGGGCTAATTTTTTTAATTGCTTGACAGGTCTAGTTTTAATATATTTTTTTTTGCTATACCTTTGGTTTAATGCACCCTGATTAGTGCTGATCATGGTCTGCGAATCCTGAAGTTCTTGATAGCTTTGATTGTAGTCTTATATTTCAGCTTTCACCTATTATGTACCCAATCGCTTACAGAAAAAAATGTTTATACCTGTCATGCAATTAAAGTTGAAAGAAAAGAAAAGTTAATATATATGGTTTTAATAATAATGCCCTTTATCTTGATACAGTACAGCTTTAAGTTAGCTATGCATACTGTGTACATTACTGTACACAGACCGTAACAGTTTGTGGCTGTCCTGTTTCTGTATGGCACATTGTCTTTAGAACAATGAAACAGCCATCCTAAAATGATAAACATACACAGCCGTTATCAGATGCATACCAACTAAACATTCCAGCCCTTATTTCCATTGCCTTTTTAACCTGGCATCCTTTGTGGTGTCACATATCACTTAAGCTATTAATGATCTTGCCGTGCTGTTTGCCGTTCAGTGTAATTCATTATCCTGGATCACCGCTAATGCAACATGGGGCGATGCAAATAAACGTTGCCATGGAAATAAAACCACCTTGTAAGGGCTAGGATTTTTAGATTTATTTTGCGACTCAGACCCGCATCTTTAGTCTTGAAGAGAGGTATTTGTTTTTTTTTTCTAAAAAACAGCTCAAGCAATTGATGATGGCTGCAAAGTCCACATTTTCTCATGTGTTGGTCCAATCTGGTAAGGGCTGTCTTTTTTTACCTAGTTAACTAGACAGGATGGAAAGGTTTCCTTTTGTTTTTGAAGAGATGAAATCCTCAGGTGTATTTTATTGTAGTTAGGGTTTTCTAAATCTGGTGGAGGCAGCAAAGAGCAGGGATTTTAACTAGAGTTGTCTGGAGCTGTCTGTTTACTTTAGAGGACTGGGCTTATATTATGTGCATTCTGCCTGCGATGCAGAGATCGAGTGATAGCCTAATGATATGTGACCTCCCTCACAACATGCTGGAATGCTGGTATCGATACCCTCTACCAGTGTGTTACCCAGTGTGGTACAACATATGTTTCCACTCTTTGGAAAAGACTAAGGGGTTCATTTGATCAACCTGTATCCCTCTGAGATACAGGGAATCTAAGGGAATCTAACTGGATTGCATCAGAGATCAACCACAGCTAGGTGCTTGATCCAATCCAGGAGGATTCTTGATTGCCTTAAAATACTTGAATAAATTCCAGCTGTGGCTTATCCTGGTGGGGTACCGGTTGATGAAATAACTCCAGGTTTCAGTGGTAATGAAGGTTATGCAAAGCAAAATGAAATGGCTGGCATTGGCACAATGATTTATCAACAATCTGCATCCAGTGTTTGCAAACTCACATTCGCTTGTTGACAGTCAGCTTGGGGATTAGAGTACTGAAGTGGGATATGCAGGTTCTAGATATGAATCATCCCAGGCAAATGCAGCTAATCTCTGTGGGGAATAGGTGAGTCATTTTCCCAGGAGATGGAAGAAAAAATTGAAAAACCAGTGCCTTTGCCATATATTTGTCAGTATATTTCTAAGAAATCAGTTAAGGTACAACTTTAAAGAAGGGTGGTGTTGTAAAACACTCAAAGTAAGAAGATTTTGACGACAACACCAAAAGGCTGTGCATGGAGTTTCAGAGAACTCTCAAGCCGACAACGTGTGTCCAATTTGATAGATTTAGCATACACACTTGCAATAGAGGAACAATCGTTAAATTTGAAAATGTGTTAACACAGTTGATATGGGTAGTGACTACAACAACAGAAAAGGTTGTAAAGAATTCATTAAGATGATTGGTGAGGTTTTGGACAATAATCTTGTTAAAGAACTAAAGGAAATTGATAACTTTTCTTTTCTGATTGACGGAGCAACCAAAGCTGTAATTGCTGATAAGGGGCTGACTACACTTCAAAGTTGTCGTGTCCTATTAATTTTGTAAACCTGTGATGGGCATGTGTAAATTAAAATTTCCAAATCATTTAGATGGCCTTCAGCAGAGCCTCAGGATCTTGAAAACCCATCGGAAAAGGAAGTCAACAGATGCTTTACATCTGAATTGTAGTTCAGATGAAGAGGAAACTACAAGTGTTTAACAAGACTGCCAATATTAAATAATTTGAACAACTAAAGTGACTTTATAATTACTGGAAAGTTTTAATTTGAATGTTTACTAATTTAACAAATGCCCTCTAGATATATAAAAAATAGCTCACGGTGGTATCACCTCAGCTAATACAATTCAAGTAGGCTAAATGCTGTTAAAAGAAAATGAGAGGTCCAATATCTACAATGTACTGTAAATCCATAAATATCCGCAAGCCTTTTATTATGCCTTTTTTGCAAATGAAAAAAAAAAACTGCAAACATTTTTGGCACGAATATCAAATTCCACTAACAATACGTACTTCATATATAGCAACAGGTGGCCAACATTTCTGGATCAAAATAGGTTTTATGGGTGTGATTCGCCAAATATTTTAATAGTTGCAAATATTTATGGCTTTACAGTATATAGTAATAATAATACTGTAACAAATGCTTTTCTGAACATGTAAATTGCATGTGACTGTATACATCTGTACAGTGAACAAAGATAAAAACAGATTTATTTTCATGTGACTTTGTTGGCACTATTGTTATTGCACCAATACACACTGAATTAAGAAGAAATTAAAGAAAAAATTTATTTAAAAAATTGCTGTACCAAACCTTGGTTCAGATACACAATTTCGATTTTGAGTAGCAGTGACTCCTATGCAAATGAAAACTGTTATCTCCATCCCTGATCTTTTTGAATTGCCATGTACTACTTTCTATCTCTACAAATTGGTAGGGCAAAGGCACAAGGTGACTTGCCTCTAAAATCATCTTGGAAAGCTTTGGATTGGTTTGAAGCAAGCAATAGATCAAAATGCTCCCAGAACTGTCTTCAAAATAGTCCTGTAAAATAAAAATTATCTTAAAAACAAAGTTCTGTGAAATAGTTAAATACAGTATGTAACTATTGGGGCATCATGAGTTTTATGTAAACAGCTTATAGTAAATGTGAAGTGTACTACAATGCTGTTCTTCAGCCTATGATTTGAGCATTTGACTGTGATGATACTAAACTACACCCCACTACGCATCTTTGTATTCTGGCTTGCATAAATTGATGTGTATATAAACCTTATTTGTTGGAGCAAAGCCGAGATTACCTTTCTGCACAAATATTAAACTAACTTTTCATCCCGTCTCACTATTTAAAAGTGACATTTGTTTGCATTTTTTTTTGTTATTCTAGGAGGCAGTGTGGTCCAATGGTTAAAGGGTCACTGGTTCAAATTCCACCTTTGCTAGTGACTGCCTCACTGTGGGTCCCTCAGCAAGTCACTTAATTTTCCTGTGACTTTGTTGGCACTGTTATTGCACCAATACACACTGAATTAAGAAGAAATGAAAAAATTTAAAAAAATTGCTGTACCATTGGTTCAGATACACAATTTCGATTTTGAGTAGCATTGACTCCAGCAAATGAAAAGCCTACCTCTGTAAAGATCTTTGTGAATGGCCATGTACTACTCCACTATTGGTAGGGCAAGGCACAATATTGCCTTAAAATCATCTTGGAAGCTTTGGATTGGTTATCAATAAGCTAAAAAAAAAAAAGATGGGCCGAATGTGTCTCAGTTGTAAACTTTCTGTCTATGCATTCAAATATCCTGTAAAATAAATATTATCTATATACAAAGTTCTGTGAAATAGTTAAATACAGTATGTAACTATTGGGGCATCATGAGTTTTATGTAAACAGCTTATAGTACACACACAGCCTATGATTTGACACACACATACAAACAGATTTTTTGCATTTTTATTTGTTGGAGCAAAGCCGAGATTACCTTTCTGCACAAATATTAAACTAACTTTTCATCCCGTCTAACTATTTAAAAGTGACATTTGTTTGCATTTTTTTTTGTTATTGAGTGTGGTCCAATGGTTAAAAACTGTCATCTGGTTCAAATCTTTTTTTGCTATTGCCACTGTACTCATTGTGGGATCCTCAGCAAGTCACTTAACCTCCTTGTTCTGTGGATGAGGTGTTAAATCAATATCCTATTGTAAGCGACTCTGAATATAATGCACAGTTCACAGCCTACCTCTGTAAAGTGCTTTGTGATGATGGTCCACTATAAAAGGCACTATATAAAAAACAAAGTTATGTGAAATAGTTAAAAAAAAAAAGTGTGTGTGTGTGTGTGTGTGTGTATATACATTATATTATATAAATATATATATATATAATATATATATATATATATATATATGCAAATGTGAGTTTTATTACAAGTTGGCAACTATTAAAAATACAAAATCTACTATTCAAGATAATGACAGGGGGTGTTGTAGGAATTAAAAGGAACAAGACAGATGACTTCATAGTTAGCACATTTCCTAGAAAGTAAACTGAGCCAAAAATTAAGCTGGTTTTAGATTTCCTTCAGAAAAGGATTGACGGCAGACACACAACTTACTATTTGGATGAAATGTTATTTCTTGGTTTAAAGGTTGACATTTTATTAAAACTTTTAACAAGCATATATATATCTGAGCATGTCTTGGCCAGGCGTTTACTGTTATGGCTGATGTGACGTTAATTGCAGTTTAAAAATAACTGAAAACAATATATACATAACTTGAATGTCATGTATATAATGGACATTATTGTCAGCCTACCTCTGTAAAGTTCTTTGTGATGGTGGTCCACTATGAAAGTTGGGCACTATTAGACAGATAGAGATTATTGCTTGTTTATAAAAAAAAAAAAGTGTGTGTGTGTGTGTGTGTGTGTATTGGTGCTTAAAAGTTAATAATACACGACTAGGGTTATATGTCCTAAAAGAACGCCAAACGTACACACACACCACACACACACACACACACACACACACACAGAGATTTTTTTTTTTATAAACAAGCAATAGTCTCTATATGTCTAAATAGAACCATTTTTTACTGAGGTGCAAATGTGAGTTTTATTACAAGTTGGCAACTATTAAAAATACAAATCTACTATTCAAGATAATGACAGGGGGTGTTGTAGGAATTAAAAGGAACAAGACAGATGACTTCATAGTTAGCACATTTCCTAGAAAGTAAACTGAGCCAAAAATTAAGCTGGTTTTAGATTTCCTTCAGAAAAGGATTGACGGCAGACACACAACTTACTATTTGGATGAAATGTTATTTCTTGGTTTAAAGGTTGACATTTTATTAAAACTTTTAACAAGCATATATATATCTGAGCATGTCTTGGCCAGGCGTTTACTGTTATGGCTGATGTGACGTTAATTGCAGTTTAAAAATAACTGAAAACAATATATACATAACTTGAATGTCATGTAATTCTTTTGAAGTAGGTCCAACACTGGCTCGGGAGTGGCGAAGACGAACACACGCTGTCCTCTGAAGTGTGTGCCATCAGCCGACCACTACAGCGTCAGAGGACAACGCAGTTCCTGGCAGATTATAGGCAAGCCCGCAGGCGCCTGGCCAGACTACAGGAGTCACTGGTGTGTGGTGAGCCGAGGACACCCTGGCCGATCTAAGCCCTCCCTCACCGGGCAGAGCTCGGCCAATAGTGTGCCACTCTGTAGGAGCTCCTGTTCGCAGTGAAATAGCCTGGACTCGAACCAGCGACGTCCAGGCTACAGGGCGCATCCTACACTCGACACGGCGCACCTTTAATATCTCTTAACCTTTATTTATTCTATTTGCTTCCAGATGCCCACTAGCAAAGAAAGAAAAGCAAAGTACAGCAAAGATCAGTAACAACCCTGCTAAGAGATAGGCCTTGCTGGCACGAAGACGAATGAGTATTCTCATATTTTTTATTTCTGTATCATAAAAATAATATTTAATCTCAACCCCCCCACCAGTGTAAGTAATTATTGTGTAGTCCCTTCTGATTGTAACTGCTCTCATTGCTATCATTCGATTTAGTGTGCCGTTAATCTTTGTACTGTAGTGTCACAAAGACAGCCGGAGTGGGTAGCGTCAGACCAGAGCCAGGAAATAAGCAAAAAGAGAGGTGGAGTTTGGTGGGGCCGAGCGAATGGCTTCGCTCAGCATTTAACGAGTGAACAGAACAGTCAGAAAATAAATGGTTGTAACAAACAAAAATACACAGGACACGGCACATTCGCCAAAACAAACGAGACAAACAAAACAAACTACACAGACAACCACGGTGAGCAGATATTTTACTTAATTACTTTACGTTATTACCTCCGTCTCCAATCCCGTTCTCCAATAGTTATTGCAAATACGGGTAGTAACTAGTGAATCCCACATATTCTCATTTATTCAAAGGCTTAACATTTCCACTATTAGTTTTTTGTATTCTTTCTTTCTTTCTTTCTTTCTTTCTTTCTTTCTTTCTTTCTTTCTTTCTTTCTTTCTTTTTCCTCCTAGAATATAGTTTGTATATTATTTTCTGTTATTTTTATGTATTATAATAACTATTGTTATTATAATACATGGTGAATGATAATTTTCCTCTAAACTTCAGTGTTTTACAGTCTATACAATGTACACCAAAACTATTAATATTGTATAACACGGAAGACTGTCCAGTATGAAGACAAATGAAAGCTATTTTACTTTAAGAAAGGGTCACGCTGTGATGTATTTTGTATGTTCATCCACAATTTTAAACACTGAATTATAAATCTTATGTAAAACGATAAAAAAAGTACAAACCTGGTCTATCTATAGACCAGGTTTATTTAGTTTGCATCCCTTCATGTAAAAATTAGACTAGTTGTTATTCTCCAGGGCAGCCCCAATTGTGTCAAACTATTTGAAAAAAAAGTAATGTGGTAGCCCAATAAATACATTGCTGACTTAGGCTTTTAAATACAAATCATCCGATTTATTTACATTTCAACATTCTTTCTATCTATCTATCTATCTATCTATCTATCTATCTATCTATATATATATATATATATATATATATATATATATATATATATATATATATATATATATATAATCTATCACCCTCGGTATCAAGTGGGGTCACATAAAAAAGACAGTGCTATTTATGTTCCGCCTTATAACGAGCTACTGTAATGGCATTATGGAGCAAATGGGAACCACGACCCTACCGTGTTATAACCGACTCCACACTATAATGGGGCGCGTTATAACAGGGCAGCACTGTGTGTGTGTGTGTGTGTGTGTGTCTATGTATATATATAAAAATGCCTCCAGGCAGAGATCAGAGAGGACACACCTAGACATCTATCTTGAAAATACCTTTGAGACTGAATTAAAATTTCTAAGTATAAAAACTACAGATATGTTATTTAAATAGTTGTAGCAACACGTGGGGACTTATAACGCTATATTTAAGTTTACAAAAACAATGCATATACGTCATTTACTTTTCAAAATATATTGCAATATTTTTTGTTACCCTTCAATTTGCTTTTATCAGTTGCTCCAATACTGACATGTTATTATTTTGTCTCTACAGCAATCAGTAACTGTCGTTTTGAGGTTGTTTAGGATAATTCATAGACATGTGGCTGTTTCCTGATCCTAGCAAAACCATGTAAGACTTTAGCCTTTTGACTTGGCTGGCTCCACCTTTCTCTACTATGGGATTATTCCGGCAGATATGGGCCAAATATCGGGCAGGTGCTCCCTGCATGTTAAACATACACCACAGGTGAGGGTAAAAGGGTTTAAGAGGGGTATTGTGTGCATGCAAAAGAAGAGCTGGGTAACTCCTTCCCACAATGGGAGGTTGTGTCCAATTTTTCAAAAATGCTCTTTTTTGTAATCTCTTTTTGGTGGGATAACCTATACAAATATTGTTAGTATGATTTTAAAGCTCAAGGTCTTTCCGATGGAAAACAATTAATTGACTTAAGGGTCAGATCCACTTTGATCCACTTCAACTGGAATGACCCAACACCAAATAACTAATGGAGCCAACACATATAAATAATTGCAGGCTTACACTTAGTCAAACAACTAAGCCTTTTTCCAAGCAAGCTCAAACACAGTTAAGACAGCAATAGAAAAAAAATGATTGAACTACAATATATTTCCTGGTTATTCTGCCACCTTAGTCACAACGATCCTACCAGGTAATTTAAAGTGAGACGAAAACCTTAGACTGTATACATGTGGTCTTCAGGATCGGGGCAAGCATGGGGTGACAGTGGGTGATAAGAAACCGATGCTTATTATGATTAAAAATGGAATTCAAACTTCCCCAAGCAGATCCCCCAAAAGCTAAAGGAAAGGTTAAAAAAACATTAGAAATCTGAAAATGTTCTACCTTTTAAACTACGTAAAGACATGCAATCAGATGTGAATGGTTTGAAAGTGCATTCCTAGGTAAACTTAACACCTGATGAAGTTTTGCGATAGGAGTATGTTGCCTTTCTTTGTTTAAAAATATCTTCTAACTACTGTTTTATGTTATTGCAGATGTTAATGTCTTTTTTTTTATAAGCTTTCCATGAACACTAAAGACCACAATAAAACTAACAAAAACCTTTGTTTGAAAAAAAAGCGGTCTTGTTTTGCTTATTGGAGATTTTGTTGAGACCTCTGCTGAGATTATTTGTTATAGGTATATCCGAGTAATAAACACAGTAGGCACATTGTATAGGTGAGTTGCTCCATTGTATAGGTGAGTTGCTGCATTGTATAGGTGAGTTGCTGGAAGATACGTACGAGTTGTATACATTACTTTTGAAGACCTTAAATATTAAGTGCTTGCACTTACAGACACACCTGATATAGCGTTTAAACAGTATACAGGAACCTTATTGGTTGCTGTACACAGCTGAACATTTTTAATCGGCACAAACATTTTACAATACAATGAATGTGCTGTACATTTCACGTTAGATTATTTGTAAAGTGTATCGTAACAAAAATCATAAGAGTAGTCAAAAGGGTTAAACATCTTTTCATTTGCACAAGCACCTCTCAGTTCTAGATTTAAGGAGCACACAGGCCACACTACCATGGCATGAGAGAAAATAATTTGAGGCCCTCTAGTTAGCTAGGCTAACTCTTAAGAATTCTTGAAATTGTTAATGCCCAATGTATTGATGAGCAAAGAGACACTAATATGTGTGTGTGTAGGTATGTAACAGACCTCCACGGTCACCAAAAAAGAGCAGTCTTTCTTTAGGGAGATAACTGGTCAAACAAACAAAGAGAGAGCATAGCATAATAACTTGGAACACCAGCTCTCCAGTAACGCCAAGCTTGCTTTAAACACCTTGATAATTCAACAAACTTGGAAGAAGACCAATATGTTGTTTCAAGGACTACAATTTGTTTTACTTCATTAACCTGAATCATAACTGAAGAAAGGCAAAGTTAATAATTGATGTTAATTGTGGGCCACTCATCAACAAAAAAGCACTGAACAAAGAACTGAACGGAAGCCAATGCCCCAAAGTAAGCAGCCCAACGGAGTCAACTCTGTAAATAACATTCAGCATCCTCAACTGAGCTAAAGAATAAAAAGAGAAAATATATATTTGAGGAATATAATAAATGTACATTGTTCCATTAACAAGGGGGCCAAAATAAGATTTTATGAGATTTAACAAGTAAACAGAGTTGAAATAATCAAAGTAATGTAAGAAATCAAGCAAAGGTGTGAGAATGAATATGAACAAATGACATGGGGGTTACATTTATGTGCCATGAATTCTAATTAAAAAATATATAATTTAACAATGGAGTGAAAAAAAGAATGAGTTACAATTTTATAAATCTTGAATTTTTTAAATACTGCTGTTTACTGCTGTTTTAAGTATGCATTTCTATAGGTAATAGCTCATATGTTATTATGGTAAATTGTATTACTGATACTGATAAAAGACCATTATCAAAACCACTCCGCGGCACTCCGCGTGTAGTTCAGGAGGCGCACTATAGCCTGGAGGTCAACGGTTCGAGTCCAGGCTATTCCACTGCCGACCATGGATGGGAGCTACCCAAAGCTGTGTGGTCCTCTGATGCTGTAGCTCTGAGGTGGCTGCATGGCAGGCCTGCAGAGTGAAAAGAAGCTAATGGCTGATGGCACACGTTTCAGAGGAAGCGTGTGTCCATCTCTGTCTCTCCCGAGTCAGCGTGGGGTGGCAGCGATGAACCGGGTTGAAATAAAAAAAAATATTGGGCATTTCAAATTGGGGAGAAAACAATAAAAATAATAAATTGGCTGTTCCAAATGTATTAAAAAATGTATATATAATTCTTCCACTCTATTAAAATAGTCCTGTATGTGAGCACCTATCTCGTCTATAGTTACATCCCCCATACACAGGTTAGTGTGGCTTTTTGTGCAATTACAAAATTTAGTATTCAATATAGAGTAAATAAAGCATACAGTGCCTATAGTAAGTTTCACACACACCCCTTGGATGTTTTCACAGTTTGTTGTGTTGCAACCTGAAATCTTAATGCAGTTAAATGGGATTTTTTTCTCCTTTGATTTACACAACCAACTCAACACTTTGAAGAGGCAAGAGAATTTTTATTGTGAAACAACAGTTAGTGAAAAATAAAAAAACTGAAATGTCTTGGTTAGATAAGTATTCACCCCCCTGCAGCAATTACAGCTGTGAGTCTTTTGGGTAAGTCTTGCCACAGATTGTCGATTGGATTCAAGTCCGGGCTTTGACTGGGCCATTCTAGGACATTCACTTTCTTGTTTTTAAGCCACTCCAGTGTCGCTTTATTAGTGTGCTTGGGGTTATTGTCCTGCTGAATGGTGAATCTCCGTCCCAGTCGTAGGTTTTTGCAGACTGAAGCAGGTTTTCCTTAAGGATTTGCCTGTATTTAGCTCCATGACAAGCTTTCCAGTCCCTGCCGATGAAAAGCATCCCCATAGCATGAGGCTTCTCTGACCAATACCCTTCTTACCCAGCTGCTCAGTTTGGGAGGATGGCCTGCTCTAAGCAGATTCTGGGTGGTTCCGTATACCTTCCACTACCCAACTGTGGGACCTTACAGAGACAGGTGTATTCAATCTGAAATCATGTGAACCACTTTTATTGCACACAGATTGACTCCATTTAACTTATTGTGTGAATTCTGAAGACAATTGGCTGCACCTGATCTTATTTAGGAGTGTCATAGCAAAGGGAGTGAATGCTTATCTAATGAAGACTTTTCTGGTTTTTATTTTTAATTGATTTGTTTTTCACCCCACTTAAATACACTTAAATACTGTTGTTTAACAATGCCTCAAACAATGTCTAAACAAAGGCTAAGTGTCATGTTTTGGTTCACAACTGGCTTGAAAAGAGACAATTCTGCAAAATGAATGAGCTTAATATTGTCCTCCATTAAAAACACAATGTAGAACTGGCTGTTAGAATAGAACAAACCATGGAATCTTTCTCCAAATCTCAGAATAAATCTCAGAATAAAAAACAATGTCACGTTTTGCTTCATGTAAATGTAATTTTTAACCTCCTATACTTCTGCTGCAGTCTGATAAGCAGGTTTTAAGAGCAGAAGCTTGTGTCCCCCCAAATAAAGCAACCGTTGTGGGTTGTATGTTAATAGGACTATCATCAAGATCTGCTTTCAGATAATGTATGGTGCACAGTAATGCAGCAAACAGACACCATAGAAAGTGGTAGTCCAGGGCCCAAACAGTAAAAAGTTACATAAATTACAGTGGAACACAGGAGCTATCGTTGGGTATCATACAGTTTGAATGCACTGCAACCAGGATTTTCAAATCAATGTTCTTAGCTTATTGCCTTATCAGCTTACTTTATTTCTTATTAGCACTATCAATATTTTCACTGAAGATCTTTTGATTCTTTACTTGTACAGTATTTTATACTTCAATTTGGAATATGCCAGTATTTCAAAGACAACACTACAGTATAGTTGAAAAGTAGTCTCTCCAATAGTGCAGGTATAAATACTGGCACACATTAACTGAATTCATTCATCTGGGGTTTTCCAATAGGAGTGATTTATAGACCCACTTATTAACATTACTGTGTGCAATAAAAACACAGTGAAATAAGGGGCACTTTGTCTTTCATTTATCTTGCATTGTAATTGAAATATTTGTATGTCCTCAATTAAAATGTACTAAAAGCAAAAGAAAAACCGAAAGAGTCTAAGCATAATAAAAAGACGACTAGTAGTAATCTTAATAAAGCTGATAAGAGGAAATGCAATGGATATTAAAGCATTGGTTACCAAGCTTTAACTCCATGAAAACTAAAATGCAGTAACCATGTTTGGTATTAATTGTTTATTCTGAAAAAAATATTTGCCAAGTTGGTGAATTACTAAATAAAATGATAAAAGCAATTCATCCCTGACACCTAGTGGTAAAAGTGTACAACGGCATCCCTTTTTGTGGCTACAATACTCTACACTGCAGTATACAAACTGTAAAAGAACTAGTGGGTCAAATTTTGCGTTACTGCTTGTATATTTAAAAAGGTTTGATGTTTTTAATTTCTCTTCTTGGAATGTCATTTTTGTATATCCTTGAAATATACTTAAAATTAAAGTTTTTCCATTTAGAAATACAAAATAAGGAAAGGTGCTGTTGACATGTGGGTTTCCAAGTAAACATATGGGTGCACTTTGCCACTTTCAGGCCCTTTGACACCATCTCCTTGTCTAAAAGAATAGGAACTCCAAACAGATATGTTTCCAAACAGGGCAGTGCCTGTGTATTTATTTTCAAACACAAAATAAAATAAACAAAAAAGCCTAACTCTTTCCAGGAGTGCTAAACTAAACTTTTACCAACTTTTAACCATAATTTACTATTGACAAAACCATATATACTTTTCCAAGTATTAAACACAATATCTTACTTCAAGTTTATACTGTAGAAAAAGTACTTGTAGACAAAATACTAATACAATTGGAGTGGAAAAACACAAGTATCACTTAAATAAAATGCTGACACAAATTGTGGTTAGTGGATGTCTTTAAATGTTCTTGGTATTAACCCTGACCCAGACATGCAGGCACAGCATGTTAATATAGATAAGGTACTTGTACCCGATGATTCGTGCACTGTAGTTCTATCAGTAGACAAACTATGAAATAAACTATTATCTAGGAAGAAATTGTTCAAGTGTTTTTGTTCAAGAATGAAGACATACATATTCCCTGCTTACATAATACGCGAGCCAGTCAAGAGTGGAGACATCAGCAGAATGAAAGCATGGCAGTTGAGGTCACAAGACCCCGGACTGATAGTTAATAATAATAATAATAATAATAATAATAATAATAATAATAATAATAATAATTTTTATATAGCACCTTTCATAGTGGACCACCATCACAAAGCACTTTACAAGATACGAGACTAGGGTGTGTGAACTATACATCAGCTGCAGAGTCACTTACAACAACGGCTCACCTGAAAGATGGAGCACATGAGGCATTTCCCATTAGGAAAGATACAGCTGTTGCTACGGCACCAGTGCTGTGGGATCAGGTGTTCACAAAGTGGGGGTTCCCTCAACTGCTTGATAGCGATTGGGGAACTCCTTTACAGCTGTGTTCAGTACCCTCCAGAAACAATACTCATTGGCGTGCCATCATAACATGTGCTGATGGTAGTCGTGAATAGATGTCTATTGGAAATACAAGTGCGGAAATTGTACACAAAATAATATCAGAAGGGATCTATACATGTGAAAAGTATAAGAGAGAGTGTGAATTACCTGTTAAATTTGACCATATAGTTAATAATGCTATAACCATTCCATTGAAATATTATCGTTCCAGTAAGAAATGATCATTTGCTATGGTTAGAAGAGAAGAGTGATGTATATGTAAAAACTGCTAACATGATTAACATGGGCATATTGCATAATGATACAATAATTAAAGGTCACAGAGGACATGGCATGATAATACTTAATGGGACCCAAAAAATAGAAGTTGAAAGCTTAGAGGGATGTAATATGGAGATACCTTTAACTATGTGTCCGGATTACAGAGTAAAATCATATCTGGGATGTGAATGGAAGAACGCTACTAACCAAACTAATTGCGAGTTCCTTTCTTTACTGGACTCATTTAACTGCTGTGCAATGCCAGCCATCAAGTCATGCGTTCTGTGAACAGGTCAACTACACAATTATTATTGCAGATAGGAAGTTATATTACATGAAAGAGAAAACTGATTTGGATTTGCATGACAAATATGCTGAACATTGGCAAACTTCCCCTTACCTCAATTGGCAGATATCTAAAGAAGAGGAAGATCAATTAAAGTTGCAACTGACTAAGGTGAATGAACGAGAGAAAGTGTTATTAAAAGAGAAACACAACTACATAAATGGACAACTGGTAATGAAAACTAACTATCAAGATATGTACTGGGACTGGTTGTTTAAGGGAGAAGCAGCAGCATCAGTAGTAGTACTGTTGCTGATTCTGGTTCTGATTTGATATCCTTGGTAAAGAAAAGAAAGAAGGATATTGAATATGTGAAAAGGAAGACGTTACTGTTGCCTGGTAGATTGCAGGTTGTGTGACGTATGGGTAAGTACTGGATATTGGAGACCTGGTCCTAAGATTGTTAATACAGTATTTGTATACCTGTGTTGAAAACTGGAAGAAAGCTGTGGAAGATCCTAAGGCTGCCCTTTGAATCGAAGATATTATGGGGCAAGTTCAGCATGGAAAAGGAGGTTTTGGCCCACTTGAAGACCCAAGAGAGATGCGCTGGGGAGACCGCACTGGGTTGATCCCCGGAGCCAGCATCACAGCCGTTGTGTGTGCTGATGCACTGGGGAGGCAAAGTGAGCTGATCCCCTGAGCCAGCATTACACTTCAGCAATCAACACCAGACAGAAGTATATCTACATCATCAGATGGAAAACAACGTAAATGGATGGAGATGCAGATGGATCACATTAGTTTACTGCAAAGCTACTTCTTAGTTGGTGCTTATCTTGGCACGAGCCGAGTTCAAATTAGCATGAAGTTCAACTCTCATGTAATGGAAATCATTTTTTTGTTGTAAAACTCACAATGTCCACTAGTGGCCAGTAGTTTGTCAGGTCTTTATGTTTATGGAGCCGTGTTGTCAGGTGTATATGGTGTGGGGAACAGAGTAACTGGCCAGACAGTATTTCTCCCAAAAGAAAGGTCTGTGTTTATTAAATACAACAGAAGGACTCCACCCCTCTACCAGCAATGGGATTTGGGGGTACACGGCGGGCTTGCAAACCCAAAACTAATAATAATAATAATAATAATAATAATAATAATAATAATAATAATAATAACAATAATCTAAGGAACTATGTCCATCTAGCCGCCTCAGTGCACACAAGTGTGCGTGCTCAATTCCGGGGGATCATGGTGCAAGTGTTCGCGCTGCTGTGCAGGGAAGTGCTCAGGGTTGTCTGCTGGCTCTGTAGCTGCAGCTCCGCAGTGCTCACTCCTCCTTTGCAACACAAACACGTAACCAAAGACAATAAAAGAACACAGGCTCCGTCCATCTGTTTAAGTTTTGTCAGCGCAAGGCGGCGTACTGACGTAGCTGCTTCCCCTTTGTTCCCACAAACCTTCTCCCAGTAATTTAACTGTCGCCATTTTTTCTCCAATAGAGGGCTGCCCCACGGCATACTTTTAAAATACACACTTGAAACTGAAGTTCAGCCTTGCCTAGGGTCAGCTACTAAGGTTTGCACAGGCACCTACACTACTAAACCTCTGTGTCGATGACAAAGAATGGGACATGTTGCAATGACAAAACAACAAGTGATCACTGTGAAATTATGTTTAAAAATAACATAGGTGTAGCAGCACAATGGTACTGGTATGGTATGTTTTGTTTGTTGGGAAATAAAGGGTTAGGTTCTCCAAGGCCACGGTTACACTTATCAAAGCCTATCTAAGTTGCATTTTCCTTCACTAAGCACAAATGAAAAACACAGTAACATAAAAACAATGCAAATACTATAACATACTGGGTAATGTAACATGTAAAAAGTAATAAAATTATAACATAATAAAAAGAAATGTTTTATTTACCTTGAATCTTTAGAGTTGAAGTCCAGGGTGTTGTTGACTAGTGACAATTATGCTAAGTTAACATGGAGCAACGAGACCGCATGCACATACTACTATGACTAGTACATGAGACAAAGTGAGTGATGATGCTGGTACTTGTAGGGGGAGATGCTGGTGAGATGCGCAAGAATGCACAAGATGGCGCAGAAGCAAATGCCACGGTTGGCAAATTGATATAGAAAAGCAAAACCGTGTATACCGGAATTCAGCAGTTGGCAAATACGTGGTAGGCGAGGGATTACTGTACTATTCTAATATCATTGGCAGTCATTGTTTCTAACAAACCCTACGATATTTTAAACAGCAAGTAGTTGTAAAATGTGAATCTGATCAAAATTATACAGGCATCAACACATATTTCTATTGTGCTAGCGAAATTGGTCACTAACTAACTTTAGTTAGTTTCTCGTGCCTAAATACAAATTACACTTTATAACACTTGTGGTCATAACCCACTTTATACCCCGTGCACTTTACAATACACCAACATTAACACAAACATGCAACATATAACACAAAAATACACACAGGGGTGGGGTACATTGCCACATTGCCATTATATTTTTTTCAGGGTCATTTACTGTTGTTTTAAAATTCTCCTTTGTTCCTTTTAATCTACATACCTTACGATTAAGTTTTCTATAGCTGTGGATGAATTACCCCATTTGTTATTCATTTTAGCCAAATAAGCTTGTTTCTGAAATCGTGACTATGACAAGACTGGGATGAAAATGAAGAAACCAGTTTAAAACAATATGTCCTTCTTAGACGATTTGCATTTTTTTGCTCCACACCCAACCTATTGGAAGGTAGTACGTTAATCGACTAAATCAAGTTTCCTTCCATACAATTTACTTCAGCACAAGTATCTGTTGCAGTAGATGCTCTTTGTTTAGTATGTCTTTGGTGGTGACTCTCTTAAAAACAAGGAAATGGATGAGACAGGCATTTAGAACTGTACAGTTATCACTGAACACTGATAGAATAATAAAATAACACTAACTATACCCAATGATGCAACTCAATATTCAAGCAACAGCATTCATAACTGAAACAAGTATAAAATAGGAAACGAGAAGTGGGAATGTATTTTGCAGCTATTTATATTTCCTGTTCAACCAACATGCAATGAATATGACCCTTATAACCTCTGATAGATTGATCTTAAATTATGTGTACAGGTTAATAATAATGGGGGAATCTAAACATGCGTTTATAACTATTGGTTCCCCCAAAGCACCGCAAAATACTACTAATAGACCTAGGAGCTTCTGCGAGTGTGGTTCGCTTTGCTAGGCAACACCCTTCAAGCTTCTTGTGGGTAAATAGATTAGGTTGAGACAAAGAATGTGCATCAGTGCATAAGAGAGGTAAAATAATGCATTATCAATCACAGTAGAAGATTGTGTAATACAGTGATTCTAATTCCTGTTTTAGTATTTTGTGGCTCCCACTTCCACATAATGCCATTTCACTACCACTTTTGTTCCCCTTATAAGGTGGAACACAAATAGCTAAACTATGGCTGGCAATGACAGCATTATAAAGAGGAAATAACTCAATATCCTATTTGACTTGCTCTTACTTAGATTCCCAGGGGTATACAGTAGAGGCACACCATGTAAATGGTTGAGGAACAATCATTGATTTAAACATTAGGAGGAATACTCAATATTTATCTTGCTCAAAGATTCAGTCAATCAGGTTGTAGCACACACATCATCTACCTGAGCATAAAACTACACAAAACTGCACTGTAACTCACCCTGTACAACGTGGCTGTGCTTTTACTAGAAGAGTCCAATGCCAATGCCATTGAGAATTTCTAACACTGTTTACTGAGATAAGAAAGACATGTTCGAAAACCATCAACAGAAAGGGTTGCTGCACTTACACTATTCATTGAATGTTAAATTGCTTTTATACAGCCTTCCAGTAAGAGTGCTTGTGTTTACTTCCTTATTTAGTATGTCATCCGTCACACAAAACTGTTTTAGGGAAGGAAACTGTGAATATTCGGCTAGTGTTGTTCCCAGCATGTTGCACAGGAACAAGCTCCTACACCCAGGAGCTCTACAGAAGATGTCGGCAAGCTACTGCCAGTAGGAGGACAAAGGCCAGCTGTGGAGATGACCAGTAGGATCTATAGGATCGTGGTGAGAACAACCAGTCACTGACAATTTTGCCTCTTTAATAGGGAGCCCGAGACCCAAACACCACTCCAACAACTCCCACAGCAAAGACGTGAACCTGCGCTCCCCTGGCTTTATGACTCATCTTACACATCATGCAGAGACATTTTAAGTGATCAATAAAGGGCACAAGTGGATAAGACCTGAGATGGAATTAGTCATTCAGCAACAGGCTATGCTACCATTATGACATCCCTGTATATCAAAATTGTCCTGTAAATTGCAGGAGATAGGGATTTGGAACCCTAATGACACAGTGAGTTCAACATGTCATATGCAGTAGCTCGTATCACATACTGATAAATGATTGACTGCTTTTCTAAAAACCACAGGGGGTCAAAACTTCTGTACTTGTTCGTCCACTGTTTGTTTAGTTTTAGTCTGTTTTTGTTTGTCTATTTATTTTGGCACAAAGTGCTGTGTGCTGTTTTTGTTCAACCTTTTATTTTTCTGTATATTTAATAAAACACTGAGTGCCACAGCATCTCAGTTTCACCCACCAGTACTTCCTGTCTTTGTGTTTCTTTCTGGCCTGATGTCACCCCTACTGCCAACCTGTTCGCAATGTACAAGTGTGGTTTTAGGAAGATTAGACAACAAGGAATTGCAATAGATCACCAGGAGTATGTATAGGCATCCACCAGGTTCTTGTTAACAGCTGAGATCAGATCAAGGCATGACAAGCAATGGATCAATGACAAGATATCTTTCTCACTGAGCCTCAAACCATACTCATGGCTACCTGGACCCCTGACAGTGGAACTCAGCTGAGGCCTCAGGCCAGGAAGGTCCAGTGAATTCAACCAGAACCGTGCCAGCTGTTGACAAGACTTGATCAGAATAGCCTAAGTCTTGTTTATGTTTAGAAACAGAAAGATATGACTCATGCAGAGCTTTATGCCTGTAAGACCATCAGACTGCACTGAAATCACATCAAACTTTACTTGAAATTTAAACTTGCCTTGAAAGAAAGTGTATTTAGTGAATAGTGTATAAAGTGTAAGGAGACTCAGAGAAGACCACAAAACCGCAGTTAAGCGCTCATATGCACATGTTTATTAACATTACTCAAAACAAACACATAGTACTGTCCACTGCACCATTCCTTCACCAACACAATTCTAACTAACACCTGTGATCACCCTATTTATACACCTCCATGCCACCCATTACTCGCCACATATTCACACCTGTGCACTGGCAGGGCTTGTACCCTGCCGTGCTGCCACACACGGCATGCATGGCCGCTATCGGCCACCTCCCCCCTAAAGCACCACCTTCCCTACATGGACTATTATGGGTGGGTTGATACTTGAGGCTATGGTGGAGGTCTCCTAACTTCTTCCTTCCACAGCAGCAAGGCTGGCTTCTCCAGCAGGGGCAACTTCAGCAGCCGAAATGCTCTTTATAACAATGTTGCGGGATTCAATCCATAATCCTTAAGAATAACATGTTACATTCACTCAGAACAATAGTCTTTGGTTGTGGTAACATGTGCAAACATAAATGAACTTGACTTGTATGCTTTGCAAACAAAGAACATACAATCCTTTCCTATTATGAAATGAACTCTTGACAGTTTGGGTTCTAGTAATGTACTCCAGCTTCAAAGGCAGCATATCAAGTGACGCTCATCTGATACTGGGGCTAACCACTGCTTGTGTACAAGTTTGTTTGTTTTATCTCTTAATGGGAAGCAGAGTCTAGCTTTCCATCTACAGTGGCTCTCAAAAGTATTCGCCCCCTTGGACTTTTCCACATTTTGTTGTGTTACAACATGGAATCAAAATCGATTTAATTAGGAGTTTTTGCCACTGATCAACACAAAAAAGTCCATAGTGTCAAAGTGAAAAATAAAATCTACAAATTGTTCTAAATTAATTACAAATATAAAACAGAAAATAATTGATTGCATAAGTATTCACCCGCTTTGTTATGACACACCTAAATAAGCTCTGGTGCAACCAATTGTCTTTAGAAGTCACATAATTAGTTAAATACACCTGTCTCTGGGAGGTCCCACAGTTGGTTAGTACATTTCCTAACACAAACTACATAATGAAGATGAACGAACATTCAAAGCAAATCCGGAATAAGGTTTTTCAAAAGCACCAATCAGGGGTAGGATATAAGAACATTTCCGGAGCACAGTAAAGTCCATTATTAACAAATGGAGAGAATATGGCACAACTGTGAATCTGTCTAGAACAGGCCATCCTCAAAAACTGAGTATCCGGGCAAGAAGGACACTAGTCAGGGAGGCCACCAAGAGGCCTATGGCAACACTAAAGGAGTTACAGTCTTCCACGGCTGAGCTGGGAGACACTGTGCATACGGCAACAATAGCCCGAGCGCTTCACAAAATTGTTTTTTTATGGGAGTGTGTCAAAAAGACAGCTATTGTTGAAAAAAACTCACATCATATCTTGGCTAGAGTTTGCCAGAAGGCATGTGGGAAACTCTGAGACCAAATGGAAGAAGATTCTATGGTCTGATGAGACCAAAATAATATTTTTTGGTGCTTAGCGTTGAGGTCAAAAAGGCACATCATCCTGAGAACACCATCCCTACTGTGAAGCATGGTGGTGGCAGCATCATGCTATGGGGATGCTTCTCTGTGTCAGGGCCTGGAAAGCTTGTGAAGATAGAGGGCAAAGTCTGCAAGAGACCTGGGACTTGGGAGAAGATTCATCTTCTAGCAGGACAATGACCCCAAACATACATCCAAAGCCACACTGGAGTGGCTTAAAAACAAAAAGGTCAATGTCCTGGAGTGGCCCAGTCAAAGCCCGGGCCTCAATCCAATTGAGAATATGTGGAAAGAGTTGAAAATTGCTGGTCACCAAAGGTCCCCATCCAACTTGACAGAGCTCCAGCAATTTTGCAAAGAAGAATAGGCAAAAATTGCAGTGTCCAGATGTGCAAAGCTGGTAGAGACTTATCCAAATAGACTCATGGCTGTAATTGCTGCCGAATATTGACTCAAGGGGGTGAATTATTTTCTGTTTTATATTTGTAATTAATTTAGAACAATTTGTAGATTTTAATTTTCACTTTGACATTATGAACTTTTTTGTGTTGATCAGTGGCAAAAACTCCTAATTAAATCCATTCTGATTCCATGTTGTAACACAACAAAATATGGAAAAGTCAAGGGGGGTGAATATTTTTGAGAGCCACTGTATCTGGTAGAAAATCTGTAGTGTTTCTGTTTTAACTAATCTTCATATAGGAAGTAAAATTAAATTCTGTGATCCACAATCTGCAACACCCCCACGTTGGTAATATTATGAAAATACAGATGGTATATATGAATCCCATAAGCAAGGTGTCTGAGTTGGTACAACGTACAACCAGTCGAGTTTGTTATATTAATATAGCACCTTCTACAACTGTATCAGTTCGTCTTGTTCGTGATTTGTGCAGTAGTCAATCACAGCACTTCCGAATCAGTGGTCCTGAATATCAAAAGTGCCTTCCAACAGTCTGAAACTCACTGTCTCTGTCTGTTTTAACCCGAACGCTGTTTCCATCATAAAATTAAACACTTTTCTGCTGTTTTCCGACAGTTGGAATGGGTGCAATTTACATAAAAGTGGTGGAATAACTTTAGTATTTAAATGAGAAACCTATATGTTAATGATACAAATGACAGTGTTCACATCATTTCAGGATTTCACTCAATGGACAGGTGGGATTGAAAGGTAGTAAAGGCAAAGAAAAACAAAACAGGTGTGTGCTTCAGTAGATACAGAGAAAGGAGAAGATACATTTAATAGAACACAATAATAAAGCAAGTACATCAGGACAAAGAAAAAAGTAAAGTTAGAAAGCTCCTATTTTAATGTAGCCTATTTTTTAGCTATACTGTATTAAATTATAGTTTCAGTTATGAAGGATTTTTTATGGCACTGTAATTCCTACTGTCTGTACTGTAATTGCTACACTGTAATTCCTGCTGTAATTGCCTTCCCCCATTCTGTATTTCCTGCCTCTGCTTTGTTTACCTCTGTGTCTGTGCATTCTGTGTCTCCCCTGTGATTGGCTGTTATCTTTCTGTCCCCATTGGCTGTTGTTTGTCTGTGCCCATTGGTCCTAGTGTGCGGCTGAGGACCAATGAGATGTGCATGAGCTCCGGTACCCTGATATGCACAAGGGCCGGAGCCAAGGGCATAAGAAGGTGCTGGGCCCGGCATTCTGTGTCAATGTATTGAAACCTGAGTTGCTGACAGAGCTGTGGACTCTTTGGGCAGGAGTTGAAAAAAACAGTGTTATTGTATCAAACTTGTGGAATAGTAACAAGAGTTTTAGTAACAAGGGAGTTTCAAACGGAATGTGTTAATTAAATAAATGCATTAATGGTTTGAAATCCGAGTCGGTGAGGTCGTCAATGAATGCCTATCTGTTAAAAAGCTCAATTGTCGCAGGTTACATACATCACTTCCTGTCTCAACTACAAGATAAGGAGAACTCATTAATCAAAAGGCATGTTAATGAGATCAAGCAAAATGAATGGAAGCATAATTTGCTTTCATGGAAACTATTAATGTGCAAGAAGATGGCTCTCCCACCAGTGAGCAGAAGCTAAATGGAAATAAAAAATAATGTGAATAGCTATTTTGTGTATAATTTGTAAGCTTAATTTAAAATTGTGCATTTTGTCATGCAGAATGTACAGCTATTGAAATAACTTCACATATAAAATGTGGATTTATGATTAACTGGTGTGTGGGTAAAAACTGGACAGCATGGATAAAATAATAATAATAATAATAATAATAATAATAATAATAATAATAATAATAATAATAATAATAATAATAAAAAAATGTTGATTTTAAAATAAAATAAAATGTTCCCTTACCTGACTAACATAAGGGTGCCATGCCTAAGGTGGCAAGTTGCCTAGCACTGGTGTAGTGTTAGAAAGTGGTACATGTCAGAATGTGGTACATGTACTCAAATCGTACATGTCTAGTGTCAGAAAGTGATACACTGTCAGATTTTGGTGCATGTGCAATCAACATATGCATCGATATGATGGGTGTTTTTCGATTGTCAAATAGATGTACATTTACCATTAACTATACTTTTTTTTTGCAAACTTAAATTGGAAACAATCAACTTCTCTAAAAAGAAAAAAAAAAAACATTTCACAACAAACAAGAAAAAATGAGAAGTCCACTGCAAAGTTGCAGAAGTAAAAAAATGTACAAGACCCAATGTACTGCATATGATAAATATCCACATACCATTTTCTTAATGGTAGAAAAATATGATACATTCAATTAAAAAGATGTAAAAGACAAAAACAGCAAAACGTACCAGATTTTAAGGGGAACTTCCCTACTTCCTTAGCAGAAGTTGTTTAGGCCTGCGCGAGCAAGCGCAGTGCGCTGTGTACCCCTTTTTACTGTGTACCTGAAAATAACACTACACTGGCCCTGATAGGGATGCAGTACGGTAGACTGCAGTTGTGCAAACAATGAAATATTCTGTATATTTTTCCTTTTTTGTTCCGCATTTCATGCATCAGTATGATACTCTTGAATAATAGCATGATACTCTTGAATAATTCTCACAACTGATACTGTCTTTGGCTTTATGGTGTACATTATGAATGTGCCTAATGGGAATATTGTAGAGGTGTTTTCTTAGTGTTTGTAGTGAAGTTCAACAGGGGGTCAACGTGTTGATTAGGCTTCATAAAGTGAAGGACCTGAAAAGGTCAAGATTTGGTGTCAAATTTCGATGACTCACCTCAGTCACATAAATGACATAATCTCTATGTGAGGGGAGTCAGGAAATATCCCCACTAGACTTCCCTGATGAAAAAAGAAAGGCACATTGTTGCACTAAATGACACTCTTATACCATTAGAGCCAGGGCCAACAGCATATTAACACTGCTTATATTTACATGGCAACATTCCTATATAGAGTGAATAGGTATACTGCAAACACTATATCTCCAAACTTTACTATCTAGCTATAGCCAACATAACATATCCAATGTTGTGCCCTTGGTATACAGTACACACAGGCAGCATGCATATACACCTCATTTAATACAATTACTATATATTCTAGCCATCTGCTTAAATGAGGGAACACAATCACATATAAAAATAATGTCGATTCCACTAGATTACATTTTTATAGTGTTTTAACGCAATATTAAGGTCTGTAGCAACTTATGAACACAACTAATTATTCTGAAATGCACATATTTAAAGCAAACATACATTAGTAGCCTATTCAATACTTTCTTGCTTCACATTGTACTGTAGGTTATACCTCTATCAGTGTATATACACTGTATTGAAAAACGAAAAAAAAAAAGAACTGGTACATAAACTGGCCCATGCATTAAAAGACTTGAAATACAGACGTACCACTTTTTGACAAAGCACCATTTTCTGACTATGTACTACTTTCTGGTCCTAGACAGGAATGCAGATGTATCTATGTATTTGTTTTGTTTGAGTAAGTATGCTAAAATGTACGTTTTAGTTGTTACAGAAAATACAAAAAAAAAAAAAAAACTTGTGTGTAACCTAAAATTCAAAACTGCAAACACGAAACCAGCAATGTTCTAACTCACTAATTGTAAAACAGTAAAAACTTTGTAAAAGCAGCCAAATGTTTACATCAACATCATAACTAAACACAACAAGAAACGTGACTTCAGGTTTTGTGCTGTTGTTTCTCAAGTACCATACTGGTGTTATAGTAGTGTTTTTTTGTTTGTTTGTTTGTTTTGTTTCCAAGATTTACCGACAACATACGGTAGTCTACTGTGAATTTAGCAGAATGCAGATGAGGGACACTGCTTCCCTACGTGCCTGTTCTACTCTTTCACTGGCGCAGTTCTGGAAGTACCGAGGCAAAGGAATGAATGCATAGTCAGCCTCCGTCCAAGGGAGCAGGAAAGGAAACTCCTACATTACAACACGACACAACGGGACAAAGTGCTATTGCTGCTGATTGCTGATAAAAAGGACTGTACGGATTACCAAAAAGCAGCAATTTTGGACGTGCTTGTTTTCAAGAACAAATTGCATTACTGGTATTTTATGTTAGGATTTTTTTTTTTTTCCGAAGAGAAAACTACAGAATTCTTCATGACAAACTATTAATAGTCTGAAACAAATTACCGAGCTACGACTGAGACTTTATTTAAAACAAACAACTGCATTGAATTGTAAACCGCATACAGTTGCTTGTCTGCAATGATGAAGTTCCATCATTCAAACAAATCGGAAGTAGCCATTTACAGTAACTTTATGCCTTCATAAAACATAATTAAAAAACAAAACAAAACAAAAACAACCCCACACAAACATATTTTTAGGGACAAGCATCCTGTAACTTGTGCCGTTTTATTAAGGAAAATACTTGCGTCAGTCTTTCAAGAAATGTAATGAGATGTCAGCCGCCTTCTGCATGTTGTTTTTGGTGACTTAACGGTTTTCCCAAGATGTTTACCGGTATGATGAGGTTGGAGGGCCTGGGCTCTTCCTCCAGTCCCAACAGTAACAGAGCACGCAGCCTTCCGCTACACTCTGCTCGCTGCAGCGGAGAAGGTAATTATATAATATATAATACGCTTTGATTTAAAAGCAGATTTACCTAGATGTACGTACATTCTGAACACTGTCGCATGTGAACCGGGAGAAAACACTATGTTTTGTTCTTTCTTTTAAATCCATGGTAAAATTTTGCATTTACTGTCACGCACATTATGTGTTTAATAACAGCACATGGGTGAAGTAATGTTAAAGCCAAAGGCTTTAAAGAATGTGAATTAACTACTAAAGCTCTCTGGGTTAGTTACATTGTAAACAAAAGCTTTGCTGTAGTATACTAGTATAATCACTGGTTTGAAAAATGAACTGTTAGTATAGCAGGATGTTGAGCCAAATTCATTTTGGTGCCAACTTTTAATTCGTGTCGTTTTGCTGAATTCAGTGACTGAAAAGATGTGCCCTGTCCTGAAATAATACCGCACATTATTATTATTATTATTATTATTATTATTATTATTATTATTATTATTATTATTAAACATTATTAATATTTAATAATAATAATAATAATAATAATAATAATAATAATAATAATAATAATCCCTGTTACACGTTACTGTTGCACATAAAATAATATTTAACTGCACAAAAACAGTAAGATATGAAGGCAGTAGAGGAACAAATGCATTATTCATTACAGCTGTCCTCACTTCATCCCAGCATTAGTACAGAGTAGGTTCAGCAAAAGTAACGAGATACATACATTGACTTACTGCTGAAAATGAAAAACTAAAAAGTATATTAAATCTACAATACTACAGGCATTCTAATCAGAACCTTTAGGTTTTATAACACATCATTATATACTGATCTGCAGTTTAAATACTGGGTTCCAAACAGAACCACTAGGGTACAATAATTAGATGCTTCTTATTTGGAATCCATTATTGTAGAATGATTCCAAAGGCTGATGCTCTTGCTGTACCTAAAGAATATTCTTTTAAGGTTTTAATCAGAATTTTACAGTGGGTTCTCTAGATAAATGAAAACATATTAGTGTGACAAAGGCAGGTAGTCAGACTACAGACAGACACCTCCACACACCCCCATAAGGTACACACAATAACTTCTGCTAAAGAATGTCTGTAGTAAGGTTCACCACAAGGAACAACAGGTAAACAGCCTCTAAGTACAGTTCCATGAAATTAAATCAGTCATTTGTATAGTCTGTGTAATAAATTTGTTATCCTGATGGGGTTAATAGTGTACACAGAGAAATCAAACCCTTGGTGCCTAGAGTATATCAGTCACAGTGAAGTTTGTACTGTATATCTAGCTGGCTTTTCTTGTAATTCTGTGAACCGTCTGTATCAGCATAGCAACAAAGTACACCACACAACTGTGTTTGAGCTGTACGTTTGCAAAGCAACACTAACATGTGAAGACAAACATTTGTTTATTGTTCAATGCAGTCTTGTTTCAAACATGTTTTATCTGCAGGTCTTCTGTGTGTTTTCACTCTCACCCTAGTCATGCAGTAAACACTGATAAGTAAACAGAACTTTAAAGGAATATATAGTACATTCCAGGTACTCTGCACATTAACAAATATCCATATAACAATTGACTATTGTTTAATTTTACTAACACTCAAATTACATAGGGCAGACAGAAAGCTGAATGAATGACCTTTTCTGCTTCAGTGCTTCATTGACACAGTTGCTCATATCAAAGACTCATGAACTACAATAAGGGGCATCAACAGTCTGTTTACTGCAGTAAATCAACAAATGTAAGTATTGCTTTCAGTAGAGTTTTGAAACAAGAAACCTGTACTGTTTTTTTTTTTTTTAGATAAAACCCAAAGTATAGGATATCATTTCATCATCTTAATATGAACTATTGTACATACACTATGTTACAGCAGTATTTCATGGTATAATTCTTAGTCTTTGATAAAACGTTGTAGTCTTTTAACACTTGGCTATCCTTAAACAATGTTACTTTGCTGTAACCTTGACTCATCAAAGTACAAATTAGACAATTCTGGAATGAAGATAGTTTAGGGTTTTGGTTTTATGTATTGAAAACTGTAATGGCAGGAACAATCAACACTGTTTCTCTGATGTAATGAAACCAGGAGAAAAAAAGTCATATAAGATATTTGGGTTGGGTGAGGTATAGATAATCTTTATTTTTTGTATTTAAATGTATTACTTTAAAAGTTGGGAAAAATCTTTAGTAAATGTGTAGTTTGCATAGTGGGAGGTTCATATCATAGTCACACTTCTTTATTCTTAAAGTCAGGTCAGTGCTTCTTTGTTTCTTGCACAGGAATGGAAAGTTTATTACCAGGCATTCTGATCATTTGAAAACCCTCTATTTAACCAATTTTAATAACACCAATAAGTGCTCAGGAAGCAGACTTTAAAGACAGTGACAACTCCTCCAAACCACTACACTGTAAATGCTTGTATTTTAACCCTCAGTGTTGGGGAGTAGCTTGTACAAACAATACCCCGGGAAGTGCTTTACCAAATGTGATGGAACTTTGAACAGGCATTATTATAATATGCTATTATTCTACTGTATATGTAGACTTACTTTCCCAAGATTCTGATTGCTGTATTGTTCTCTGCGAGTGGTATCTACAGCTATGGCTAAAGATTTTGCATCACCCTATTGAATTAACAAATTTTGCTTCATAAAGCCGAATTAAACCCGCTGAATAATGTTACGTTAACATATTGAATTACATGCCATATACTTAATAAACAACAGACAAAATTTAAAAAAAAATTACATTTTGAAATATAACATGAAATACTGTACTACTGTTATGGCTTCCAGTAGACTTTTCTTTTGCAATATGATAGTCTACATTATGATTGTTTTTCCTTGTATTTTATTTTTTTAATCGACAGGTCTTATATAGCTGTTATCTGTCTTATGAAAGATAAGGGGAATCCACCAATTTACACAAAGCATATGCTGTAAAATAGTGAACATTCACAGGGCAATCTGCACATCCCTGCATTGTGCCCTGAATATTGAATGATTTATACTAGCCTGCTTGATAAAGTATTCATAGTATGCTTGAGTGGTATTTCAAGAATAAACATACTAGGAAATCCAAATTCACCATTTCCGTTTTTAATATCTGTGTAGACTCAACATAGTTTATTGCTATAGATTAACTCTCTTATAAAAGTAAAAAGCTGAAACAAATGATTCTTTAACCCTGTAAGGCAGAAGGGACATATGTGTCCCACAAATGCAATGGTGCTAACTTTCTTATTTTTGCAATGAGGTGGACGAAACAGGGGTTAAGATGAACTGATGGGTTGGATCTGGCCATCAAAAATGGCAGTTTCCTCGGGATACCTGAGTCACTCTCAAATGTATTTTTAACAAGAAACTGTTTGAACAACTGCTCAATTCCTTGTGTACCGCAAGGAGTTCAAAGTAACCTCCCTCACACTCTACCAAGAGAAACACAGGGATGAAAAATAAAAGTTCTAGTTTAAATAGGTTCCCCTGAGTATTTGCACCCCCAGGGGAACGAACGTTAGTCCCCTCCGACATGGATGTTTGTAAATTATGCATGTATAATGCAAGTAAATGTGAGCAATGTTAGCAGGCTGTTCTTATGTGTTCTTGTCGGTGAGACTGGATCTGTCAGAGGGGACTGGATGGTACAAGTTTTGGGTTTAGGGTCTTAAAATTAAGGTTTTAGTTGGAAATATATGGGTATAGACTTATGCAAAGAAATATTAGTTTGTTACAAAAAAATTAAGGGGGTAGAGATACTTGGAAGGGGAACCATTATTCACGAAATTAATATTGGTTGTTAGGGGGAAAGAATATTAGTTCCCGCGGGAGCAGATATTTGGGGGTAACATATATTCTCTGAAACCGGAAACCAGCGAACCGGACTGCATACACTTCCCATTAGTTTGGTTACATTTCACATTTAACAGAGATATACTAATGTTAAATATGACTGAGAATTTTACTGTACGCTTATTTTTAATATGTAGAGTTCAGTTAAACTGCAGTATTTCAGCACTCTCACTGCAGTTATTTCTTGTGGTGTGCCGAATCACAGGACTAGATCATGACTTGTGTATAAAGAAGGTTTCATTTTTACAGCACACTGGATTTCCCTGTGAGTTCACATTAAACCTATAATTATAACTCAATTCTGGTTTTGGTCTGTGAAAAAAAACTAGAAGTAAATTACAGTGAGTGAAATTTAAAGTCTAGTTTATAGAATAAAAGAACGCCCTGAGGAGAATGCATAATATGTCAGCGAAACTGTGAGCTGGAACAGTCTTGTGAAAAATGTAGAACACTAGAAGACAGGTGGCTAGCAACATCTGACTTTCACTTTCTTACATCATTTGGTTCACTGTGAGGAATGTGTGTGGTGGTGCTGGTGGTGGAGTTCAAACTCACACAGATGTACAAAAAAACAGGCCTGTTTGCTATTTAAATAAACGTCTGTCTTCAAAGAACTGTAGAGATGTTCTTTTGCGCAACAGGAAGCTATCTGAATGCAGGATCCTTGTTGGTTTTCTCTTACAGAAAGTCAATGTTTGTTTCGTATGATGTGGCTTCTAACATATGCTGATTAAAACTACTTGACTGTTCTGACAGAAGTGTAGCTGAACTGTATTCCTCAGCAAATAAATATTCTTGCATTGTTTTAAGTTCATGCAGGATTTATATACAAGGCGATCTGAATATAGTTATGTGGCCTGACTATGTCTGTAAACTTGTACTGAATCTATTTTTACATACTTGGAGAACTGCTAAGTGTGACTGGACTTGCTGATCAAATTTGTCATGTTTTTGGCTACTCTCATTTTGTCTTACAGTTGTGGCAGGAGTATGTTACTAAGTACAGTTTTAATACTGTGTAACAAGAACTTTTAGCTGGTATTCAATTCGACGGATTGACTAACTTGGTAGATTTTGATTTTTTTTGAATTGCTGTTTTTCACTTAGTACGTTCACAAAGAAAAATGCCTTCTACGTTTAATTTAAAAAATATTCAAGTACATGTTTACTTAATGAAATCTGTCTTCTAAAAAAGTATCTTGTTTACAGTAACTCGTTATAGCCTCTGCAATGTCACTGCAGAAACTTGGATAAGAACAAAGAAGGCCTTCTAAAAATGAGAATATAGTGATATAGTGATTCATTTTAAGATACCAGTAAATGGAAAGGATTAGTAGCGGCAGTACATTTAATGATAGGCATTTGCTAAATCTCAGTATTAAAACGTAGCTCTGGTTCACTAACATAACACAGTGGAATGATCACAACATCATTTAGTAATTGTAGGAAGGTATTGCCACGTGTGAAAACAATAAAGCCGAAACAAAAATGCTCTAAATGTAAAACTAGTTAGTAGACTAGCAAGCACTGGCAAAATCAACTTTAACAGAACTAATTTATTTTAACATATTGTTTAAGGACGTTCCGATACCTGCACGGTGGGTTTCTTAATAGTAGTATCTACAACGAATCAACAATAACAATTTGCTTTTGTTACAGTCTTGAATAAACTATTTTGGCTGTTACAGTACTTAATTAACCCTTTGTTAAAAAAATAGCACAAAACTGCGTAACATCTTAAATTCCATATTTTCTAAAACCATTGATGTAAATGTCTGTTTTTAATTTTCTCAAGCAAATTGGCTTCATCACACTGCCATTTTCATAGTCGCATATTCACTTTGATATCCGACACATTTTTTCCTTTGCCCGGTGCTTTAACCTGTGCCGCATACCAGTCTGTCAGAGGCCGGGATCACTCACTGTATGCCACACTCTGATTGGTTGAAGAGTTATTGGCTAGCCAAAAAAACCCGCCAATAAAGCCAAAGTAAATTCCCGCCAAAATTTTTGGTTATACAATAACAAACTTCACAAATGATCCCATTTAGAGCTTAAGTAGCACATTACTTTATATTAAAATTCAGGACTACTCAGAATTCAGGACTCAGGAGAATTAAAACCTTGAGTCTGCTCCGTTTGTTTGTATACTTGATATATCTATTATTTATCACTTACTGTAATTGTGTTACTTGGTTTAGAATAAAATGTACAGGGGGTTCATATCGGGTTGCCTGGTTGCCAAATGCGACCTTCAGTTTTGATATGACCAGTAGATTGTACCGTAAAGTCGCCAACCTCGGTTTTGTAATAAAGGTTTTCTGCTTAACTGTCAGAATCTGTACCGCCCTGTTGTTCTGGCAGAGCCAATCCTTTCGTGGAACCAGCCCCCATTTCTTGTTTCCATAGAAGGTAAAAAACTTTAAAAGCATGTACATTCCAGTCACCCCAACAAGAAGGAATGAAAGGAGTGTTGAGGTGTCTGTGCTGCCTCATGGCACAGACAGGGGTTTAAAATAACTACACAGCCTTTAAAAAATTGTCTGTCTTGCAGGAGTGCTGCAGCGCTACAGTAAAATAAATTTTTTATTGGGGAATGGCAAAAAAAAAAGACACGTTTGCATATAAAAACTGTATTTTACTGCATCATCATTGACACTGGTGTTGCTTTTAAAATAAGCTGCTTTCAGGAGACCTAACAGCTGTTCATCACTGTGAGACAGAGCTCTCGCCATTGCTTTTGCCTGACTTGAAGTTTTTGCTGCAGCAGAAGAAAAAGGTGCTTTTCTTTTTAACCAGCGCTCCCCAAAATGAATGGGGCTGAGTTTTAAGAGTTAAAGCAAAAGTCACTGCTTGCAAAACAACACCTAGATAGACTTAGTGCCGTCTTTTTTTTTTCAGAACTGCTTGTTCAGCTACAAAAAGGCACAAGTGAACCTCATGCTATTACTTTATGATAACGTGTCGATGACCCATGTTTAAATTGAAGAAACAGCAATGGCTAGGAATGAAAAAAGGGAAAAATAAATAAAATGAGTTGTCAACTTTAAGTACAGTTTATTTTGGGAATAAACACACGACAGCCAGCCCAGGTTTTTGAGTTAAGGGTCCCCTTCGCGCGGACAACGGGACAGCAGCCGATCACAGTCTAGGCATTTGCAGGAGAGCCCCCACGGGGACTGGTGGACTAGAAATGACCACATATGCAGTTAGAAATGACCACATATGGCAGCAGAAACCATGCGATTTCCGAGGGCTGTACTAAACCGAGATTAGATGACAACCATGAACACCATGCAACATATTGTTTACAGGGAACAAACAAACTATACCCCCCCCCCCCCCTTCGGGACTTTTTTGTTCTGTTGAAAACACCAGTTCAAGTCCTGAACATGTAAATGTCCTGTTCATTTCCTGCATGACCAAATGTACAGTTTACATGGTTACGCTAGTATGAGACATTCTGTATTTGGAATTACAAAAATAAAAACAAATCTCAGTCAGTGGCTTGAACAATAGTGCCATTTGTCTTTTTAATGTATTTAGAAATTGTCTTGCTGTGGGAGGCAATTAGTTTCATCTCTTATGTGACATGATGAATTACGTGCTTTAACTGATGAGGGGATTCATCTGGAAACAAAGAGCCTGCTGATGGAGCAAAAACTATTCTCTGTAAAATGGAACCTCAAGGCATTTGAGAAAAAGTGCATGCTTTAGCCAGAACAGATGCATGACACAATAGTGGCAGAGGTAGGGATTTTTATTTGTAACCTGTTGTGTGATTCAGGGGGCAGAAGCTAGGGCTCTTTCCCCGTTCTGTGCTGCCAATAATATCTTGTCAATCTCTATTTCAACCCTAAGTCATGCACTTATTTTCTGTCTTGTGTTTTTCATTTCCTCCATCCTCCCTTCCTTCTCCACTATGCTGCTCCACCTCTGCAACGGTCTCCCTCTGGGGGAGTGAAGCCAATAAGATTCTCCACGAGCCAGAAGGGACCCCTGGCCAAATCTATCAACTCTCTTGCATTTTCCCATTTTCTGCCCTGTAGGTTCCCCCTGGGGATAATAGTTGCTTCCCAGCCTTGGAAGCCGATTGGTCGGTCACCTTAGTGAGGGAGCAGCTCTCTGCGAACCCCTGTACTCCTTGCTGTCACAAAGCACTTCTCTCCTATTTTCAATTCTAGCGTTTCTTCCTCCACGTAGCCCTTGCTCCTGTCCCTTGAATTAATTGGAACATATTTCAATTATAATTAGGGCTTCTGATTTTCAGTTTTAACTGATTAAACCCGATAAAACACCCCCAATACAAAAAAAAAATGAAATCGGTGGATAGCCAACAAACACTGGAAAACACCAGAAAAACTGTGGAAATGGTTAATCAATTCACGTTGACTTTACCCTTTTCCCATTAAAAAATAGAACCTACTACAAAAATAATAATAAATACATTTCCCAGTGCTGCTGGGCAATGTCCCGCCTTCCTGACTTGTATCTATCATTGATTTGTTCTGAATACTTTAAACCGGCCCCAACTACTGAGTGACAGCTCATTCCTGCATTTCTTTTGGAGACTCTGCTTGCTAGATTTAAAACGAGATTACAATCAGGAATGGAGGCTTGTTAGCGGGATTTAAAACGGTATTACAGTTAAGATACAGAGGATTTAAAACAGAATTGTGTCGAAATGTAAAAAAAATGCCTGCATGCAAAAACCCCAGAAGAATGTGCTCGTGACCATAGGGATTTCATTGTGGAAGACAGCAAAGGAAAGAAGGTACAACTTAAGCGTGCAAGTACTGTCCAAAAACACTAATTTCATACAGTATATGAAAAAGGGAAGCCCCGAAAAAAACGATTTACATAATACTCGAAAATAGCTAAAAGTAAGCACCGAAAAATACATTTAATAAAAACCGAAAAACAGAAATTATAATGTAACTGCCGTGCTGTTAATACCTTGTGAAACAGTTCCTAAAAACCGAAAGCACTTCCAGGCAAATGCAGAGGGTTGAAATAGCATTATACTGTACTACGTTTTACACTATTCTGAATTGATATCCAAACACTTTTACTTCAAGTAGTACACAGTATTAACAGTACCCAGTAAAACACTCATATTCATTGTAAAGTAATTTACTAATTTATTTGAGCTATATTAAATGAAGTTTTTATACTGAATTAAGTTTTTGCAGTAACTAACAGCACACAGACTTTCATATAATGTGGTATAATGTTGCATTAACTCCTTAACACTCCAAACTGTACAATGCACTAGTAAGACCTCATCTTGAATATTGTGTGCAGTTCTGGTCACCTCGCTATAAAAAAGATATTGCTGCTCTAGAAAGAGTGCAAAGAAGAGCAACCAGAATTATTCCGGGCTTAAAAGGCATGTCATATGCAGACAGGCTAAAAGAATTGAATCTGTTCAGTCTTGAACAAAGAAGACTACGTGGCGACCTAATTCAAGCATTCAAAATTCTAAAAGGTATTGACAGTGTCGACCCAAGGGACTTTTTCAGCCTGAAAAAAGAAACAAGGACCAGGGGTCACAAATGGAGTTTAGAAAAAGGGGCATTCAGAACAGAAAATAGGAGACACTTTTTTACACAGAGAATTGTGAGGGTCTGGAATCAACTCCCCAGTAATGTTGTTGAAGCTGACACCCTGGGATCCTTCAAGAAGCTGCTTGATGAGATTTTGGGATCAATAAGCTACTAACAACCAAACGAGCAAGATGGGCCGAATGGCCTCCTCTCGTTTGTAAACTTTCTTATGTTCTTATGTTCTTATGTTCAAACAATATACAATATAGCTTCACCTTTGAGCTGGATTAGTCTTGCAGTACCTATAGACCGAAAGGAGCTATGATTCTGAACCAGTGACCACCTTGACTTGACCAAACACACACAAGTTTTCACCTCCCATTTGATCAAATTGATAAAAAAATGTGTTGTAGATTTAGGTTATTATTACTGTTTCATCAACTGCACTTCCCTCTGAGCTGTGACGAATCAGCTGGAATTCAATAGGCCAATAAAACTGGTGATTGTTTAGGTGCCAGGACTGAAATTGGTTCTGAATTATTCCTCACAATTCTCTGTATTTTTTGCAAAAGTGTCTGCTAGATGGTGGTGCTGGTTTATTTTATGTTCAAATCAGGTCCTTTTTTTACATTGGTATTGAATCTGCATTGATACCTGCAGTTAGTAAACAAACCATTGTTATCCACAATGTTATTATTCATGTTTCTACTAAATTAACTTCATAGAAATAAATAAGCTCCTGTTTTGAGATCTCAGGCAGGACCACTGAAAGTGAAATTGAGGTCTAGTTTTACTGTATACCTGAATAAGAAGAGGTTTAATGTCACAACCTTTAGTGAAGGTGGCCAGCACAAGACTGGTAGTGGTTGGCTAGTTTAAACATGACAATTTACAAAAACAGTTTTTCCGGATACACAGCCAGGCTGGCAGAATAATATTTACAGCTGCACATTTCTGTTTACAGTGAATGGCTCTGCTAATATTTTCATGTTCATTTTCTTTTCAGATGAGTCTGAAGTAGTGCCTCCAGGGACCAGTTCCCGCAAAAAGATACTTCACAGGAGACCGGGTTATATGAGAGGAGAGCGACAGAAATGCTTACAATTTACAGAGGAAGAAAATAGCAAAAGACCCTGCCAGCAACCTGGGATGAGTAGAAAGACTTATTCAGACATTCAGAAATATGGTCTTGGGACTTGTCAAATGCTTAACCTAAAGGAGTCCGTAGATACTGACCACCACACTGTACAATATAGCAATCCAATGGCAGCTGCCGATTCTGTACTAAATAGCTCTAGCACTATAACCTTGCATTTGTCCTCAGTTGTGAATGTACCAGCATGTATGCATCAGTCCTTGTCAAACAGCAGCTGTAGAAATGGACCTTGGCCATGTGAATGTCAGACAAATCAACAGAATAACAAACTCCTTGAAAGGAAACGTAAGAACATGAAAGTGGAAACTGCATTGCAGGAAATGCCGTGTACATCTTCTAAGGAAAACTGTAAGGAGACTTTGGATTCCGTGGATGACACTTTCAACTCGAGCTTTAGTTTTATACAGAATTCTTTGAATTTGAGCCATGGGGTGGGAAATGCAGGAAATTATTCAAAACACTTGTCTGCGGTCGGCCTGGAAGAACCGACAATATTACAGGACGAAACACATTGCGGTTTTTCCAAAATGGATAAAACAGATCATTTCTTCAGCAAAGACCTGTGGACAGACATTGAGAGAATGTCTTGGCAGTACAATCAGATTGACCAAAGTCAACCAATCACAGATGCAGATATGAAACGGAGACTGGAGGACTCGGACACGTTCTCCGTTGACACTGAAGCCATGTTCTCCATCTCTGTGGATACCTCAGATGCAGTGTCTGCTGGATCATCTGTCACCTCGGGCTACGAGAGCAGCACCAGTAATACTGATCAAACCTGGGATGCAGTGCTGAAGAAATACGATGGCTTCCTGCAAGAATGTCTGCAAAGTAACCGATTTAACATAAAGGCAAGTACTGGATCCTAAAGACTTTCTGCCCAAGTGTGTCTGTGCTTGAGCCAGCTAGCGATAGGTTTCTTCAGCAAGTATATTAGAAGCTTGGCAACACAAGAGGGTATATTAAATGTGAGCATGAAATTTGACTAATTTGGCTGCCATACAATATTCCTATTATAGATATGCAGTAAACAGACAAGAATGCCTAAATGCTAAACATGCCCTTGAGTGTATGAAGCTGTGGAACTGTGTGGCAGTGGTGAAACATCTGTTATATTATATTTTTTATTGTTAAGTTATTGTATTTTATAACGTGTTGGAAAGAGTGCAGTTGTACTGAGGTAACTCACCTGTCAGAAGATGAAGATGCGGCTGCATCTTCTTTTTATATGAAAGCCTAGTTACAGACACATGTTGAGGCACTACTTTAATGTATTATAGGATTAATGCTTAAAGTAGTGTATTTATGCCCTGGTAGATGGTTGGAGCAGACCACATTGGTCTTTGAACCTCGGGACCAGGATATCTCCCTCAGTTACATACCCTTTATTTTAATTAGGAAAGCTGACATATCTTCAGAGTACCTTCATTTCTAGAATGTAACGCAAAATCTGCACAGTGTGCGTGCGACTGAGCAGTTATATTTAACACCTCTTATATAACACACACCCCTTGTATAATGTTATCTTTTCATACAGTGCTCTTCTCTGTTACGTTAAGCAGCGGGATAAAGCAAATAATTATATTTACTTGGATCCATCAAACTTTAAACTGTGCTTATACATACTATATTATTAATCCCAATATAAGATATTTGGTTTTAGTTGTATTTTTCTCACACATAACAAAGACATGACTGTGAGCTTTTGCTGACAACTACAAGAAAAACAGGTTAGTATTCGTGTATGTTGTGACTTACGATACTCATGTAAACTCCACTGAAATATATAGTGTTTTGTATATAAATCCTGACCACAGTGAGCTGCAATACTTCTAAAATTTGTAAAGGGGTGGACATGATATTCCTAAATTACAGTAATTCCATTTCAGACAATATCAATGTTGCAGTGTTTATATTTTATGAAAGGTAAATGAGAAAAAATACACAATTTTTATTTCAAGTGCATATTCACTTCTCAGCACTAAAATATAAAGGCTTGTTTATAAATGTAACAAATGCTTTTTTATTTGTTTTTAGATTGAGGCCTCATTGTTAAAGCTCCAGAAACTTCAGGAGAAGGCAGTACAAGAGGATGACTATGACAGAGGTAAGTCAAGGGAGATTAGATAAGAAAATAATCCACTAAACACCCATTAAGTGATGTGGATCTAGTGGAAATAATCTAGTTAAAACTGCCGGAGGCACAGTTCCAAAATACAGGCTTTTTTCAAAGACTGTTTACATTTTGTTTTGTAATCAGATGAGATTTCAGGAAGATTTAAAGGAAACTAGCAGTTTCTATGCCTTATTCTTGGCTAATCTGTTTGCACTCCCTGCGTCATTTCACCTCACCTGTGTCTTCTGTGTCAAAGCAAGGCTGAGAGCATGTCAGTCAATAGAGGAAGCAGTTGATTGGTTATTGACAGGAAAGAAGCTAGTCAAAAGATGGGGACAATTTCACTGTCCAGGTGAAATGACCCCGGAAGTACAAGGCAGTCAAAGAGCATGTCTTCCAAGCATTTTTCTTTAACCTAGTGAAGTACTAGGCAGTATGGCATGTTTTGAAAATACATGTTTTATATAACATGTATTACTTTCAAAACTGCCCATTTGAGACACATATAATCAATAGATGTGCATGGCAGAGAAGAACATAAAAAAAAAAACTATTTTGTTAGCTTCAATCACTTTAAGGATCCTCATTCTCATTATTGCAAGTTAAGTAAACTCATGCTCACCTTACATATTGCTTCCTCACATTATCGTTCAGGAGTAATGCTCAATATTTGGGACTCATTCTTCCAAATAAAAGCACTAATTCAGACCCTGGTATTCTGAATTGACTAGTAATCCAAAACACATAATGAATTGCTGAAAAAAAAAATACTATTTTAAAATGGCTGTGGTACATTCAGCGTAACAAAAACATTCACGTCCGAGTCTTTGCAAACGCATATTCCTGAAGTGCAAAAACATAAAAGAAAGACTAGACCAGGCAGTTTTAGTGTGAGATGGATTATGATTAATCACTACTCTGAACAAAAGACTAATCTTACCTGGCGCAAGTTCAAACTGTTTTGGATTTCTGAGTTTACTATATAACTTTTTGGAACCATTGATGACCGCCCAGTTTTACAACTAAAAATAAACACATTTTGTCTTGCTATCACCCAAGGTTTTCCTGAATATATATGTCTACTCTTTGAAGCGTGAAAGACTGTCGCAGTATGTATTAACTGATCTTTAAAAGATTGAGTCCAGTTAGACAGCACCATTATTGCATCTTGAAATACACACCAGTTTTATCATGGGTGGACAGTTTTGTTTAAAAAGCAGCAGTTTCAGTTTTAGAATGCAATCCTTTATGTGCTGTATTTGTGGAAAGAGCAAATAAAATCAACAGGCTTTTTGCATTTTACAACTGAGTTTGCCATGTATAACCTCCTGTTGCTATTTACTGTTATGGCTTACATGTCTTAGCATACTGGTAACATGAATCCCAATGAAAAAATGGAAACTGCAAACACCTGGCGACTAGACCAGAACAAAAATCAATTACACTGAAAGGCAAGCTGTAGATCTTAAGCAGATCTATAAAACAAAAAGAAATGATACTGCTTTGATTGGCTTTTTAAAAGCTTTCATATATAGCTTTGTTTTTTTTTTTTTTAGTAAAATAACTTGTAATATTTGTATACCTGTCGCAGAGTTAAAGATATACTAATATAAGCAGGAACGTACATATTCACTTCACTGTCAAAGTCCACCAAAGTCTGATAAACATACACAGAGGTGTTCTATATCTACTTAATAGTGAAAATGATTGTGGCATACTGCAGCTTAAATTTAGCAATAAAATATCATTAAAATCAGCAGGGTTCAACAGTGAATTAAGCATATTCATCTTTGAATTGAATATTACAGCTTAAACAAGAACAAGCAAATGTCAGTGTCCTTGTGAAAATTAGAAAGACTCTACGGCAGGGCCCTGCACCTGTAAATAATAGTTTTTTGTTGGGTTTGTAAACAAAATTTGTTTAATTTTGCACACAAAGTTTATGTTAGATATGGCATCCCCTCCCTGCTTAATTGAAATCCAGGTTGTGGCCAGGTGTTGTTTTGCTAATTGATTATCAATTAACCCTGGCCAAATGTCTTTAAAAAGGGGCTGAAAAAGCAGTCCTTGGTCCTGTGCTTTGTCCACCAGCTGGAAGCCTTATGACTGTGTGCAGATCCAGGGTGAGTGAACCAAATACGTGACCACTGTGTGTTTAACAGGGGCTGTGAGCGCAACCAAGGACCACTGTGTTATTTAAACGGGACCCTTGGTATTTAGAAAAAGGTTTCATTTAGAGGATTTTAATCCCACTCCAGTTTATTCAGTGTGTATTAGGGAGAAGGTTCCTGGAGGGGGACCGCATTTATAGTGGGAACAGAGCTGTTTTATCACACTGTTTTGGTTTCTCTTTTTGTGATTTTCATGTACACGTGTATATGTTCTCCTGGACTAGGACTACCAATGCTGGTACCCTAGTGGTGGTCACCTACCACTGCACCTGCCTGTTTCTCTGTAAATAAAACCTCTTTGTCTCTCTCGTCACTCAGCGGATACCCACACAGTAACAGAACACCCCTGGTGCAGACCCTTAAAAGGTTTTCTTTTGGGGTTTCAGTGGGGCTGGGTAACTGCTCAACCCTAAGAAATGAAGTTATGTGCCGCCTTTGTCTTCCTGGGACAAGCAGGCTTGTGTGTTCTTATACCAGTTATTCATTGGATGTTCTGTGTCTCACACAGGTGTTGGAACTCTCCTCCTGCAGATTCAAATTCAAAGACTACTGTACTGTTCTTGGAGAGCAGTGGTCCTCAAAGTAATTTTGGCATGGGCATAAATTGATCTTACTTGGCTGTTTGCGGGCATGCTGACTATCATAGGTTCTTATCTTACACAGTGCCTTCAATGACATTATATATACAGTGACTCTCAAAAATATTCACCCCCTTTAACTTTTCCACAGTTTATTGTGTTACAATATAGAATCAAAATGGATTTAATTAGGAGTTTTTGCCACTGATCAACACAGAAAAAGTCCATAATGTCAAAGTGAAAAATTATATATATATATATATATATATATATATATATATATATATACATATATATATATATATTTCTTTAAGTTTTAGTGGGGTTATTCTTGGCTCACTCTAAGGCCAAGTCTCAGGCAGTAATTGTGTGTGCTGCTCTTATTCTTTAAATAATTTACATAAAAAACAGCATGTTTACACAGATAACCATAAATAAACTAAAATAAAAAAAGTAGACAGCGTCTCGCTTTGTTTCAATTTGACAAATTTGTCAACACTACTGTTTTAAAGATCGCTCATCACCAGTACAATTATTCAGAGAATGTTGATTCGTAACTAAATATAATACGGTGTTCCCCTTGTCTGGTGAACTAAATAAAAAAAAATAGGGATAGAAAATGAAATTCTAAATTCTGAAATGTATTATTTTTCTCAATAACAGTTGGTGAAATTCAGTGCTTACCCTGCATATTAACACCCCGCCTCTGCTCGGGAATGAAGCCATGATTGATCGTATTGCAAAAGCCATTAAAAACGACAAAAAATGTTGTGTACGTGAGCAGCACTATCAACAGACTGCTGTGGCACTTTTGTTGGAAAACGTGTTCAAAGCTTTCTTTATTTCCCCACGCTACGACCCGCCAGAAATGTCTTCACGACCCTTAATTTAACAACAGCTTCCGCGGGCACGATGGCCTGGCTTTGCAGGCACAAAATTGCCTGCAGGCAGGACTTTGAAACGGACAGCGTTAGCACACGTGACTTAGGAGTTCAGCAACACTGCAGACAAAAGTTTCTCATACCTATGGGATTGCGCTTTACTGTGGAATGGTTGGCAGGTGGGAATCAAGAACTTCCAATTTGACCTTTTGAAATCCATCACATTTCCCTCAAGATGTAGCTCTGATAATGATCATTAGTTGTTTTGAGATCTTAAGCAATATACGTTACCTGCAATCCTATTCTACTAGAAGAAGCAGTAACATTCCAGAAGATGTGGGGTTCTATTGGGAACACCTCCAAGTGTGCTAATGTTGGATCAAGTGTGTTATTGTGCTAATTAAATATTTTCTATATTAAAATGATATGCTGTAATGAGGCTAATTATATTTGCACCATTGGCATTGTATTGACAGACAATTGCTTAGCAGGCATTCTTTTCAGGAGCGCTCGGTTTTCCAGACCCTTTTGTAAAGTTTTTTTTTTTTTTTTTAATGTGCATTGTGTATTTTTTTTGTTCACCCTTATATTGATTTTCCTGCTCTGAAAGGAATAGTGTAACAAGGTTTAAAAAAAAGTTATACCCAATAATAAAAAAATAAGTAAATTAATTAGTATAGCCCTCAATTGTATAGAATATCTTAATATTTAGTCTTCTCATTCATTTTATTCCAGTTTGAAAAAGCATTGGAAATCACTCTGTTTTTAATCAGTGATTAACTAGTGAAACTGTCTTTCACAACAGCCCCTATTGTGAAGAAATGGGCAAGATTTTCAAAAAGCACTGTTGTGTATCGAACTTCTGTTATAGTAACGAGGTGGTTTAGTAGCAAGTGATATTAAATCAATCCGTTAATTAAATCAATCCGTTAGTGCTTAATTGTAACAAGTCACATACATCACTACCTATCTCAACAATTTGGTAAGGTGAACTCGTTAATCAAAATGCATGTTAACGAGATCAAGAAATGAATGGAAGCATAATTCGCTGTTATGGAAAATGTAGCCTTATGGTGTAGTTCAGGGGACACCGTAAAAGGCACTCACCTGCTTTCCTCTCTCTTTCTCAGTCAGTTATCCCAAGACCACGCTGTTCTGTCTGGGGAAAGGAAGCGGCCGCATTTTTGGTATATCTGCTTTTGGACGGGGTTGATTCACCAGCTGTCTCCCAGCTGCTCCTAATAACTGGCATTGTGCTCTCGCTGGTTTCTGGGCGGGGTTTGTGCAGTGCCGGGGATCCCCTCTGGCTATACCATCTGTCAATCTCTCTCTCATCCCTATTTAAGTTGTGCACTATTTCCTGCTCTTGTCTTTCGCTTTGGTTGGTCCTCCTCCTCCTCCTCCTCCTCCTCCTCCTCCTCTTCTTCTTTTCTTCCTTCACTGCATTGTCCGCACAGGGCTCCCTCTGAGGGGAAAGTGAGTCTCACTCCCCTCGCCAGGCCTGGCTCCACCACCCAGGTTCCTCGTAGGTCAGAGGGGACCCCCGGCCACACCTATTCTTTCGCAGCTTGTGCGCTTTAACCTCAGTGAGGCTCTAATCTATACGCCTTTCTCTTAACCCTCTCTCATTTAACACTGGGTCCCACAGGCATCCAGCGGGTGCCTGGCCCTCACTTCGGGGCTCACGCCTGATGGAGGTCGGTTCTACGGAAGGGACCTGTCTAGATCTTTTTCCTTTCCAGGTCCGGGTACCTTTCTGTTCCCCCGGGGTAGCCAGGTCTCCCTACCACCAGGCAAGCTGCTGGGACGGGTCCTCCACCGAGGGGGGGGGGGGGGGGGGGGGGGGGGGATTTCCTCCATCCATGTCGTCCCCTACTCTCCACCACTGCTCAAGCAGCTAGCGGATCTTCAAGCAGTAGGGGACCTGTCCTGTCTGTTCGACTTTGTCACTAACACTCTATCGCCCAAGTCCCACAAGCACTCCATTCCCCTTCCGCCTATGCAGGTGTCCCGTGAACTACTAGTGTAAAGGGAGACAGCTCGCGCACCAGCCAAGTGAAAACAGAAAATAATGGGAATATCTATTTTGTGTATAATTTCTAAACTTCATTTAAAATTGCGCATTTTGTCATGCAGAATGTACATTTATTTAGAACACTTCACATATAAAATGCTGATTTACGATTATTAAAGCTGTTTCAAGGCAAGTTATATACTCTTTTGTTAATTAAAACCTTATTTTTCCAAGTGCAAATTAACTCCCGATAAATTATGACAATTAACACTGCTTTGCTTTTAAATTCCCACTCAATAAGCCCTGCTCGTTAAGATATCAACATTATTTTGTAACTCAACATCAGTTCGTAAATCACATTAGGACGCTTATTTAATAACGAAATAGGCATAACAACCTCTTGAAAATACCAAAATCAATGATACATACCGATTTCTAGATTAACACTGGTTGAAATCCTGCCCAATATGCCTTGTATTGTAGTACTGTATCTTACAATGACGGGTGCTGCCCTCTTATGGAAGTTTACATTACTGCAGCTGTTACTTGTGTACAGCTGCTGCTGTAGATTGTGAGGGCTCTCTGACTTTCATTACCCAGCACCTTGTTTATTTCATTGATTCAATCAGACTAGACCCCTTTGGGTTAAGCCACAGCTGAATTTTTTTAATGAAGGTAACTTTCCTGTACTAATGCCCTTTCTATACTTGTGTTCAGTGCTGAACGAGTTCATTCCAGATATATAGGCTTTTCAAGCATTACACTAGGGATCAGCTGCTGTTCTGGGTAGCACAGACCTTTGCAAGTATATCTGAAGCCTGCACTGGATATCTGAATCAACTGCAGCCCTCAGCTTCTATAAAGAGCCTTGGGGTACACTTAGACGCAGGGCCAGCTTAACACACGCCTTGGCCATACTGTCACAGGCAGATCTGGCATGACCCTTTTGTGCTATAAGTCATTAGATCCTTTTGCATGGAAGGCCTTGGTTGAAAGAGTGTGCGGTTCTTTGATGGACCCAGATTCAGTTAAATTGACAATGGGAATGAGAATGCAGATAGGAGCCCAGCTAACAAGACTGAAGTTTTTGCAGGTATCAGGCTTTTAAAGACTTTAACCTGTGAATTAGTTCAGTTTCCCAACTAAACAGTCCTTTAGACATTGCAATATCAATTAAACCAAATAATACGCCTGTTTAGTTTATATAAATGTTTTATTGCAGTAATAAACAGAGGTATTTATTTACAGGAAAACTGTAAATAAAAAGCTGTAGAGTTTTCCCTTGAAATAATAAAATGTTTGTCTCAGACACACAGTATAATTCTGGAAAGGCATTAGACCGTCAAAAGATAAGGCTTGGTCTTTGGCACCTCAAAGCAGGATTCGGTGTTGGCTCTTAAAAGCTGTATTTGCCAACCTTGAATGATAACCAAAGGATGGTTCTTTAAGAAAGACAGGAGTATGTATCTCATTATATTAAGAAAATAATGAGAGCTTATTTATAAAAATTAGGATGTATGTTTTTTTTTTTTGTATTATCTGAAAAGATACCCGTCCAGGCATCTTTTGAATCGGCCAGAAAATGACTTCATGCTGTGAATTTGGAAAAGTGCTTACATAATGAGTTTCATATTAATTAAAACACTAGCCTTGTCAAGTAAACAGGGTGTGTGGAAACATGCTTGTGCAGACAAATTTTTTTAAACAAAAAGGGAGATCAGTTTTAGGCTAAGCATGCTACAAGTTAATATAAGGCGATTATACTGTATTTAACATGTTTATTATAGCCTGAATTTAAATGAAAATAACCAGACTTACCTCTGTATGCTTAGTGGTCTTATTCAAAGGGTTATGATAAACCCCTACACTCTTTGTCACATACTTTGTTAATACACATTTCTGTGTGAAGTTAAACTGACCCATTAACAACACATTGAAAAGGTAACATAATATGCTGCTAAAAAGGACATACATTTTTTTGGACCCAGGTTAATACAATTAAATAGATCTGGTGTTACTTATTAAAACATCTCTCATATATACACATATACTTCTGTTGTATTTGGTAGCAAGGACCCTGTGAACTGCAGTTCACTTTATTTTTAGGGAAAGGAGGAGTGGAAGATAGAGAACCATGATCTCACATTCCATTAGTTTTGAAAACAGAGTTGACTGGATCCTTCTAGAAAATATAATTAACTCAAAGATAGGAACTGTCAAGGCAGATTGATGATAAGATTTAATTGGGACTCCTGATGTATTCAATGGAGGGAAAATCCTGTAAAAACCCCAGTCAGGTATCACACTATTTGCTAACTACAAGTTGTGTTTTTAATATAATATCTCTTTTATATTGATGCATTGCTATAAGGTATATAAGTTATGTTTTAGTCTTAAGAGAGTGATATATATATATATATATATATATAATAAGTTCTAGAATTTAGGGGTGGGCTTATTTAGCTTTTTGCATTTTATAACCTGAAGGCTAAATATATAGGCTAAATTTATGATAACCATATTTGTATTACTGTGTTGAAGTATTAATGCTGTTAAACCTGTAAAAGCACTGGAAATGCCTAGGCTGCCTGTCAGCTGTAATTTGAAGTAGTCTGTAACTACTTGATCCATTTTTAAGCATTTAATAAACTGGAGGACTACTGATACTACTCTGATTCGTTAAAACTTAAAGTTAAATGAGTTGTCCGTGTGATTTTCTCGAATTGTTTAAAAGTTGTCTGGATACGTTGCAAGCCCAGTGCACGAACGATCAACTTACAGGAGTCTGAAACATCTTTATGTCCTCCTGAATATCTCCCCTGAGTTTAAGAGTATGCTCAGAGCAATACATAAATAGAAAGAGTACGTTGCGGAATATTCTGACAATACGCTAACCCATATTTTGGGGGCCGTATGCATGTTATGGTTTTATTGGCATATTGGTTAATCCGGCCCTGTGTTGGGTACAGAGTGTAGTGTGAGCAGAGCGGGGTACTTGCTGCAGAAGAGCACACAGCGGATATTTCCATCCCTCTCTTCTTTCACAGGACTGAGAAGAACCGAGCACGGTTGAATTTGTCTTAAATACATGTTCGGCCATGGCGTTTGAACAAACAAAATAGCAAACAAAAAAACAAGGTGACCAATACAGATGCATTCACTCTACAGTATTTTCCATCATGCCTGTGCATGGTAACCATTAATATTCCAGTTTCAAATCAAAATTAGGCACTTTTATGTTTTGCATATTTAATTGCATTAAAAAAAAAAAAAAAAAAAAAAAACTTTTATATTCAATGTGATTGGCGTTGCATTTTATAATTTATTATGGAGGAAAATATATATATTCTCCCGATTGTGGAGCTGCCATATAAAAATAATAGAAATGTCATCAGTGTGTCCATCTGTCTGCAGTTATTATAGCCTATATTGTTCTTATACAGTTCTACCATTATGCCCCTGTACACAGTTTATATTTTCTGCACTCTTAAGGATAGTTCATACACTACAGTATGGTCCGTTAGCCGTTGAGGCTCACTCATTTGTGTTCGTTGGTTGCTTTGAGCTCCCTGAGATATTCTGATACAAACAAACCAGTATAAGGCTAATTTGACTGTAAAATATATTCTCTCCTTGGTAAATTCTTCTGGCTGCTAGATCCAATACATTGTAAAACACCTGCACAGACCACCATCTGATCCTAAACAGCAACTCCATATTTTGTTGCGTAGTAAAACTCCACGGTCTCTGGAATTTATTTTCACTAGTCAGGATGCTAATTGACTGACCAAAGCAGCACCGATAGCAAGCAGGCGCCAGCCTTCAAAAGGCTGATTGTAAACAATAGACTGTCAGTCATGCAGTCAGGCAGAGAGTAGAGACTAATCTGTTTACAGCTAAGCACACTGCGGACTGGTAAATAAAAATAATAAAGTAGAATACCGTTCTCTCTAATCAAAATACAATTGTTTTCTGTGTGGCCGTCAATGTGCCGGGCTCCCAGGGCTTTTAGGTGTAATGTAATATATCTCCTGTATTTCTGCACTCCCACATTTCATGCTTTGTGAGAATATTTATTACATATGGACACAAAGGTACATGAACGCACAGCCCCATATGTGTTACACGACTGGAGAAAATTACATTTTAAGACCAAAAACCGCCAAAATGACTGCCGTTGTGCTTCTAGTGTTAACGCCAACCCAGAAGGAGGACCGTGTTAAAGTATCGTGAGTGTTTTGTTTGTTTTGTCGTGTCTAATTATATACTTGTTTGTTGTTATGAGACCGCTAACATGACCCGGAGCTGTCGCTACAGAGCAGCACTAAACCCGGACAACACTGCACCTTTGTTCATGATAGATTGTATTTCACCACGAGCACTAAAGCACTTACTTTGGATTTGATTGTGTGGGTCTTTGTGTGTGTCTTACTGTCATTATCTCTGCAACCTGTGTATTATTATTTTGGGACTGCTACCCATTGTTTTGCCAGCGCAATACACTTACACATTTTCAAATACATTCAGGTGTTTTAATATATTTGTCTTATTTCAACATTTTTGATATGAAAGCCGAATGATTAAATGCTTTAGCTATGTTATCAATGGAAAAAAAGACATGATGGCTGACATTCCTAACTTTAATAATAAAGTTATCAAAAGAAATCCACTATAAGACATAGCAGGGCAAACTTTTTGTTTCGCTTCCAACAAGAAACAGCTCTACTGGACAGTCCTTCTATACCCTAGACCCCACCCCTCACCTGCATCTGAGGTGTGAACACCCAAAAATGTTGGCCACCAACCGCCACCTGCTTAAAGTAAAATATTATAAACCTAAATACCAAAGTACTGTCGATCAAGACCCAAAGAAAATCTGACATCCTTAACAATTTCTTTAACAGTTGCAAGGAGACACATTTGAAATGAAAACAAAAAAAAAAAGCAAAAATAAAATTAATTCATTACCAATAATATAAAATAACATATAATATTTACCCACCTTGGCTTTTTTCCTACATAAATTGATATGTGACACTTTTATTATAGGAATATTTTGTGTTTTTTTTGTTAAAACTGTGATAAGTTATATATATATATATATCTATATATATATAAAGTTGATATATATATATATTTATATATATATAGATATATATTATATATATCTATATAGTATATACTCTTAACATGCAGCCGGACATCCTAACGTGCAGTCATTAAGGCCAGATGGTCTCCCATCCAAGTACTAACCAAGCCCAACATTGCTTTGCTTAAGCATTGCATGGTAAGTTCAATTTGAAGAGCTTTTTGCCATCAAATGTTGCCTGGGGGTCACTAGAAGGAAGTAGCTCTTCTTGACCCCCTGTGCTAAGTTAAAGCTGGCATAAAAAAAAGGTTATTAAACTATGTACTGTAATATTCAAAATACCAACTTACATGAGGATGTAGTGATTCATTTGGAATTATGATCACACGTACATGCCTGTAAATAAACAGACACTCCATGTTTGTCTTTACTGGTGCTAGGCAGCTTCCATTCTTGGTACTGTACCATCATCCCTTGAATTGTGTGGAGGAAAGAAATTCAAAACCTGCAGTACTCTATGCTACTCCTGTTATACCCAGTAGATGGCAGTGTAGTGTATTTAAACCGGCTTATATGTACAGTAGTTATATATTGGTTTGATGTGTGTTACTGGTAATAGCAGTTCATACCAGTAACGTCTACTATTTTTGCCTTATCAAGGCTGTCCTTCTTCCTCTTAAGAATACCGTTTCCATGCTCATCCTTTCCTTGGCCTTTGGTATGTCTGCTTATCTGCATACCCAATGCCAAATTGCATGATGTTTATGTGCACTGTGGGTTGAGTGGAGACTACTAATCTTATTTTACATTTGAACTTACTATACTTTAATCCAAAATGCATCCATAGGTGAAAGATGAATCAATTTCTTTGCCTCTTTTTAAAAAGCAATGGTCTTGGAATATTTAAGGGATTAAACAAAAATAAATAAATAAATAACAACATCAACAACCACTCCTCATCTTACTGTCCAAAGAGATTCCCTTTAAATCTGTGAAATACCATATATTAACCCTCTAGCTTTACTTTCAGTAAGGTCATTATTCAGTGATAACTAAGGGTGTCAAATTCTGACTGTAAAGCTCTGGCCAAAAGTTTTACATCACCTAGAATTTTGGGATTGAGACACAATAAAACAAAAACAACAACAAAAAAAAAAAAAAATGGATTTTCTATTTAACATCATGTAATCAAAAAAACTACAAAATGATTGCAAAAGTCTGCTGGAAGCCATGCTTGTAGTACAGTATTTCATGTTAGATTTTGACATTTTGGTCAGTTTTTCATTAAGTATACTGAAAACTACAAAGTGGTATGTAATTCAATATGTTAACGTAACATTATGAAGGTTTCATTTAACTTAATGAAGCAAAATATGCTGTTTCCCAGCTGACAGAGTTTGAGCATGTTTGGATGGTAAAATTGAATCTAAACATTAGTGTGGCAGTTTATGCCCTCAGCATGACTGCAGTATTATGTAAAAAGACTTACTCTGTGTGTGTGTGTGTGTGTGTGTGTGTATATATATATATATATATATATATATATATATATATATATATATATATATATATATATATATATATATATATATACAATAAACAAATAATTGCAGTAAGAACCACTTAATGATTGCAAACATCACAAAGCATAGTTAAACAAATATTTAAATTTGAAGATACTTGCTTTTGAATTATAATGGAGCTCATAGTTAATTAGTAATCATGTTCTGTTTCTGTCTAAGAAGAAATCTCAATTAATAATGCAACAATGTGAAAAATGGCTTAATATTTTGTTTCTAATTACAGGAAAGCATTAATTGGGCCAGGAGGGTAATTGAAGGAAGATTCTGCTGATGTCAAAGTTCTTTTATGTTTTTCCCTTTTGACCTTTAAAGAATGTGACCGTGAGGAAGTGGAATGGACATTTTTCCACTTGACCTTTGTGTAATAGATTGCTGGATGTTCTGGAGTGGAGTATTCTGACATTGATAGATTTGACAGCACATTGATGTGACAGGAGCTTATTGTTTGGAAGGAGATATGTGTTGAAATATAGCTCTTTAAGGTGCTGTTGTACAGCATGTCGTTTTTACAGGTCTGTTGAACCCGTCTCTGTCTGTGGTGTGGACTGCTCGGAGATTCAGCTCTTTAAGCAGTTACATTACATACATAGTGTGTTCTGCTGGTTGTTTCTGTTACAAGACACCCTTGTTATACAAGAGCAGAAGTAGTTTTTGCTAATTTTCCTTACTGGTGCCTGACTATACTACCCCCCCCCCCCCCCCCCCCCCCACTGAGATGTCTTACAGAAAAACCAATTAAAAAAAAAATCTTATACCCTCCTGAACTAGAATCATGATCCAAGTCATGTATAATTACTTCACCTGGTTTGATGAAATGAACAAGTGACATTGTTGTAACCTGTGTTTGCCTGTTACAAGCAACAATATTGCAACCTAACATATTCCAAAAAATCATCCTTTTTAACTTCAAAGCAGAGGGTCTTACGTTTCCACAATGAAAGGGAAGCTTTGGGACGAATGTGAGAAAAGGATTAACTAGCAAGTTTTGCTTCGTTTTGATACAGGGTGGAAATATTTTCTGGGTGCAGAACAGAAAAACTAGCCTCCTAGAAGAATAGTATAATTCCATAAATCCATTATGTACTCCCATTTGCTATAGCTCTCACAAGAGTATTTTCATTTTTATTAAGATATATCTGCTATTACACTAAATAAAAGAAAGCTCTTGGTTTGGGTGCCTTACTGTTAGATAGGCTCTTACTGTTTCACTTCTTATTCGATCTCACTTCTTATTCGGTCATTTGATCTCTGCTGTGTCTTTGGGCTGCCAAGTGTGTCAGCCATTAGGGGAAGTAGCTGGCTCGTTAATGACCAAGTAGGCATTTAAAAGGGTGAGAACAATTTCACTCCACAGGTGAATAGCCTAGGAAATGCAAGACTACCCAACAATTAGGCAAAGCAGAACTTATGTCTAGTGTGTTCAGGTGGGGAACTACCGGAATTATGTCAGGTAAAGTTTATAGCATTATTCCATTACCTATACTCCTTCAATCTTCATTACCACTTCTGTTAGGGAATAGTTTTTAACACACTTTTTTTTTTTTTACCAAGGCTTTTCTCATTCATCAATTAAATAAACACTATAATGGTTAATTATCTAAAAAAAGTGATTCTTCTGGTGAGAACAGTAGTTTTGTACTATGTCTTTCTAAGCAAAGTTTTTATTTTTATTTAAATGTGTCTGTTTTTTGACAGTTTAGTTTAAAATTTTAAACAATCAGGGCTTTAATATCCATTTTTTGTTCTGTTAGTGCTATCAACATTATTATTGCCCCCACCCCCTCTTTCATTTACTTATACAGGATATGCAAATATTTTGAATGCAATGCTATAGATTTTAATGTGAAAGTTCCTGTGATGTAATTCTTGCCACCATGCAACCTACAGCACAGGACATTAGGCCTTTTCATCTATAGTGCAGTATTTGAAATACCTGCAAATAATAGTATAAACATGCAAAAAAAAACAAACATTGTGCAGTATATAATTTGCTTTTCTCTTTTTTTTCTGGATCTTTTGTCATAAATTTGATTAAAAAAAAACCCACACAAATGTTGATCTATTGAAAGTTGTCATTATCAGGAATGCTGGGTAATACAGCATATTAATGCACTAGCATGTGCTCCGTGGAGGTCTGGCTTATGTACAGCTTATGGTGAATGAAGGGAGTGCAAGGAGTTTGGTGCTTTCAGCCTATGGGCAGTATTTCACAAAACCAACATCAGTGCATAAAATTCTCCCAAACGATTGCCTGTCGCTGCTAGAGGGGTGGTCAGGACTAAATGACAGAGGTGATCTTTGGGTCCAGGGTTCATTTGTATTGGTAAAGCATTTTTGGGGACCTGGAATATCAGTTGCCTACACAGTACCTGACACTAACTAATGTTGTTGGTTTCTTCTATATAGAGCACACAATACACAAACGTCAAATCAAAAAAAGGAATACATTATTATCACAAAAAAAGGAATACATTATTTTCACACAAATACTGGATTATTCTAACAACCAGAGCAGTTCAGCCCCTCCTACAAATTTGAGTTATAAAGGTTACACCTTCATATTTCTTGAAGAATATTAATGGACATTTCCACTTCGCCAATAGACAGCTTCTAAAAACAACGGTAATACTAAATATAATTTTTATTCAACTTTGAGGTCTTTGTACTAAAGAAGATAGTGTAGTCTGGATCACAAACAAAAATTATGAGGGGAGACTGTTGGGTGAATGAGTGGCCTTGTTGAGGGTAACATGGTCATATTGTAAAGAACAGCTGGGAGGGTACAGTCCTTAACACATTAGGGGAGGTAGTGACTAAGGTGGCTCAGACTATATTCTGTGGACCAGACAAACATACTGTATAAAATGTGGTATTTACAAAGAAAGGTAAGCCTTGTGATGGCACCACTGGGACTAGCTTGGTTCCCTGTTTCAAATATGTGCTCAGGTTTCATCAAGTAGTAAGTATGAATAGCACAACTGGTCCGTGTGTCAATAGCAGGTTATACTTTGTTAGTTCTGTCCTGAAGTTGGGTACCATGGCACAAACAACATGTGTATATGGTCACTTAAACAGCACAGGAATAAAGTTTCCTGGGAAATAATGAAAGAAGCACTATAATATACCTCAGTATTCTGTAGTATAGGGTCTGAATTACATTCTGCTGTTTCAGAAAAGCAATTTGTATTTAAATGGGAAAATGAAACTTTTGTTCTTTTGAAATGCTGTGCTTTTACTGTACCCTCTAGCTGACAAATTCCGAAAGAAATTGGTAGAGCTGAAAAGAGAGAGAAGTACTCTAAAGGTTGGACTGCCATCAAAACATCCTGCAGTCTCTAGGTTTCTGGAAAGACTGAAAGACCAGGCACAGGCAGCATTACAGCAAGCTTTTAGTGACTGTGGGTGAGTAATAAAATACATTTTAGATTGAAAATAACATGCATTTTTTATCAGGTGTTTTAAAGTGTATTTTAGTAGAGCAGGATTATTTTTTTACTGAATATTGCAAATGATATTTACTTTATCTCCCAATATACCCTATGGGGGTGCCAGGTTGTGTTAACACAGTAAATCTGTTGTACTTTAAACAACATTTCAGAATATATTGTACAGCCAGCGCTGCATGAAGATCTAAGGCACAGGTAATGAGTACTTACACTAGTTGTATTTAATGATCCTTTCAGTTGTTATCTTAACCATATTGCATTACAAGTATACTGTTATATTTATGAGTATTGCAGGGTAATTACTGTTTAACAAACTTGATAAACCTGCTTTCATTATGTTTAAGGTCTAACAATGAAGAGATTCAACATTCACAAAGGCTAGAAAAGGAGGTCACATGCTCAGGTCAAGAAAAGACACAGGGATCTATATTCAGAAGAGACCGACTCATTCAAGAAAAGCAACAGTTACAGGTAAAAGATAAGGAGATTTCATATTCTTTTTAGTGTTGCAGCAAATGTGTTGGAATCTCTGTGTTACACATTATGAGCTTTATAAAATGGCTTGGATAAATTAAACAGTGATTGACTGAATCAGATCACAAAAGGGAACTATTTTTAAATAAAATCTTATTTGTTTTCATTTTATAAGCGCAATAATGCAGTTCTCGTGGTTAAAGGAGGACATTGCAGTAAGATGTGTCCTACCACACATCCTGCATGGGTTATTGTTTACATACAGACCTAGGCCTTGCACTTCGTATGCTTTTATAGACAGTCTGACACACTTTTTTGAATATCAGACTTTATTTAATCCATCAAAACAATATTGTATTAATGTATTTTATATTACATGAAATATCTAATTAAAATAGAATTCAACCACCCCTGCTAGTTTGTGCTTTGGGTAAGATATTGTTACTGCATTCCCTTGCTAATTAAGCAAATTGTTATCCCTAAATAGATAATTGGCTTAATAAATGTCCCACGATTGCAGTGGCACCCCAACTGTTATACATTCACCAATGCAGAATAACTGGGTTGGTGTAGTACGTCTTTATTTTACCCTTATAAAATGGGTTTCTGCAGTAGTAACTGGTGTAAGATTAGTACTACATTCAATAAATAAACCAAAGTTTAACAGCAAGGTTCATCACAAACGTTAATAAAAATGATAACCATGTCGTTCCACGTGGAGTTCAGGATGTGCCCTATAGTCTGGGGATGGCAAGTTCAAGTCCAGGCTATGTTACAGCTGACCGTGACTGGGAGGGGTGGCGCACAATTGGCCAAGCGCTGCCTGGTTAGGGAGGGCTTAGGTCGGCAGGGGAATCGGCGACCCCTGTGGCCGATAGGGTGCCTGTGGTTCTGAAGTGGAGCCACTATATCTATGTTGTTCTCCGGCGCTATAGGTCTGGTGGCCTTGCTGTGGATCTGCAGTGCGAAAAATGACAGATTGGTAGGAGCAAGTTTCGGAGGATGCATGCTCCAGCCTCCGTTCCCCGAGTCGGCGGGAGGGTTGCGAGCGGTGAGCCGAGGATACAGATAATAATTGGGCATACTAAACTGGGGAGAAAACTGGGGCAAAAAAATTGGAGATGACTAAATAAAAAAATAAAAAAATAAATTATAAAATGTAACACTGTGACCAGGTGCTGGTGGTTTCATCAGACCAGGAAGACAGTGGACACACAGACAACAGAACTGGGGTAATGAATGCGCTGCTTGCCCTTTTTAATAAATAAAAGACTTAAACAAGACAAAAAGACTTTGTAAAAATAAAACAGCATAGTAGCCAGAACAGACTAACAAAACAAACGGATACGGAACAAACAAGTATTGTGCTGGTGGTAAACCAGCACACATAGCAATTGTTATTGGTTTTTAGTTCTCTTTAAGCTTTGCTTTACCTCCCAACCCTCCGAACACACTCCCTGTGCAGCCAAAGCTGCAGGTCTTTTATAGTGGTGACCGAGGGATTAACTAGCTGTCAATTATCTTATTAACCCCTCCGTCACATTTTTCACTGGTTTAATAAATTTGCATGACTGTCAACTAATTAAATAATTACTAGCCATCAGTCACGCAGTCTCACGAAATATATAAATATACAAATAAGAACAGTAATGGTGTACAGCTTATTGTCTGCCCTGCATTATTAAATAATAATAATACAAAATGATACAAAACATGCACAGGGACGGGAGCACCCCGTCACAAACACTCACTGACTTTTTAATGTTTAGACTAAACAGTTAATACCCAGTTGACCCTATTGTAACAAAGGCAAGTCTGCTCCCATGTTTCTGAAAAAACTAAACAAAAACAATTTTAACATTTAAAAACTAGAAAGAAGCAACTCCGTTTTTTTTTTTTGTTTTGTTACTAACTGTTCTTGCACATTTTTTTAATTGCTATTTTTATTATGGCCTGGCCTGTATGGATTTCCATTGTTTTCTCTGTTTATTGCAATTGCTAAAATTCAAGCCACTCTCTTTATTGTTCTCCAAAACAGAAGGAAATTCAGGACCTCAGAAGAAAGTTAGCAGAGCTCGAAGTGAAAGACTGCCTGTTAAGTAAGGAAATTAAGGAGGAAGACAGACTAATTCAGTCCCAAGACGGTGATATTCCTTCCCTGCTGAACATACCTCTCAGTGAGCTGCAGGATATGAGTAAAGCCCTGGATGAAATGGGGAACTCTGTCCATCGAAACCACCTCTTCACTGAGCTTCCCCCTCACATAAAGAGGTAAAGACTAAAGCAGTGGTGGTTACAGGCTGTTTATTTTATTGAATCAGAATAGGTTTCTGTGACAGGATGACGTCACAGCCCAGGCTGGTATCAGGAAGTAGACCCAGAGACAGAAGGTGCAAGTTTGAAGGTGCTAATGTGCCTTTTAAATAAACAAAAACAAACACGAACAAAACCACACTGGTCAAAATAAAAGGCACAAGAGCCAAAACAAAAAGTTTGACAAAAACTCACGAAAATAAACAAACAGACAGTACAGTATGGAGCATGGAACATGAAAGACAAAACACTAACCTTCACCACGAACACAGACATTAATTCTCAACACACTAACCATTCCACCACCTGTGATCACCTTATATATACACCGTGGCTGGAGCCTTAATTAATCACGTAAACATTTATTCAATTGACGGCTCCAGCCACATTTCCATGTGTTTTTTTGCAAGGAGGATTTTAACTCCCTCCCTGCCACCCAATATTCCCCCCACACACACATACCCTGCCACACTGCCACAGTTTGGTATTCATTTTATTGAATTCAAAATAAGTTTGATATTTATTCAATTTATTAAACACTAGAACTATTTAGAATTTGTTGGTCTAGTGCATCAGAACTCTTAACCTTGAACGTTTGCAATTTTTGTCAATGTATCCACTGTATTGATAGGTCAGTTCTTGGAGAAGAAAATATGCTGCCTGGTCCAACATATGATGACTTTGCTGCTCTACATTTGGGTGCAATACATAATTGCTATTCAAATGAAGGATTAGTAGATATCCACATGCAAGCTGTATATTCTTGCTGACAGATCACATTGTTTTAGAGCAACAATAAGTTTTTTTTTTTTTTTTTTTTTGTGGTTGTACCCTTTAAGGGATGAAATGTTGCTAGGGGACAGGTTAATATGGTTACACTCTTGTGTTCCAGATGTACTTGAGGAGTACATTACTTACGATAGATAATATTTCACAGCCATACCAAGTTGCTGTTTAACCATTCAGCCAGTTAGTTTGAATTAAAATACATTAATCATTAGAGGTTTTGCCCTTCCAGTAAATCATACTCCAAAAATATAATGCCAAGGATGGCTCAACTGAAAAATAACATACCTTTTGTAGTAATAATCAAAATGAACTGTTCAGCCAGTAGCAGGTGAGTCATTTTCTCTCATCAAGTTCAGCAGCCAACTGGTTAAAATGACATTAAAAACATTATCCCTGGGTGGGATTTGGCTACATGGCAGGTTAATGCAAAGGACCAAGCTTTCCCAGTAGAAGGCTATATAGATATCCTGCTAAGGCAGACACTGGGAAGGTCATTCCAATATCCTATCTTTTAAAGTTACAGCAATTCTAGTATTTTTACAGCACACATGATACATGAGTATGCATTGAATTGGATATAAGGTAGTATGACTGTGGATCTCATTTTCCTCTTATACAGTACATGGTGCTAATAAAATAATTCCTGTAAACGCTTTCCTTCAACGGGAAGTGTAGCATGGAAAACAAAAACTGCAAAATACATTGTCCATTTTACAATGTTATAAAACAAATACATTAAAATCAGATACACATTTAACATAGTGTATGCATCAATGTGGAATCTACGGAGTGACGGTAATACATAATATATAAGATTTACTGGAATAATTTTGTTGGCTCGGTGTACTTTAATGACATTTCACTGGCAGCTGCGTTCCTTACTAACATACTTAAAAAATAATCCCCATTGGAAATGTATTAAACGTGGTTTGTGTACAACATTTGAATCACACCATGTTGGCGTATAAATAACGGGTTAGAAAAAAAGCATAATTAGCAGATAGAGTAAAGCAATCATTAACTACTGTTTTGAAAACTATTAATAGTGTGCTCTGCATGAAGAAGAGGTATGGCTACTGGGTTTAAAACTAAACAGCCAGATGGTTATTTGAATGTAAACAAAAATGTTTCAGCATGTAAATTAAGCAGGTCATTGTATGCTGCTCAGAATGATATGAATGTCCCTTATAAAAATTAACTGGTAAAAGTACAAATTCAAAAATGTTAAATACAGTGTTTACTTTGTTTAATCCCTGTACATCCTATTGAAACACCCTTTGCTCTCTCATTGCAAATGAAGACAGGGTCTGACACTGCAGCTTGTAGCGATTGCAGGAAAAGTGGGTTTAAGAGCTTGCTTTGTTGTTCATGATGGAAAAATCGATCCCCCACTTCTAGGACAATGGAAGACAAAAAAAACCCTGCCTACATCCCAAACTATATTCACTCTGATTATTGTAGCTATTCTATCATAAAACACTTCTTCCCCCAAAATCAGCTGGATTTGGTTAGGGTGTGGAAGCCTTTGACCATAATTATATTGTACAAATTGTCAACACTGTGGGAGTGATCAATTAAGGGTAGTATGTACAATTAACTAAGTGCAATTGAGTGGGGCAGAGAAATCCTCAAATATCTGTGGTATATTGTATTGTAAAGTTTTCAGGTTCCGAACTCCGACGGAGGCAGTGATTGTAGTGGACGGGTGATGGTCAGCCTGTATTTATTTAGAATAAGGATATAGAGCTGAAAGAGCACAGGGTAGGCAAAAATATTGGGGGGGGGGGAAGGGTGAAGACATGTGCACACACACACACACACGCTGCTCCACAGCCGTAGTTTCTCAGACTCGTCACTCGGACTCCAGTCCGGCTCCTTCTCTCTGTCAGCCACTCCCTTGTTCCGACAGGTTGTCCATTCTCTCCTTTTTTTCCTCAGCAAGGTTTCTGGGGGGGGGGTTAATGGCTCCTCACTCCTATCAGTTTGGCTGTCGTCTCTCTCTCCCCCTTGCGTCATTCTTGCAGCACTAATATGCTGGCCCGCCCCCTCTTGCTTCTCAGATCCGGTTGGAGGAGACCTCTTGGCACCCTCCTCCCAATCAGCGTCCTCTCCACCTGTCCATCGCGGAGGTCCTCCAAGATTCCCGCCATCACTCGAGGTCTTTCCACTATCAATACTCTGTGGTATTGTCTGGTACTGTTTACCAGAACTGCTTGTGTTGCCTGCCACAAGCTATGAGCACCTTCACTGTATGCTTTTTGCAGGGGAAAACATTGAACAGGTTGCCCCTGTGGTACACTGCCTTGATAAGTACAGTAATGCCAATGTCTAATAAAATAGTTTCTACTTTAATCCTTGGCAAACTAATGTGGACTTCTGAACCTTTGCTTAAAGTGTTCTGACACATCAATTATCCCTGTGAAATGGATAAAACGTTAATGTAGTTTTCCTTTGTGACTTTTGGGTTTGCAATCCAACTGTATCAGATCAAGATATGTCAAAAGATAGTTGGAAACTCGCAAAGACAAGCTTTGGCTGAAACATGACAGTTTGATCACAGCTTGTGCTGCTTGTTGTTATGTCCCACTCAAAACTTTTTTCCCCTACCCGTTGAGACATTTTAAAAGTGCCCAAGCTAAAGTTGGCTTTCAGTTGTATCTGAAAGCTTTCATGAAGAGTCATTTTTTGCTCCATGCTTTTCAATAATAAATTTCTCGATGCATATATTGTATTTCTTAAGCATAATGGTAGGCATGTGCATGTCTTTAGCTGAATTTGAAGTTTGTGAAAAATACACAAAGCACTTTTATGATACGCATATATTTTATATTGAAACAAAGGGTTATTCATAACTTTTATGTATTTTTCATGACATCTATATTTTGAAGGTGAAACTGAAAAATCATTAATTTGCAGACTGAAACAGAATTACATTTCCACCATATTAAAAGATAAATATCTGTAAATAAGCTGTTATTTATTTAGGCATTTTGTCCTAAATAAAAATAGGTGTTTTAAACTTTATTTGTAAAAAAATATCTTCAAGGGTTTTTGAGACTACATGCCAACATTACAATGTCAAGAAGACTCAAGAGGTAAAAAAAAGGGAAAAGATCTGAGGTGCTGTTGTGTTTTGAAATCCATCAGAGCTACATGTCAACACGCATCACAAAAACCATCTGTAACCTGCGTTCATCCCCTATTAGTCTCCATACTAAATGATGTACAACACTCAACTGAGCCAACAGAGGCTATGGCTGAGGGTGGTGATTTCACAGGGACAGAAGATAAACAAGAAAAGGCAAGAACAACAGCCCCTAAAGCTGCCTGCAGACTGCTCTGATCATGTCGAGCAGGATTTGGGGATTTAACCTGTTCTTTGCTGCCAATTTATTTTATTGTTGAACATATAGTGTTAATTTATTAAATATTATTACAATTTAAATGAATCATTTTACTGTATCTTGATATCCCCCTTGCATTTTAGCTTCTGTACTGTCCCTAATGCCCTAGTTTGCTGCCATGGATAAGAGAATGCTTCTTGGTTATGTGGTTGAACGTTAATCTCTCAGTACACTCAATAGACTAGTAGCAAGGGCATTAAATGCAGAGAATCTGCAGCATTAAGGCTGGTTCATACTTCCATCATGCGACCATTGCTGATGACGATTTCTAGCTGGTCGAATTGCACGAACGTCACATGATATGAACCAGGAGGGGGAGCTAGGAGTACAAGAGTTACAGTCCTGAACTCAAAACTTGGCACCGAAGATGGCCTGCAACAAGAGAGCACTTTCATCGAAAAACCTACAGCATTTGAAATACCAGGGTTTTCATATATGGTTAGTTTCAAAAAAGTCAAATGTGAAATGAATAATTTTCAAAATGACAAACAGCTAGATGTAAGCTTAAATTCTGAGCTCTGAAAGCCATAGCAGCATATCTGTGTTGACTGAGGACAAGTATAGATTTCAGAAATTTCAAAAAGATGTCAGATTAGTGCTCGTCTCAAGGGTGAATACTGTACATCATGTGGGTTGAAGAATTATTGTGCCAAAGGACTTTAACATGTGTTGCATTTGTGTTTTACAGCCTCAAAGAAAGGGAACAATCACTGAGCAAAACTATTAAAGAGGCTACAGCAAAAGTAAGTGTGTTTCACTAATTATATTATTTTAAAGTACTTCTCAATTTCTAAACATGAACAGTAATCTGCTGCATATCCAACTGCGGTGGGACCCGAGTAAGGGCAGATATGTAAAAAGTTGGATAAATGAATCATGTTTTAAATACCATTATACACAGCTGTAACAATTATTGTATTCACACAGTTATTATTTTGAGATTCAGTTTTTATTAGGGAGCTCCCCTAAATCCCTTGTTTAGAAAGATAGAGGGTATTAATGCCTGTGACAGAGTAGCTGTCTGCCGTGTGGGTGTGTGCATTCAGTGACAGACAGGATATTTAGACAGAGGTTGAAGTTGATATGCCCCGCAGATGAACACGATTTATTTACATATCAACACACTGAGCAGCTCACGAGACACTACCAGCAATGACTGCGCACGGAGCACATACAACAGTGTACAATATCTGAACTAATTTTCTCTGTTCAATAATCAACTACTAATGTTGCTGAAGAGGTTGATCATGGAGGATAAACGGTTAGGGTGGATATGCGACGGGTGGATATGTGGAGTGGTGCCGAAACTATTTTTACAGAGGGGGTGCTGAAAGCCATTGAACAAAACTGTAACCCCTGTATATGATGGAAGCATGTGCACAGCACTTCAATCCAGGGAGTGCTGCCACACCCCCAGCACCCCCTAGTTCCAGCACTCCTGGATAGGTGGCAGATTATTGTACTGATTTATCAGTTCGGAATTGGAAATTAATAATAAAATACCATCATCTGTAGTCGCCATTTTCCCTTTCGTTGTCAGATTTAAAATTTTTACGATCCACTTTGACTCCCTGTTTAATAGCGCAGCAACGCAAATACTCAAACAGTTCAAAACAAGCTGCAATGAGGTAAACATACCTTGCAAGAGTGCAGTGCAGAGATACTGTACCAATTACATTCAAATGACAGAAAAGCTTAGTGTAAAGCTATTGCCTATCATAATACATTCAACAGGTGCAATGTTAGTGTGATGTATTGCGTTTAAAGCTTAATCCTGGTTTATAATTGTATTAGTATTGAAAAACAATTGCTATCTAAAGCAGTACCTGCCTAATAGTAACAAGTAACAAGACCGTGCAACTGTTATATTTCTGTCAGGGTACATAAAAAAAAGTTTTAAATTCTGTTTGTGTACCATCAGAGTCAGTCGCATTTTGCAGTAAATACAGTTTACATGATGTGTTGGAGCTCAATGAGTAAACGCTGCCCTAATATTCATCCATCTCACCCACCACATACAATTACATTGAAGATATAAAAGCTGCTGACTAAAATACAGTAAGCAATATAGCCTTGATTCTGCTTGATTTCAGCTTAGTTTACTGTGCTGCTTTTTCAGATTCAGAGAACAAGCCATGGTTCGTTACAATCTGATCTGACAGATGTCCATCTGTGTTGTTGCGCTAGAAAATAAATGTGATATTTTTTTGAAAGGAGATTTTTTTTTTTTTTTTTATCCTTGCATGGTGAATAAATAAGTAGAAAGACATCACTGCTGGTAAACTGGCAGCAGTATCTTACTTTTCAAAGCCTGTAATCATTTTGTATCCTCACTGTACTAATTTAAACAAAACTTTATATTGACTACTATATATCAGTGGTCCTCAGTGTTTTTTGGCACATTTGGGATTTTCATGAGGTTGAGAGCATGATCATTTCATTCTTTTGACATTTACAGTATCTAACGGACTTTAAATTCATATTGATCATATGGCCAAAAAAAAAGTGCCATTTGATAAATCCTAGTAGTAGATTGGCTTTGACTTTAGATCCTCTTCCAATTCATCAGTATTACACATTATGCCAGCTGCCACCATGGGCACAATGTAATTATTTTCAGATTATTTTCATATTTAATTCCTTATCTGTGTAATATCATATTACTGTATGTGTGTTCTCTATCGGTATTTTTATGATTGTAGATTTTTTTGCTGAAATCAACTATTTCAGCAAAGATTTATATTTTTATCCACTGTTTTCTTCCGATGTTTTCTTCTGAGGTGAGAACTTACCACAAATGGTGTCATTTCAGTCCACTGTAGCTGTGTACATAATGCTTTAGATGTCATGTAATATTGCCGCTGTTTAATTACAGTAATGTTAACTGTCTCCTCAATAAACAATACCAGTCTCAACAATATAGCATGTCTACTGAACAAAGTGCTGGGCTGTTAATAGCTGTTAGCTAGAGGGTGTTAGAATTGTTGATGGGTTCATTCTGGATAAAGTCTGCACCCTGAGTGCCAGACTGGAGTTCCACACGGTTCTTAGTCTGTTAGAGAAACATTGTACACCTTCCATACTTGATTAACTTAATTAACCTGCACTGTGCACTGTTTTGGCCAATGCAACTGTTAGGTTTATAGCTATTTTTAAAGAGTAAGTAGCAGGCTTCTGAAAAAATATAGCGTTATACAACGGTTTAAATAATGTGCCTGTAATTTTTCTGTTCATGTTAACTTTTTACACTTCTAACTTTAAAGTCTGTTTCAAAGCTCTTTAAAATGGCTGCTCTGGATCACTGGGATTTGAGATCTGTCCTCGAAATCACTGCAGAGCGATTTAAAAAAAATCAATAATAATAACTTAACAATAACTTCAGTGTTCTGGCTTTTCTGTTCCATACTACATCATGGATTGTTATTGCTTACCTGTTTGACAATGTGGGCAATAATCCTTACACTATCAGTGCACTAGAGCGTCATTTTGAAAAGAGCTTTGAAACAGACTTTAAAGTTATAAGTGTAAAACTTTGTCAAGAAGTTAACAATGCAAAGAAAAATTACAGATACATTATTTAAACAGTTATAGCAACATGTGGGTACATGTAATGCTGTATTTTTCTGAACCCCGCTACTTTCTCTTTAAAGGCTTGCAGCTATTCTAGAGGCGAGACACAGCCACTCTTCTTCCTGCTTTGGTTTACCCCAATCATTTGGACCTCCAAACTTGTGTCATGAAGTTTCTTTCCTCCTCCTCCTCCCTTTGTCTTCTTTGCAGCTGCATTCCCATTTCATGGTTAGACTATTACTAATTTTGTGTTTATTTTGTATCGCAACAAAATACTGTATCCTACGAGGTACAGCCTGCACTGCAATTGCCATGGTGCTGATATTTGATTTCAGTAGCTTCTAAGATGCTTCAACACATCAAACTCCAGCAGTACTTTTGGACAGAAAATTGAAGAAATGGTCAATTCACTTTTCATATAATGTAAAAATGTTTAAACACGTGATAAACTCTACATTTTGTCCTTTTGCAAATAGGCTGGGCAAGGATTATTTTTCTCAACCACAGGTTCATCCACAGCAAGCAGACCTTTAACAATCATAACGGGCATCAAAAGCAAAGCAAGAAATATTTACAACATTACTACTCGTTACTATTTATTTCCTAGTTAAAAATGCACTTCCAATTGGGAAGTGCCCAGTTTCTTAAACCTGTTGTAAGTTTAAGGTGCCATCAATGGTCAGCCCCTTGTCAAATACAACAATATAATATTGCAATCTAACCTTGACTCATTTTGGAGTAATACAAAAAAACAGTAGTTCTATTTTGAGAAAAAACTTTCCATTTTTCAACTTTCTTTCACACTTTAGTATCTTATTTAAAAAGGCATTTCGGATAAGATACATTACTTTGAAGTACACCTAAAATAACTTATGTTTACACCTAAATAAATAATGTTGCATGCCTGTCTTCCTCCATCTAGATTTTCATGAGTCAGAAACTGTGCAGCAGCCTAAGAAAGAAAGCTAGTGATATTGAGACACAGCTACCAACCCTACACGAAGCCAAAGTGGTAGCCATATCAGGTAATCATTTTGTCATTTCTAAATATTACTATTAGAAGTGCAGTGCTTTATGTAGAGCCCAATTTGCAGGGTGAACACAGGGCCTTATTGTCAAGCAAGTGAAATGGTAAAGTCACATTTTCTAAAAGGAAAACGCTATTTTGACATAAGACAACAATTAAACTGTTCCTCCTTGCAAAGTTCTTTCATACCAATGAAAGAGTTTAATTCCTCTCAGAAAATCTCATTTTCTTTGTGCTTCAAAACAGGACCTGTCCCTATACAACCTACAACTGGGGCTGTTCCATTATGTTACCTGTTTTACCCAACTCAGACCCCTGCTTGCTAAATATCTTGTTACCCCCCCTTGCAAAAGAATTACCTTGAATGATCTTGGCAGTCACAATTGCAGAAATTTTAGGAAGAAATCAACAACAAATGCCCCATCCGGTCTTCCTTCGTTGGTAGTAAATTTACTGGATGGGACATTTGTTGTTTAGGAGATGACTGTCTTCCAAGGATACCAAGCAATTTGTGAGTGCAATCTGCTACCATGTTTTACAGTATTTATGGTGACCATGGGCCCTATTCACAAAAGAAAAGTGTTTATAAAGATGCTCCTAGATTAAAAGGTGCTTTGAAAAATAGTCAAGACATTTTTAACTGCAAAATTGATCTCATTTAAGAGTACAGTAAGTAGTTTCAGAAGTAATTTTAGTGTGCAGTCATTCCATATGGTTCTGATGCACCAATATTGAGTTATTTTGATGTTCTCTAAATCTGTCTTTACCTGGGTTTGAGTTGATTTGCTGGTCTAGAGAGTCCTAAGTGCCAACACTGAACAGCTACCCTCATCCTATTCAAGTGCCAGTAGGATCTTTCAACTCTGCCCCAGACAGTAGGTGGGGTTAAAAGGTCACATTGTCGCATGATTTGAATGGAATGAGAAAGGCTGTTCAGTCCCGGCACGTTCTTGAAGCTCAATGCAGGTCCAAAGCAAAGTAACGGCAGATTTAAGGAACCGTTAAGATGCTTACTCTTTAAAAAACAGTCCTTACCAAAAAAATCCTTATCTGTGCCTTTAGGTTTTGTGAATATGGCCTCATGTTTCAATTGCTTCTATGACTGTCTCATTCATTTTGTTTATATTGGCTATGCTGCAAGGAAAGAAGCATACACCTTCAAGCTGTTCTAAGAAATTGACTGAAAAATAATGTATCTACTCAAATGTATTTGAATTCATTATGATACATTATTCATGTTAATTTATGAAGAATTAGGCAATTACATTGAAACAAAGTATTGCAGACTGCATTTTATGCAAAGTGATGTGTTTAATGGCTCATGCGTGGCTACATTTTACAGACTGTTTTTTTAAAAATAGTGTTACATGTTCACTGTTCTTGCTTTATATTAATTAGAGCATTGTTTTTTCTTCATTATTTATTTAAAATGTTAGGTAACACTTTTTTAAAACTGACTATCAGTGTGGAGTTAATTAGTTCTTTTTTTTCTTTTTTTCTTTTAAATAAGATAGGAGCTAGGAACAGTAGTACCTAATAATAATGTAATCATGTAGCCTTTGCCAGCAGTGATAGCAAAAGCTTGTAAAATGTTGCATGAAACAAAACATTCTGAAGCACGTGTGCTATTTGATAACAATGTAATTACTCCCAAAAATTCCCAGAGTGTAAAGTTTTGAGATTTGAATATGATGGATATTATTTCTAACAAGCATTACCAGCTAATTACCATTAATCTAGGACACATCCACTGAGGTTTAGCACATGAATATTATTGGATACTTTTGTCAAAATATGAAATTGGTTGTTGCTGATTGTTTTTCATTTTATAGAGGGTGTTATGTAATCATTTGTTTTATTATAAAGCTGGATCTCTACATTACTTCATATCTTACAATAGAACAATTAGAAATTATATAGAAATCACTTTGTTTGCAGTTTTTCTCATTTTTTTAACTACCCAAATTCTGTCTGTATGTGTGTTTGTGTATGTGTGTGTGTGTGTGTATGTGTGTGTGTGTGTGGAGCCCTATCTGTAAAGGTGTTTAGTGTTATGTGTATTGGTGGTGGTTGGCAGGGATAGGGTTAATTCCTATCCCTACCAAATACATGTGAGAATGTGGCTGTTCCTAAATGAGATAATGGCTGTTAATTGGAAACAGCCACAAAGTATAAAAATAGTTTGAAGTTCCATTAGGAGGACCGGCAGGGAGCTGGAAAAAGAGAACGATGTTGTGTAAACTGTAGTGGTTTGGTTAACGGCTATAAACCGTGTGGAAAAACAAGCATTTAGGCTGGTAGATGGCTTAGCTGTCCTGTGTGCTAGTTAAGGGTGGTTTAAAGTTTAGTTAGAGCTCCAGTGAGAGCTAGGCTTTTGTTTCATTTGTTTTGTGAAAATAAGTGCATGAAAGTGATAAAACTGCAAGTTCTGTGCGTGGTCTGCTGTGTTAAGAGTGCAAACTGCAAGTTCTGTGCGTGGTCTGCTATGTTAAGGGTGCAAATGAGCCGAGAAGAGAAAGGTGCAAATGAGCCGATATATAGATAAAGGATATGTATATATATATATATATATATATATATATATATAATATATATATATATATATATATTATATTACTATATATCCTATAGTATATATATATATATAATATATATATATTATATATATCTATATATATCATTATATATAGATTGCGTATTTCCTAACGCATTGAGTACCGGAGTTCCACAAAAAAGGAGGATTTCTGAACAACTTGGAGACTGTTTTGATGGACTTGTTGATACATGCAGCCACTGTGTTAAAGAAGCAGCTGATTGCACAGGGACCCACTATCACTGTCACAGAGATACTTTGGTAGCACACAACTCTCACATAGCTTATACGGGTCTAATGGACCTCGTACGATGTAACGTGACAACATACAGTTGCATGCATTTATGACAAAGGTATTTCACTAATTCTTCACCAGTCAACTGTCTAATAGTAAATTAAATTTTAAATTACTGTGGTCAATTACTGTGGTATTCTTTTTATGAGTTGCAGTTACAAGAACACAATGTATATGTCATTACTATTGCACCCAGAACACAGTGGTGAAAAATGACAACTGAAATCACTGAAAGAATGAAATATTATTGTTCATTACATTTTTATACTCTATTGTAATCTTCCCCACACATCAAAGAGAGGTCTGTTGTGTAGGGATTAATACCATTGATAATCACCCCCTTTTTCTTTTTACTATTTTGCTTTTGGATGTGCCAGTCTAGTCAAGAGATAATCTCTTCCAAATCCTCAAGCCAGTTTCAACCAGCATTGATAGAAAGTGATCTTCTTTGATTTCACAGGAAATGATTTCTCCACTGCGAAGAACCTGAAGGAAGAAATTAGGTCCTTGAGCTCAGAGAAAGACAGGCTGGAAGAGCTCATTGAGAAACTGCAGGCTTTGAGCACTGGTAACGACCGAGCGTTAGACATGACGAAAGAGGACTACATCAGGGTGAAACAAGAGTTGGAGCTCAATGAGATTCAGTTTGGTAAGCATCTTTTGTAGACTTTTAGATGCTCTAATATATATACACACACACACAGTTGTAGTCAAAAGTTTACATACCCCAATGGAAATTTTATAATTTCTCAAACAAAGAATTTTAGGAAAAATTGCAGCAAACGTTTTACTTTTATAGATGAAGAAAGTTACAAGAAAAACTGCAAAAATGTTAATTCAGAAGTATGCATATCCTTTGTTGCTATGATAATATTGTCTTCAAGTTGCTAGAAATTTAAATATAATAATGCAGAACCTAATTCTAGAAAATGCTGGATTGTAGGTGAAAATTCATAGAGAATATAAAAGGGATAGGCATAGGATGAATGCTGTCATTAACAATAAGTCAATATGGGGGAAAAAGTAAAGAGCTATCTGAAGACCTTAGGCAGAATATTATTTATTGTCATAAAGCTGGAGAAGGATTCAAGAAGATTTCCAAGCATGAGTATCCCAATTTCAACTATTGTTTCTATTATCAAGAAGTACAAGACTCATGGTACTGTCACAACGCTTCCTTGTTCTGGAAGAAAGAAGGTTCTTTCATCAAGAGCAAGCAGAAGAATTGTGAGGAAAGTTAATAACAATCTGCCAAAGATATTCAAAGTGAACTGGCTGCAGGTGGGACTGGGGTTTCCATTTCAACCACAGGTCCAGTATTGCATGGTGAAGGTCTCAATGGTCACAGGCCAAGGAAAAAGTTACTCTTAGGAAAACGTCACAAGGACAATCGCTTAGTTTGCAAAATGGATAATGGATCGCTTAGTTTGCATTTGAATGATGGCTATAAGTTCTGGTCAGAGGTTTTGTGGAGTGATGAAACAACTGCTGAAATAAATAATTGTAGAAATCTATTTCTTGTAACTTTTTTTTTTTCCCTCCTCCACTAACTTTTGCTACAAAAGATTTAATATACAAATTAATATTTTAATTATACATTTCTATTGGGGTATATACTTTTGACTACAACTGCGTGTGTATGTGTGTGTGTATATGTGTATATATATATATATATATATATATATATATATATATATATATATATATATATATATATATATATATATATATACACACACACACAAGTCATGCAGTGTTTCGTATGTATGTTTTCAAGTGGCACTCAAATGAAATAGTAGGATCTAACCATAACCCCAAGTAGGTGAACTCATTAACTGTTCATTATTACTACAACTAGTTTACATAGTTCATTTAAAAGATAAAAAGCTATTTTAAAGCTGCAAAAGCACAAGAAGAATCTTTTCTCACTTTTGGATTTGTGTCAGTACTGCCCTCCACTCCCTCCCTAGACAGCTATAGCAATACCTGTTTTGGTTGCTCAAAGCCATTTTGTTTAACAGTGAGCAGGTGCTTAAACATCTACCTAATGTGAAACATTTGAATTAAGAAAAAAAAAAAAAGCTAAATGGTTCCAAGTGTGTAGTGCATATGGTTAAATAATAATTAAATAATAATTAAGCACCAAGATGTATTACAGTGGTGCTTAAAAAAGCCAACCCTAAAACAAGAATGAGGCATTGGAAAGCCTTAAGAAAGTAATATGGCTTGTAGGGCAGTCTCAAAAATAACATCATATTCAAAGTACTACACTTTGGCATTTTGACTTGATTTTATTTCAGCATATATATTTTCTGAAACCTTTACCTCCACCAGAGAACGTGTCAGCCTGGGCAAAAACACAGATGAAGTATTACTTGTTAATTAGCAGTTTTTCCCAAATTGTGGCGTGAAGATTTAAACAGTACATAGAAATAAAAATCCTAATTTGGATAGTACTTGACCAAATGTTTAAGCAAAAAAAAACTTTAGTATTTTTTTTTTTATCTTGCATTGATGTACATATGTAGTATCCTGATATGCTGAATACCGTATTCCTTCGAATTCAAGACACACTTTTTAACTATTTTCTATCAAAAATAGCCTGTGTCTTAGATTCTAGTACATTATAGTGATGCATATATTAAAATGGTCAACAAAAGACGTGACTATCAGAGTACACAAAGAGCAACGTGACTGACTGCCGAGAAAAGACGAACCAAGCTTCCTGAGGAATTCAAAGAGAAACATTTACAATTTCAAAATTTCTAACAAACAGTACCAGCTTGGACAGATCGGAAATGCTGATCAGACCCCCGTATTTTTCGACATGCCAAGCAATACCACCGTTCAATGCTGTTGTGGTTGCTGGGTTACATGTTGCGTGATGCCTTGAAGTGAGTGATGAAGTTGTGCTTGCTGTTGCCAGGATGTGTGATGCCGTAAGTGAGTGGTGGTATGTGTACGACAGAGGCGCCATCTTAAGTATTAAACAGTGCGCAGCACGATAAACGAGCTCCTAATTTAATCTAATCTAATAACACTGTTTCTTGTCAGTTTTTTACAATACAACAGCGAAATTAAGGGTTTATCTTTGTAAATGCATATTTATTTGATGTTTTATTTTTTCTTCAAATTGAGGGTGGTAAATTTGAGCTACTGTACTGTATATGAAAGTAAAATGTATTTATTGATGACTATAAATACTAAAAATGTTTTCATTCCAATTTTTATTTTATTATTTAAACAATTTACACAGAGGATTTAATCTAATAAATTGTAAATTTACAGCCTAATTCCTAATATGAGGCAATACAATTGGTTTTTATATAGTGCTTTTCATAAGTTATCACAAAGCGTTGAACAATTAATACGCCAAATCAAAAAGGTACATTTTTCACCTACTTTTAAAAATTGAAAGTGAGTCAGCTGAGTGAATACTCTCAGGGAGCAAAGTCCAGAGTGTGATTAGAAAAAGCTTTTCCACTCCTAGACAGGATGGAAAGAAAGAACAGAGTAGACCTGAGTTGGAGGAAAGAGAGAAACCCGGAGTGTACATCTTCACCTGCTCACACTTGTAATCAGGGCCAGGTTCCCTATAGGTCAGAAGTAGGACTTTAAACCCAGTTCTCTGCTTAACTGGAGGCAGGCAGCAGTTTTGGAAATGCTGATGTCGTGAAATAGTAGTATCAGGAAGGCCTATAAGACAGAATTACAATAATCAGTCCTGGAAGAGAGAAAAGCGTGAATCAGAATCTCTGCATCCTTTTGAGAGAGCATGGGTGAAATTCTAGAAATATTCCTGAATTGAAAGAGAGCTCAGGATCAAAGACTGTAACTCCAAGATTCCTAGCTGCTGATTTAAGTTCAAGTTGATTGTCATCAAAGGACAGTGAAAAAGATGATTTTTCTCAATTGTTATTTTGTGAGTTATGCTCTGTAATTGACATCCGTGCAGGACCTGCATGCTTGTGTGCATTGAAATGTGACTGTCATGCCTTTGTTAGTTATATAAAATTATTTTCTAATCAGATTATTTCTGCTTAAAGCTATATGCTTGCATTTTTCGAGCAGTCCTTTGTGTTGCAACTAAATACTTGTTCTTGGTGTCCTCAGTGAGTGCTGTCAATCTAAACCTTGTATTTCAGACGATCTGCCGTTTCAGGTCACATGCAGTCTGTTTTCAGTCTTTTCCCTCCAAGGTTATAGATGGATTTGGGATGACTTCCAACTAACTTCCAACTAGATTTTGTTTTTAAATGTTGTTTGGTCGTTCTAATAATGTTCTCACGATGAGGTCTCTACTTAATTCCTTGTTCTTCTCCATACCTGTGTCTGGTAAGAACTGCTTTCTGTGTACTTAAGGTGATTTATGGATGATTATTAAGTCAGTTGTCTACTTTTCACTGCTGGAGAACAAGGCTAAGAAAATGGGCTGTAGGTGGGTCCTCTAAGTGTAACTACAACAGTGTGTGGTTGCTATTTATTTTGAGGACAGCTTATATCATTTGGACAGCATTAAAAATGTCAGAAACACTGTATAGCCACAGACATTCTTAACATCTCTTGCAGCAGTGTTTTCTAAAAAGAGGCTAATTGATAAAACCCTCTAGCAGAGTTAGACAATGATGAGAAACCCCTACCACGACACTGTCTGTAGACTGGAGGGCCACCATGGGCTGGGTGTTTTTTTAATGTGATTCTGCCAGCTGTTTAAATTGTTCTGGTGGTACACATTTCTTTTTCTATCAGGAAAGTTGTTGGTGGGAAGTATTTCATCCTAAATGGCTCATAGTCATCATGTTTGAGTTCCTCATGAAGCATAGCATCTACCAACTGAGCACTAAGCATCATCTCTCTCAAATAATTCATGTCAGAGGTTCTATTAGCATAACAAAAGAAACAGCCTAGCTAGGGACAGAAGTGTGTGTTACATATGGCAGGTGTTTCTAATGCTTTTGTCCAGCACCTGTTTCTCACACAGCCATTCTGGCCTGGTCTTGTAGTCTTAAGACTGTCCATCCTTTTTGGCTAAAAGAGCCATTATGATGATCATGGAGTTCTTAAAAGAACCATAAACAACAAAACAAAATGATAAACAAAAAAAATAATAATAATGACAAGACTATACGCTGGTTCAGTATTTTTCCTGTTTAGACACACACATTTATTTTTGCTTTTGCTAAAAACTACAGATTGCTAAGCCTTCATCTGTAAATTAAGAGACATGTGTGTTGCTCAATTAGCCATATAATGTATGTGGCACAAAACCATCCCTGTAAAGGGGAGATAGGGGAGGCATATAGCTGGAGAACTGCTTATCCAATTGTCATGAAATTTGGTATAAACATTTTTCAGCGTAAGTTATTGTGTCAGAAATCAGGATGTGTCTGTCTATCTGTTTGTCCATATTGGTTTGTATGTCTCGCATTTAATATCTGAAAACCGCTTGTCAATTTGTGACTAAACATTTCATTACAAATTCTTATTCTATGCTATTCAGTAGCATTAATAGAGAACTGCACAATATACTTTTCTGATTTTGTTTTTCTCAAGACATAAAAATAAAGACTGAGTTTAAAATATGCTTGACCTCAGCAGGGAGTCTATAATGAAGCCCGGGGGGAGGGGGTATTAAAAGGTTTTCAAGGTGAGGTTTTCAAGGTGACATAAGGTCAACATTGGCAGTTGGGGGGGGGGGGGGGGGGGGGGGGGGGGGGGGGGGGGGTTTCTTTTACTTTGAAGATATTGTCTAGCATCTGCTGTAGACTGTATATTGCAAGCTGTATTATTCAGAGGAATAATTTCCAGTGATTGTGAAGGGTATTTATAGTCTAACTACAGATTTTATGCAAATATACTACCTACTGTTATTTTTATAATATAGACATTATAGTCTGACTTTATATTCAGTAAACAACGGAGTATGAAATACAGAATTTTTTATCCAATGACAGCTCGATGGGGCACCTTGGGTCTTCAAGGTCACGCCATCTTTTTATGCTGACACAGTTTTTAAATGAGTTTGTAGTGCCGTTGTCAAAGGTATTGACTTATTGGATATTTAGAGGTGCTTTAATTATTTTCCCCTTTTGTAATCTTTATTAACATTATTTCACCACCTTTTTTATAATAATAAAGTTTTAAATTAAGGATACATACAATATAAATATAAATATAAACTGCTGCATCCTAGTACCTTTGATGGCGGTCACATTGTATGATTGCAGCTTGACCATCCCGAATGTATTACCTGACCCAAAATTAATGAGGCACGACGTAAGCTGCCACATGTACGTGCGCTGTGCCAGTGTTATGAAGGTCGGCGCCTCCCCCTCTAAATGGGATACCGGTAGCACAGATTAACAGACTAATCTGAAAAATAGCGCCTCCCCTCCAAATCGGCTACCTCAGTTGAACAATAGGTAGGTGTGGCAAAGTGGTTTTCAGTGTGCAGCTGTGGAGGTGCTTGGTAATAACAATCCAACAACTGATCAATGGTGAAAAACAAAGCTTTATTATTTGCTTAAATAATAATAATGGCTCTACACAGTTATGTGCAAAGCCAGTCAAAACCACAGGGTTCAGTCCTGAAATAATAATAGTAATTGTGACTGCCCCCTTTCTGAATGGCCGACTTCTGACTGACCCTGGAATGAACTGCCAAACCATGCAGTCTGGGGCACACTGTTCCTGTTATACAGCGCCCTCACAGGTCAGGAGGGAGACTGTTGACTAGGATTCATTCGCTCTGTCACAGTAGGTAATTTGGAGATGCAGTGATCCATGTTAACTAAGTGTCTTGACTTTATATTATATGATTATACGACAGAGAAAACCAAATATACACAATGAAAAGGATAACTTAATGAACCAAGTTCATTATACAGTGAATTCAAACATTTGTGCATAACGACCTAGCTGCTATAATTACATCCTCAGCACTCTTGCTCTGTTCCTGGTGTGTTCGGGAAGGTTAAGAGCCTGTACTCTCCATCATAAGAAATACGTTATGACTGCTGCCATAATGCCATTTCCTATTATCTGCTTTCTGACTTTCTTTGCACCCAAATAACCTTCAGTGCTACTGATTTTAATAAGTTGAAAATCCACACTCTCACACACACACAAGCTGCTATAGCAACCCTGTGTAAACTAATTTAAATGTATCACTTTCCCAAGCAAGTATAAATATTATTAATACAAAAAAGAGAACAATTCCAACCCATTACGTAACATTGCAAGTGATACAAAGGGTTTATGACCTTATTTACGGTTTTATATTTCTTGTCACACATCTAGACATGTTTAATTTTTTTAGTAATACTTTAAAATTGACAATCCAGATCTGCTGTGTGAGCTCTGGGGTAAGATATAGTGCTCCAGGTTTGTACCTGTGGCTGGACCAAGGTGACAGCGGTCATGGGTCTGAAGAATCATCAAGGGAGAAAGATGTGGGAAAAGGAGCAGGGGCATTGCACTGACAGGTACTTGCAAAACCAGTCACGTCAGACAAGTGAAATCCAGAGACAGGATACACACCACAGTTTGCAGGATTCAGCATCCCTGTTACTGATGTACTTGTAATAGTGCAGCTAGGGATGAGACCAATGATCCTGGTGAGCTGAAACAGCCTAGGAGAAAAAAAAAAAAAAGCCTTAATGGGCACAAAGTGAGGGTTAAATGGCCAAGACGCTCTGAGAAAATGGCTTGGCACACAGTCAACACGAATATCTGCTTTTTGTTGGAGAAGTTAAGTGGAACAGTAAAAAAGAAGCTGGATAAGTTTGGGGATACTATCTACGCTTATGCATGTGAGAGATTTGGAGTAGAACATAGAAGACAACAAATAACTAAGATTCCAAGGAAGTCTAGACAGCAGCTGGAGAAAGAAGGCAACTGAGGAAGCAATGGAGGAGAGCTGAAGAAAGTCAGAAGGAGGCTTTCAGACTTCTGCAAAATGACCTAAAGCAGAAACTTATGAAGTTGCGCAAAGCAGATCACCTACGAAAAGCGTGGAAAAAACGAGCGTGCAAGAACCAGTTTTTGTAAAGATCCATTCTAGCTAATGAAGAACGTATTCTCCAGCAAAAATAATGTTATACTTACAGCAACTAAGCCTGAGCTGGAGAGATATCTTGAAGAGAGGCACACTGATCTAAGAAGAGGGGAGCCTATCTGGAGTCCCTCTATTAGCCCAGAATACCAGATGGAGGACTGCTCCTAATTGAAAAGAGGTTGAACAAGCCATGAAGTAAGTAAGGTCTTCATCATTGCTTGGGCCCAATGGTATACCATACCTATTTTAGATGAATGTACCTGGGGTTCTAAGAATCTTGTGGAGGTTGATGAAGGCAGCATGGGTAAAACAGGTAATCCCAGGGCATTGCACAGAGCAGGGGAGGATCTTTATCCCCCAAAGAAAATTAATCCATCAGCATCGGCCAACTCCGACCAATTTCCTTGTTAAATGTGGAGTGTAAGGTATTCTTCAGCATTGTGGCACAAAGGTTGTCAACTTATCTATTGAAGAACCACATGGTCAGCACCTCCATACAGAAAGCTGGTATTCCAGGCTTTCTGGGATGCTTGGAGCATGTCATTGTGATCTGGCAACAGATTCAGGTTGCAAAAATGGTGATAAAAAAGAGCTCCATGTAACATTCCTGGATTTATATAATTCATATGGTTCAGTGTCACATAGCCTGCATCACTTGAGCTGCATTTCAGTTCTTTAGCGTACCCAGGGTTAGTGAAAACTACTTCGGGGACTTACAGTTCTGTTTTTCTGCTCCAGTTTACCACAGCTTGGCAGTTTCTCGAAGTCGAAATCATGGCAGGTTGCACCATTTCTCCACTGGCCTTCACCATGGCAATTTAAGTCATCATTTGGGCCTCGAAATGGGAACAGGAGGAGAATGGCTGGCTTCTGGCATGTGGCATGTGGCTGCTCTAAGTTTTAGAGCATACATGGGACAACAGGACTACAACAGTAGCCTGCACTAATTGGTTGCATGGCAAACTAATAGATAACATTGGATGGGTACGTATGCAGTTCAAGACTGTCAAGCTGAGGAGCGTCTGCATCATCAAAGGCAAAGTAGTGGATAAAGTGTTCTATATTGATGGCGCGGCCCTTCCAACAGTGTCAGAAAAGCCTATAAAGGGTCTCAGGAGGGGGTACGATGGGAGAGGTGAGACAGCAAGGGCTGAAGGGGATCAACAGTAGTGCACTACCGGGCAAACCTAGTCTAGTGCTTTCAGTTTGGTTGCCGTGGCTGTTTACTGTGTATGAGGTTTCCATATCAACAGTAGAGAGACTAAATGCCTTGATTAGTTCATACAGTAGGAAATAACTGGGAGTTCCATAATACCTTAGCAGGGTAGTACTCTGCAGTAAGGGGAAATTGCAGCTGCCAGTTTCAGCTCTAACTGAGGAATTCAAGTGTATAAGGTTCAGTTGGAAGTGACACTGATGGCATCGAGGTAGCATCTGGATTGAGAACTGGGAAAAAGTGGGCAGCAAAGGCTGCCCTTTGTATCAGTAATATCATTGGGCAAGTACAACAGGGAAGAGGAGGCCTTGGTCTCAGTTCTTTCCCCAAAGAGGCATAAAGCTTTTCCAGCTGAAAGGAGGTAGTTGGTAGTTACTGAAGTGCCAAAACAGGAAGAGAGGATGGGGTGTGTCAAGGGGGTGTCCCAGGCTGAGCAGGGAGAATTGAATGAGATTAGAGAATGTGGAACAGAGTAATATTGACTGAGGAGATCTGAGGACAATGGAACAGATGAAGATCCAAATATGATGTTCTCCATAACCGCTAATCCTGAATGTGTTGGTAGGGGAGATGTCGTTTGTGTTCATCACAGGCTAGCCCATTCTGGATGGTTGCCAGGCATTAGGGAAGCCATACTTTGGTTGATCCTTGGGGCCGGGATCGCCGCTGTTGTGTGGGTTCATTGCCAGGGAGGCCACAAATTGGCTGAGACCTGGAGCCAGCATTACACTTCAGCCATCAACACTGGTTCCTGGCAGACAAAAAGCACTGGAGGCTCATATCTTGTTTCATTGTGTGTAGATGTTGCAGCAAAGCTATGTCTTGGTTGGTCCCCACCACTACTACCTAATTTTGTCTTGATGAAGTCCAATATTAGCATGAAGAAAATAACAGCTACTGTCTTGTAATAAAAATCATAACTTCTGCATATAGTATTTAAATTGGCATTTAGAATACAGTGGGTTGTCAGTTTGGTCATATTGACAACCCACCTGTTTTGGTCCTAAACAAAGAATAACACAGGGTATGGTTGGGATTAGGACTTTGTTTATTTGACAATTTAGCTTTGCCAGCTTTTTGTAATGTTAGTGTCATGTTTTGTGGTATTGATGAAACTCATTGCAAGGTAATAAATGTGACTAATAGTAAAAACATTTTTTTTCTTTTTTTTTAATTAAGATTTGTCAAAAAGTTGCATTGCATAATTAATATTATAGCAGTACAGTGTATTGGAATTCATAAAGGGTGGGAAAAAAATGACAGTGGTTTATGCAACGTGTGATCTGATGTAACTGGACATTTTCTATTCTTATTGAAAAATGTTTAAAGGCACAGTATTTGTAGCTTTCTATACAAGGCCCTTTTTGTCTTACAGTATTTTCTGGGCCTGTCAATGTTGAATAAAACTGTCCAAAAAAGGTCAAGAAAAATAATTTAAAAAAATTACACCAGCTCCATGCAGAACGTTTTCTTCCTTTTTTACAGCTGTTGATCATACATAAAATGATAGGTACCATGAACCTTTACATCTGGTCTTTCCTTTGGTGACTTTTCTACTAGAAAATAATGATCTTTGATATAACCAGCTACTGTTTGAGTTTTGTAGCTCATCCTTCACTTAAAAAAAGGTCAACGTTCACTTACAGGCGAATTATCTCTAGAGCAAGGAGCAATGAACTGACAAGCTGAGAGCTGGGAGGTTCAGCATGTGAGCAAGGCACTGCTGCCTGTAGTCTGTTCTGTTTTCTAGTCATGCACCAGTAATAGTTGTTATTTATTTCTTAGCAGATGTCCTTTATCCAGGGTGACTTATAATTGTTACAAAATCTCAAGTACAGAGTATCACATTACAGATAAGAACAGTTATACAGTAGTAAAATCAGTAGAGAATAAGCTCAAATTCAAATAAGAACAAAATAAAGAATACAGTAAGTAATTACATTTAAGAGCGAGTTTGACTAAGAGCAGTTAACTCATGGTAAAAGTTAACTTATGATAAAAATATTTGCTTATACGAGTAAATTCCATTAAGAACACATAGTCAGTATGATAAATGGATGAGAACAACTTCAAATAAGAGCAATTCCAAAAAATGTGAATGCGGATACCTATAAGAGTAAAATCAAATACAAGATACAGGAAACAGTTGTAATTAATAGTTGTAAAGGAGGGTGGTTTACTTACTGCAGGGTCATTCCACTGAATTTGTTTGTCCATATCTCTCCAAAACAGTGGATTGCTTGGCCTGACAGTAAATAGAAACCCAAGGTGCAAGTAAAATTAAATCTCACATTTTTTCAGGAACAGCTTAGGGCAACTCCAACTATCCAGAAGCACTGTTGCAGTGTTTACATTCTTGCCCCTGTCCCAGAATTAGTGTCTTCATTCTTTGTGGTTTGGCACCAGCGTGGTACACACCGGTAAAGGCAGTGGATGAACCTGTTCTCACTCGAGACTTCTCCTGATTTAAATTAGACAGAGGAATGACTTTACAGCGTATGGGTGTTTTACAGCTAATGATGTTTTTCCCCAATGACACCAGCAATACAAACTCCTGCTGGCAATAGGTGCCATCTGGGATGCAACCAATGAATAAAACATAATACATTACTGCTTTCATATTTATTATTGTATTTTTAGTTTGCATTATTTTTCAGTGTTACTGTGAGTTTGTGAATTTTATTTCCATCTTCATTTGAGACTAGAATGTGCTGCTGAAACCACTATCACAGTAAGCACATGAAGAGCCAGGGTTTTGCTTTTTGAAATATCATCTTTTTTATTGTAATATTTTCCTATAAATGGTTTAAATGTGTGTTTCATAATGTGATGTTCTGTACATAATATATTTTATGTCTTGATACAAAAAGCAGTACAAACGGAAAGTGCATTGAAGCTCAGTTCTGGTCCTGAACTTAGAATAGTCACGACCTTACAGAATGCCATGTGACATTTCAAAAATGGCAAATTCAAAATGTGGAGAAAAATGTATCTGTCTTTAATTTCATTCATCTGATAAATACTTGGGTGGATTTATTAATACTGACAGTTTTACTTGTATATACTAGGGTTCTAAATGATCACTAACGCTGTATTTTCTTTGATTATATTCCAAAAAAACAATCTGCCTTAAGTTTTTAGTATATTTTCAATTGTACATTTTATGGCAGTACACTGTCATGAACAGACACACATTGTGGCATGACGCATTGTTTTATATTGGTATTTTAGCTACCCAGACCAGGTATTGCTTGTCTGGAGAAAAGTGCATTCCTCTTTCCATTTAAATCATGCGATGATGTAACCTTTCAATTTAGAGTAATTCCCAGTGTGGAACAATCTCAAGGTATTTTTTCAGAAATATCAATGTCAATCCCCCAAACAGTCTTTATAATACAGTGAGGTCCTAAGGGTTCTACCAATTTCCCAAAGTATACAAAAAGTGTCTATTTATAAAGGAAAGACAAAGAAAATTTCCCTTGATTCAACTTCTGGTAATTAAGAGGGTACATAAGGACTTTTTTTATTCCATCTCAGTTACATATGTGAGCAGGAGGATGATGGGAAATGTAGTTCTGAGAGGTCCATGCGGGTACATGGGAAGCCATCTTGAGACAGGGAATGCAATTTAAAAGTTTAAAAATGTGGTCAAAATGTTAAAAATAAATAAAATAAATAAAAAAACAATACACAACCTTACATAAACAGTTGTAGCAACATATATATATATAACACAGTAAAATAAAAAGTCCTTATGTACTTCTGTAAAACACTAAAATAAAAAGGTCATTATGAAACTTTAAACTATATTGACACCAAAGCCTTGGTTTTGTGTCATATTGTGGTTCATAATTTAATACCTTAAATGTCTTCGATAGCTAGAATGAGAGGAACATCCACTAGGGGATGCTGTTGCAGCAAGACAACGTTAAGGTTGGAAGAGTTTCTTTGATTTTAAACTGAACCTGGGATACTGATATCAATACTTACTGTCAAATTTAGTCACATTATGTCTGATTGGTTCTACATGTTAGGCTTATTTGACAAAAGTTTTCATTTAAACAACACAGTTACCAGGAGAACATGTACAGGCTTAGTAATGAAGAATCAGTTTCAAGAAGTTATAATCTTAAGAAGTATCAGTAGCTTAATGTTTTTTTTTAGTTCTCTCTATTATTATGAATTTTTCGCATCGAATTCTGAGTGGGTTCTGTGTTTTGTTGCTCCAAAAAGGGTTGAGTTCTGTGCTTTTACCTGGTGTAGAGAATGCATTGTCTGGAGGAAAAGTGCATTCCTCTTCCATTTAAACAAGGCGATGATGTAACCTTTTCAGTACCCTACTTCTCTCTTGGCCTCCATCTCTCTCTCCTTAAAGATATATATATATATATATATATATATATATATATATATATATATATATATATAGATATAGAATATGGAGACAGCAAAAAAAAAAAAAGAAAAATAAAGTGAAACTCATTGCAGTGGACAGAGTAAGAAAAGGTGAAAATGTTGCAGAATCTACATTGCGTGGATGGCTAAAAGACTAAAAAAAAACTAAGAGGTTTTCTTGATAAGATTGACTCCAAAGAGGGCTTTTCTTGGAAAAAAATGCACTGCGCTAATGATTGAGACAAGCTGCTGTGTGAATGTGCTGCTGTGAGAGGGCAAGACTGTTTGTTGTTTTTGGTGTGGCCCAGGCTAACAGGGATCGGGAATACTCGTTCCAGTAAACCGTGGATTCGAGTTTCTGCAAATTGTGTGCATCCTTCCTTCATGTTCCACCATAAACTACAGTATTAGTTTGGCTTGTGGGCGTTGTAAATCATTTTGTGAACAAAAATGCCAGTATTCGTTATAATAGCACTGTATATATGTGTGTGTGTATATATTTTCCCTATTGAATGCTGCCTACCTAAAAATGTGAATGCAGTTAATATTATGATGTAGAAAAAAGTTTGAGTTTTGTGTTTTACAATGAAATGCAGCAGCAGACTTGTACCAGACTGCAATAGATCTGATCTTGTTATACTTAAAGCAGTAAAAAAAAAAAAAAATTACAGTTATTAGAGGGAACGTCGAAGAAAAAGAAAAGCCATTAAGAAGTAGCTAAGAATCAATAGTGTCTTTAACAACGAAATTTAAAAGCAACCCACCCTCGTCAGTAGAGCAGATAAATTGTAGGTTTCCTGTTGAAAAAAGTGTGCGTGTGGGTGCAAACAATACAGCGAGACAATACCGAGGTGACAGATAGGGGGCAGCCATGATAAATCATTATATTGTCACTTGAGGATTTAAAAGTAGCTGTTGCAGTGATTGCATACAGATTGCTGGTGGTTCTTAAAGGGTTTTGTGGTCTCTCAACTGTAATAGGAGTTACTAAGTTTAAAGAATGTGGTTTCATAAGATTCAGTTTCAAGGCTAGATTGTTGGCTTTTGCAGGGTGTCTGGTTAGGGTATTTCTAGCTGTTAAAGCTTTTTTTTTAAGTAATTTATTTGTATTGAAAAAACAATGATCTCAGTAAATCCATTCAGGGGTTACTGGTTGCCAAGAACAGATCCCTGCTTAAGTCAGGCAATCAGACTAGTTTATAATATTATTATGTAATAATTCTCATGTTATAGAATATTTCATCTGAGTGACAGTTTTGGCTGCTGTATGCCACAACACATCACAAAGAAATCCCATCCATGACACTACCCATACGATACTGAGTTTCTGCAGGCTTTATTTTCAGTAACAGTTGACTTCACCAGTTTTAATATTACTTGAGGCACTGTCACAAAGACGGTCGGAGTGGTTGACGTCAGACCAGAAGCAGGAAATAAAACTACAGAGAGGTGAAATTTGGTGTTTTATTTAATAAATAAACAAACAGACAGAAAATAAACGGTTGTAACAATACAAAAACAGGACACGGCACATTCGCCAAAATAAAAAGATAAACAAAACGGACTACACAAAACACGGTGAGCAGATATTTTACTTATAACTTATCACAATTATTACTATTACCTCCGTCTCCAGTCCTGATCTCCACTCACCGAACACACAACCCCCAGTGGGTGAAAACATACAGCTTTTGTGCAGCTGTACCGTGACTCGATTGCTAATCAATCATTCAATTGGAGTCGCGGTACAACTGCACGCAAATTAATAAAGTGCAATTCCCCTTGCTCACATATTATTATGTTTTACTTGCAAGTGAAGTGCTGTGCAATCATCGTGCCTAAATACACATATACATTTTAAACACTCATGTTACACACACCCGTTTATATCCCGTGTACCAATAACTATACACCCACATTTAACACACCACACGCAACATATAACAGAAAATACACACAGGGGCGGGCACTTCGTCACATACCCCCCCCCCCCCCCCCCCCCCCCCATGCAAAGCACACATGGCCTCAATGGCCACCTCCCCCCTTAAAATCCCAAAAGTCTTGCTCAAAGTCCTGGGCCAAGAACAGGGACTTTAAGGGGTTGATGTGCGGCAATGTTGCCAGTAGCCAGGCTGCTACTGGCCATGCTGTCAGCAGACGTGCTGACAGCTCCCAGACTGACTCCTTCAGCCGGGGCAAGTCCAGCAGCGGAAAAGCTGCTGGGGTTGGTGGTCTCCAGACCTCCCCCAAGATCTCCGGCAGCAAAACTGCTGCGGAGAAGGGTGGTCTCCTGACCTCTCCCTCCTTTTTCATAGCCGGCAGCTCCCTCTGGTGGGGCTCCGGCCACACTGACCCCTGCGGCCAAGCAGAGCTGACTGCAACCCCTGACGAAGCAGTTCCAGTGACCCCAGGCGATGCGGAGCGACAGGCAGCCCCAGGCAATGAGGAGTGACAGGCAACCCCGGGCGATGCCAGGCAGGCATCCTTGGGCGAAGCGAGGCAGGTATCATTGGCCCTCTTCTTGGCCACTGTGGCCGGGCGGTTCTTCCCAGTGCTTCCCTCAGCAGTCTATGCAAGGGCTGCTGAGGATCGCCAGCATCTAGTCCTGGTCCTTCTGGTGAAGGAAGAGGCAGCTTCTGCTCCTCTTCACCTGATGGTGATGGAGGCAGAGGCAGCTCCAGCTCCTCTCCTCGTGATGGTGGGGGAAGTGATACCAGCAGGCATTCATCCTCTGCTGGTGGGGAAAGTGATACCAGCAGGCATTCATCCTCTGCTGGTGGACGGGAACCCAGCAGGTATTCACCCTCTGCTGGTGGACAGGAACCCAGCAGGTATTCACCCTCTGCTGGTGGACAGGGACCCAGCAGGCATTCACCCTCTGCTGGTGGTGGAGGCAGAGGCAGCTCCTGCTGGTGGAGGTGGCGGAGGCATGTAGTCTCCTGCCGGTGCAGGTGGTGGAAGCAGAGGCAGCTCCTGCTGCTCTGCTCCTTCCAGTGGAGGTGACAGAGGTGTGTAGTCTCCTGGCAGCGGAGGTGGGAGCGGCAGGTAGGCTCCTGGCGGTGGAGGTGGGAGCGACGTGTAGTCTACCCTTATTACAGGGGACTGGTGCGGCTCTCCCTCACTTGCAGGGGACTGGTGCGGCTTTCCCTCACTTGCAGGGGAAGGTCATGGAGGCAGATGAAGCACCTGGTGGAGTTTGGTGGAGCTTTTGCGCTCAGCATTTAATAAATAAACAGACAGACAGACAGAAAATAAACGGTTGTAACAATTACAAAAACAGGATACGGCATAGTCGCCAAAATAAAAAGACAAACAAAACGGACTAAACAAAACACGGTGAGCAGATATTTTACTTATTACTTATCACAGTTATTACTACTACCTCCGTCTCCAATCCTGATCTCCACTCACCCAACACACAACCTCGAGTGGGTGAAAACAGCATTTATGCAGCTGTACCGTGACTCGATTGCTAATCAGTCATTCAATTGGAGTCGCGGTACAACTGCACGCGAATTAATAAAGTGCAATTCCCCGTGCTCACATATTATTATGTTTTACTTGGACATGAAGTGCTGTGCAATCCTCGTGCCTAAATACACATATACATTGTAAACACTCGTGTTACACAGACCTGTTTATATCCTGTGTACCAATGACTATACACCCACATTTAACACACCACACGCAACATATAACAGAAAATACACACAGTGGCGGGCACTTCGTCACAGACGCATATGGGAAAATCCCTTTAACCTCAAAGCCCATTCAAAACTGTTTCTTCACGGTCAGCTACCTATCGTGTCCACTTAACTAACTGTTTTCTTTTCACCAACCTTTTCAATGAAAATGTCACTGTACTTAAAACAGAGGTTTCTTATGAACAGGTAAACAGAGTTGGATTTTGTGACTTTTATATTAAGAGTAAAGCAGAGTATAATTATAGTCTGTTCAATTCTATTCGTGTAGATGGCTACCGTTCTGTAACCCTGTAAAAAAAACTAAAAACGTTAACAGTTCAACCTGCTATGTTATACAGTCTTTAAGGAATTAGATACGAGTTTGATTTTAATACTTTTCAGCATGCAATGAAAGTTTTCTGTATGAAGGTCGCCAAATTGTGTGTGATCTGAATCTAGCTTCTGGCTGTATTTGTGCTACTGCAATACAATCTGCAGCCGACTAACCATTAATCATTGTAAGTTTTCAAATTCTATTAAATTGGCCCATTTCTCTTCCTTGTCTTTATTGTCTTGACAAATCTACATTTGGATGAATATTTTATAAGACTCTCAATGCTATTTCCACACACATGCTTCTAGCTGCCAGCCATTTATAAAACAGTGAAAAATCTGTGCATTATTCACTTGGAAAACCTGTGCATTATTCACTTGGAAAACCTGTGCATTATTCACTTGCAGATATTAACTTCTATAAGTGCCAACCCATTTACCACTAATAGGGCTAGATACACAAGAACAAGAACACATTTAATTTGTAAACCTAACTTAATGATAAACTGTATTTTGAGTTTGCAAAGCAGTCCTGTTTATTTAACCTTTTCTGAGTTGCTCTTTCAACAAAACAACTTTGTCTGGAATTAAGTTTGATTGTTTTTGGTTTTCACTGCAGTTAAATTAATTGGACTCTTCTGTCTTATATATTAGGACATATCCATTTTAATGATCTAAACACAAACTTATCTAATTACTGATGCTATTGTCGTGTAATCTTGCTTGTGTTTTTATTGTATTTATGTAATTAAGGATGTCAATAAATCCTTTCTGGTTGAAAACACCAGCATAATTTAAGGGTGGGAGTATTTTAAACAGTAGCTGTTAAGAGCATTAATAAGTCACATTATTATAGTGTCAAAGTGCACCAAGCAGAATGCAACACACCTGACAAAACTGGGTCAGTTTCCGAATCGGAGAAGATTGGAGAAAATGTAATGTCCCAGTGGAGCCAGCTACCGTTATCAGGCCATCGCTGAGATTTATTAGCAGGGAAATTGAGTCTGGCTTTCTGTTGCTGCTTCACACTCTATCTTTTGACCTTGAGAGTCTTCGGTCCAGGCCCTGGAGCTTTGTACTATACTTGAAACATTATTTTCTCTACCACATCCCTCGCTTTGAAGAGCTTTTTAAAGTATGTCTAATAGAAAATAGTCTTTATTACACTGTTTGAACAGAAAGGGATGCTTCACACGAAAGGAAGAGCCAAGTGTGAAGTTAAAAGCCAGGCATTTGCTCATGCATCCTTTTAAAATCAGTGTAAAGCCTGGTATGCATGTAATTCCTTCATTTTGTTTGTTCGATTGTCTTCTGTTTTTGTTTTTTTGTTTTTTTTATATTATTTGTAATTGATCTAATTGATCATTATCATTGAGTTCCTGACCATTGTGTGTACCGATCATTTCCCTTGGCTTCAGTTTAAGACATACATTCTTTTTGTCAAATATGGTATATTAGTCTTCTGTGTTTGTCTTCAGTTTTGACTTCAATTAAAGACTTGTAGTTTGTAGAAGGCAGGGTAAACAAAATTGAAAGTTGAAGTTAAAGTTAAATTCTTTGCTTGACCATTTTCAAATAGTCTGCTAGTTTATTCTAACATAATTGTAAGATAACATCTAACATTGAAATGGTCCTTTCTTGTTATTTGTGTTCACAATTACTAAGAACAGTAACCATGTATTCCTTCACACAGTGCCTTGTGTTCTTATTGGCTATCCTGTATTTTACCACTTCGGGACTTGTTGTGTAAGACTTCAGGAACCTGTCTTGCTTTTTCCAAAGGCACATTTTCTTTACCACAAATACTTTATTTCAAATACTTTTGTATTTCCAAATACAAAAGCATCCTAGATTTTGAAATGTTGTGTCATAGTGTCCATTGTTTTTGTTTTATAATGTTGTCATGTAAAACCCATTGTGACAAAGGTAACCTTTGCATGCTCTCCCACAGCTTAAAGAGTATGTAGTGGGGTTCCAAAAAAAATGGATTTACACATCCCCATGTGTTGCTACAACTGTTTAAATAACATACCTATAATTTTTCTTTTTGTTGTTAACATCCTGACAACTTTTTACACTCTTATAAAGTTAAAGTCTGTTTCAAAGCTTATTTCAAAATGTCCGCTCTAGTGCACTGATAGTGTAAGGATTATTGCCCACATTGTCAAACAGGTAACACAGCAATAACGATCCATTATGTGATATGGAACAGAAAAGCCAGCGCACTTGTTGCTTTTTTTTTTTTTTTTTTTTTAATTGCTCTTCCTGCAGTGATTTAGAGCAGGGTTTCCCAACCCTGGCCCTGGGGACCCACCATGTCTGCTGGTTTTCATTCCAACTGAGCTCTCAATTATGTAATTAAACCCTTAATTGAACTAATAATGTGCTTAATTAGAACTTTTTAATTGTTCTCAGCTCCTAAAAATTGTTTTCTTTCATATTGTAAGTAGTTTTTCTTGTGATCTGGACCCGAAGATGTTCGAAGCAACCAACCACCCTCTTTCAAATTTTTCACCTTTTGTTGCCTTATAGCCTGGAATTAAAATGCATTAAAAAAAAAATTCATTTATCTACACATCCTACCCCACAACTTCCAAGTGAAAAAAATATTCTAGACATCTGTAAAAAATGGCAAGAAGGAAGCCATTACTCAAGAAAGCCCACCTTGAATCTTGTTTGAAGTATGCAAAAACAACACTCAGGAGATTTCTGTAGGCATGTGGCAAAAAGTTTTGTGGTCTGACGAAAGTAAAATGGAGCTTTTTGGCCTAAATGCAAAGTGTTATGTTTGGTGCAAACCCAACACAGCGCTTCACCCAGAGAACAACATCCCTACTGTGAAGCATGGTGGTGGCAGTATCATGTTATGGGGATGTTTCTCATCGGCAGGGACTGGGGCACTTGTCAGGATAGAAGGGAAAATGAATGGAGCAAAGTACAGAGAAGTCCTTGAGGAAAACCTGCTGCCCTCTGCAAGAAAGCTGAAACTGGGACAGAAGTTCACCTTTCAGCATGACAACAACCCAAAGCACAAAGTCAAAGCTACACTGGAGTGGCTAAGGAACAAAAAGGTAAATGTCCTTGAGTGGTCCAGTCAGAGTCCCGACCTAAATCCAATTGAAAATTTGTGACATGACTTGAAGATTGCTGTCCATCAGCGCTCCTGAAGGAACCTGAAAAAGATTGAACAGTTTTGTAAAGAAGAATGGTCAAACTTGGACGTTGTTATTAAGTACTGAGGGGCTGGACAGGGCAGTGAGCTGATGTGCTATGTCAGGTCTGAATCCTGCTTGTTAAGATACACCAGCACATGCTGAAGAAGAGTCACTTCCCGGCACCATCAAAAGGATAGGACCCTAATGGAAACCAACATGCTTGCTTAAATGGAGTACCCTTACAGTAATATCTTCAAAAAAGGCACTAATAATGCTGCACATCTGCTACACTGTGCTTCTGAGACAACAGCCCTGATCCTCCAAATTCCTGAAGCCAGATGTTATTTTTTTTTTGATGCTGGTCTTTAGGGATGTTTCTGGTTGAAGAACTCAGAGCATGGGCACAGAGGTTGTACCCTGAATGTCCGAATGCTTACTAATTCAATGCTATCCCCTTTGTTTCATCCCAAAGGTCCTTTTTAATCAGCAAATTCTGAAAGAGGTTTGTCCCGATTTGGGGGCAAACTTTGCATTTGGAATTGGTTCCTTATTGCTTTTCTTCCTTCCTTAAAGACATTTTCAAAGTAAATAAAAAAAGGCTTAAAGTTGCATAACTTTTCCCCCTTTTGAAATGGTATGAAATGTATTATAGTATGTAAAAACATGTATGCCTCACCATTCTTCCTTTTTCTAGAACAAGTACTAATTTGGCAGAGACTAATAGTCGAGGTAAAAACAGTTGAATAGGTCAACGAGTACGGTGAAATATATAATATATATATATATATTATATATATATATATATATATATATATAGATAGATATATATATTATATATATATTATATATATTATATATAAATCATGAATTTTATAATGTCTAATGCTCTGTTTGTGTGTGTACTTTTCCATAACACTTTCTTTGTGCACTATATTTTTACATTGCTTGGAATTTTCTTCAACTATGGTATTTATTATTGTTCTAAAATGTCATTTATATGTCAATAAATTTAATGGATTGCAACCAAAACTACATACGTCAGTCTCGTGATGTATGATTAGCCAGCTACAAGTTTCTGAGGTTGACTATTCGGTGCTAGCTCTACTGTGTACTTAGTTTGTGGATCTAGTCTGTAATGCAATGTTTAACCCGAGAGATGTCAAAGATATTAGAACACCCAACTCTTATTATGAGTTCTTTATCTGCAAAATGAGTGATTTTCAATAATAAGCAGTGTGAATTAGCTCCCCAGATTACCATCTAGTAATTTATTTTAAAGCGGTCAGTATCTTGGATATTTCAGCAACTGTTTTCTGACCGTGTCTGTATAGAGTATCATCTTTGTTGCCTCTCCATAATGTCACTAGATGGCATAAGACAGAAACATAGCGATGGCTTTGTACACACAGCATGCCCAGTTTAATTTTTATGTCTAGAGACGATCTCAGCAACTATATTATTTATTGCATTGGGTTCACCTACCTCCTGGTCCCCAGTGTAACAGTTTCGCTGGAAGTGATGAATTGTAGATAACCAGCCTGATACACCTCATTTTAAAACAGCAGTAGTGAAATTTTTTTTATTTTTTTTATTTTTTTTTGTATTTTCTGATTTTTTTTTTTTTTTCTCCCGATTTTATATTTGATTTCATACAAGTCACTTGGTAAGTGACTTACTTTGGTGTTAGTTTTTCATTTCAGTGCTTTTTAGCGGAGGATTTTCCAGTTGTAGAAAGCCTTTTTAACATTCTGAAAGGCTGGTACTAGTGAGGTGTATTTCTCACATCATGGTATTCCCTGTTACTCTTTGGTTCGGTGATTCAGTCATGTTCTTGTTCTTTATTTATTTGAATTGCTGTCTTTCTTAAGACAACATTATATTAACTCACTTTATAGGATTATTTATGATTCCAAGTTCTTTTCACATTTAGTTACATTTTAATCAACTTACACTTACCGTCCACATATCAAAGACCTCCCTCCCACATTTGCATTGAACCCTCCATCAATTTCATATGCAACCAAGACCGACCGTTTGCTGGGATCTTTTATTTCCCTGGAACTCTGAATAATGTCCCATGTGTACCTGACCATTATTGCAGATCTGGTCCACCCCACAGTGGTGAAGATGATATTTTAACCACCCCCTGTTCCGGTATTGTTTGTTTGCCTAAGGTGCACGATACAGACTCAACTGAGAAACTTTTTTTTGTGGAGTTTCAACATAACTTTTTTAACTAATTTGTTTTTTGTCCTTGAAGATGCCCCCTCAAACACACACACACACACTGAGACATCTGTCTATAGGAAAACTGTGCTCCACATGAGGGACGGTTCTGTTCCAATGTAAGCGTGACACCTGTTAACCAGCTGCTGTTGTTCCTTGCTATTCAAACCATTTGTGTTCATTAGGGTTATTCTTATCTTTCTATGCATCTGGTGTGGTATTTGCTTGTTTTCTTCATGCCATTGCTAACGTGGCAGCTTTCAAAGCAATTTGATTTTATTTCTTTAATTATTAGCTTATATTTGGTTTCCATCTTTCTTATGGATGGCATCTATGATTTCATGCAGGAATGCGAAATGACAGCCAAAATCCATCTCTGTGATATGCCATCCCTTTTAAGTACTCTTGAGCTGGTTCTTGTGTACAACATGTCTGTGGGTTAGAAGTACTCTGTAGTGTAAATAATCAGAGTAACGGTATTTATTTATAGCACTTTCAAATGCATTGAAGTTGACTGGTACCTTTTTAACATTACATTGTCTTAGTTTACAATATACTCCAATAAAAATACTCCCTTATACAACACTTTTTCAAGGGAAACAATTCTCTCTCAAGTTCCCCAGTAGTCAGCCCTGTATGTGGCAAGGGGCCATCCTTTATACGAGGAGAATCTAATTACGTAATAAATAACAATCTATGATTAGTATAAACAGAGCAAGACAAAGGGGAATGAGGATTACAATTTTTGATGGTGTCCATGGACACTGCCCCTATATGTGTTACCTTTAAAGAAGCCAGTACTACAACAACAGTATCAACCCAAATCCCAGGGTCCTAAAGACCTACAGAAAGGTTCAAGATAGAGGGCTGTATTCTGATGAAATGAGTGCAGTTGCAAAGTCAACTGCATCTGTCCCGCAGGGAGTGGCTTCTCCAAAAGTGTGATTTTGATTAAATTAAAAACCCAGCGCCAGCCAATCTATGCTGAATAGATTGGGGAATCTACTATCCAATCAGGGCCAGGCAACAATCGCTTTAAGAGACAGAATGTGCTTGCATCACCACAAGGCTCACATTTTGAAAGTAGAAGTATTTTGAAGAGAATATGTAAACCATGCTTCACTACACAGGAGATTGCTATATTAATGGAAGAGGTAGAGGCACATAGGGCAATCATTTATTATTTATAGTAATTATTCAAGGTACATTATTTCATAGCTTTGACATTACTAGATGTGAAGTGTAAAATACATAGGGCCTCATGCACTAAACAGTGGTAACCAGTTTACCATGGATTAAGCCCATTACTGTGTGCTTTGTACACCTGCTATATTCACTAACCAGCGGCAAATGACTTTGCAAACAAAATGAATCACGTGGAAAAAGATAGTATGCGAGTCATTTACATACAATGAATAATGGTAATCCATGGAAATGTATTCAAATTCTCTCCCCTAATGCCGCGACGGAGGGAATTGCTATAAAAAACATATTTACTTAATGGTGCCAAGTGTCTCAGCGCGTGTTAAGTTTACCACTTACTGAAACCAGACGGTGTCTGTCTTAATCACAATATACAGTGCCGTGAAAAAGTATTCGCCCGTCTGATCTTCTGCATTTTTGCACATTTCACATAGAATTTGGTAAGATCTTTTTGTGGGTTGTAGTAGTATATAAAAATGACACCAAAGTTTGGTGCTTCTTTCATTTGTTTGGTGTGCAAGGTAATCAAACATGCAATCTTCAGGTGTGAAAAAGTTATTGCCCCCCAATTAAACTCAACCCAATTAAAGGGATAGTTAGGGTCAGCTTGTTACTTTGGTTAACAATCAGGCCTGATTTGGGCCAGCCCTGCCCAATATAAATCTGACTAACTTTGCCCTTAACCATCAGAGTGAAGTTGTCAGCACACAGGTTCTAAGGCACATCATGCCACCTGAAGACCTCCGGAAAAAGTTGTTCATGCCTATCAGTCTGGAAAGGGTTACAAAGCCATTTCTAAGGCTCTGTGGCTCCACCAAACGTCAGAGCCATATTGTCCAAATGGAGAGATCTGATAAAATTCCGTGTCAAAAATATGCAAAAATACTTTCACAGCACCGTAAATACAGCAGACCACAAGTAGTGCTGTGTGATAAATGCATATATCTGCTTTCAGGTACTGTATTTCATTTTTTCCAGGATAAACAATTGCCTGTGTTCCACAGAACACTACACATTAAATGTCAAATATAGGTTTGGTTTTGTGGATTAAGGGCAATATTTTAACATATAGTGTTATAATACTGTACATAGTGATCTGATTCTGAAAGTGCAGATTACCAAAAGATGACTGCATGTGAACTGTATTACATAACCATTTACTTTGAATGCATTTTAATTCCAGGCTATAAGGCAACAAAAAGTGAAAAATTTGAAGGGGGTGACTTTCTAAAGGCACTATATATATATATATATATATATATATAGTGACAAAAGTCCTTCTTTTCTTATAATATTGCCACTTTCCGGGATCTTGGCAGCTGTCTTCTAGTGTAAATGAACCAGTGCAGACAGCAGTATTTCAAGTTCAAACAGGGTGTACTTTTATTGATTACAACATTCTCTGACAAGAGGTATGCTGTCTGAAATCTTAAACAAAACAAAAACCTAACTCCCCTTTGGAGTCCTACCTAAACCTTTGTATCAGTTCTAAATATTGTCTGGCTAAGCGTTTACTGATACTTACCCAACTCTTCACAAGCTACAATACCTTCTTTCCTTTATATTTCTCAGCACACAGATCTCCCCTTTTCCCAGCACCCAACAGTTTTTTTTGAGCTGTTTAAATACCTTGACTAATCAGCAGCAGGTGTGCCGCATTAAGTAAATTAGCAGCAGGTGTGCCGCATTAACCAACTCTGGGTTTATTCTTGATCGGCCATGTTCAAAACCCTCCAGGGGTTTCTGGGTGATATAGTCTCCCTTCAAGGACTACATTTAATCTTTGCTCTGTTACAGAGGATCTCAACTGCTCCCTGTTTGGGGACCAACATATCACCACTCTATAACTTTTCCCCACACTCTACCACACTAATATATATATATATATATATATATATATATATATATATATATATATATATATATATATTTTATTTTTTTTTTTTTTTGTGGTTGCTGGCAGAGACTTTAACCCTGTCTCTGCCACAGCAGTCCACTTTAAAATGACAGCCAGTACGTAGCTAAATACAATATAGTTTCACAAACAAATTAGATTTGAATACAGAAGAGGCTTCTTCCTCATGGCAACCAGCCCTGCTATTGACGCTGCCCATTCACAGTAACAATAGACATGTTCAGTTGTCCCTTGCAGGCAGAGTTACCATCTCATAGACCTTTGTCCTTTCGTGCAAAATTAAACTGTAATAGGACCCTTTATTTGAATTCAGTTTCACTGTGTAACGTCTTAGACACGATTAAATGCAGAGCTAAAGTGATCATTAGTTAGCATCAGTTTTCATTAAACAGTGGCAGCTATAAGAGGTGTTCTCCCAATAGGAATGCATCAATATGAAAAGTAATAAAGACACTTATTATCTCCCATTTTCATCACAGTGATGTTATTAGCTCTAATGCTGGTTCAGCTCTGTTCAAAGAAAGGGTTGGACTATTAAGGGCAGTAGGATTGATTTTAAATGTGATTTTAAGCACAAGCAAATTATTTTATTATCAGTTCAATTGGCTTTTCTCAGTCGCTAAATGAGGATTTCAATGAAACCCACGTTTGAATATCTGAGGCTGAACCCTTGCCATAATGAATTATGCAGTTCCCTTTGTTACATGAACCACATGTACAAGCTTTTCCTCTCGCATTGTCTTGACAGGGTCGAATATTTTTTCGCAGTGCTGTGGCGGTGCTCGATTCCATCATACTCGAGATTGTGTTTGTTTTGCTGTTTTTTGGTCAGTAATTATTGTCTTTCCCACACCATACTCTTTAGCAAGTTGAAAAGCGCGTGCAGCCTTTTCCAACCATTCACTAGTGTTTCAGCTAGAACACTGTCCTTTTTTGTTTGTCAGCCATTTTGAATTTGTGACGCGCTTGTGGTGCGCTCAATCAGGCTCTTACTGTATTACCATACCCTGTTTAATACTATCTGCTTTCTAGGACTGGAAAAAAGAGGTTGTTTGGAAGAATGCCATACCCTTAGCAGGTAAATGCAAATATATATATATAGTAGGGCTGTTTTGATTGGTTAATTTTAGGGCATTAGTTGATTAATCAATAGATTTATCTGTGCATGTTTTTAATAATACTAAAAAATAAATAGAATAAAAAAAAATAAAATAAAAAAAAAGACCAATGGGAATTTGGTCTTTTTAAAAGCATTTTTATTCTTATTTTTATTTTAGTAAATGTAACACATTTTCACAGAACAACCGTTCTTTTGGGCCACTATCGGTTACATAGCTGAAAATACAAGACAGCTGAGCTGCGTTTCCATCGTCGGTTGTTTAATTTACCATTACACGTACGTACTTGGCTTTGTGTACTTCACATTGCTTAACATGCTGTTGTAGTCAGAAATCAGAAAAAGTAATTCCAGATAAATTTGAGGAATTGGTGCCTCAACGTGCTTGTTTGCCAAAGTAAACAACAGAATCAATCAAGTGTTTAAGACACTCACAATTTTTTCTTACTTGCTCATTGTGATGTATTGTATACCTATGCTTCTGCTCATCCAGTTGAACATCAGTTTGGGTTTGTCCAAAGTTTTGAGTGTTACAGTGGCCCGCAAGTGACTTTGGGAACACTCGTGTTTTAGTGCTGACTTCAATAGACACTCTAGATTGCTGTTGCCAGTGCTGTTCTATATCGCCCTTTCTGTACTGAATGAAAGACAGTTCCAGCAGTGTAATATAGGATGCTGTGGGGTCCAGTAGTTAAAGAAAAGTGCTTGTAACCAGGAGGTTCCCCGGTTCAAATCCAGGCTCACTCACTGACTCACTGTGTGACTAAATAAACAAATAGTGTTTTTTTGTTTTTTTTAATTGACAACTACTAAGCCACGTATACATTTTCTTAATTTGAATGTTGGAAGTGGCGAGTATATCCCTTCACTTCCTGTGTTAGTTTGGGTATTTGTGGTGTATACCACCCTTTTTTTAACAATCTCCAATTTTTCTGAGAAAGTTTTTCTTGAAAATTGATTTGTAACCAAATCGACTACTGGTTATTTTTTTTTTTTTCATTTGTAAAAATCAATTCTAAATATTACTTCAAAGTGCTCAATATAATTCTCAATAATAGTCTCTATAATATTAGCAATATCACGTGAAATTCTGCATATTTTTGTCCCTCCTATGCTCATTAATGATTGGACAGCTGCAAAACCAGGGCAGATCTTTGACTTTCCCATTGGTTAAACTCACAAGACCTTCAACTGAAACTGAGAATAACTTCAACAGTGTATGTCTCGTCTCTACTTGCTCATGATTGAACACCTGCATATCAAGGGGCAGGCCTTTGACACCCCCATTGGTTAAACCTACTCAAGACCTTCAACTGTTTATGTCCTGCCTCTGCTCGCTTATTGTTGGACTGCCAAGGAGAAAATGCAGATCTTCTATTGGTTGAAAAATCTTCATGATTATATTGTAAAAAAATATATAATAATCTGCGCTCAACTCTTGAGTTGATTAATTGGTCTGATTAGTTAATCAGTTAATCGGAGCAGCCCTAATATTTAGGTGTCATTAATCTTATTTTTCCTGTTCATTTTACAGAAAAGAATTTGAAAGACAATGCTGCCAAGTACATTGAATTGTTGGAAGATAAATTAAACAGGTATGAGTTCTTTGTTTCTGTTTTTTGAATTATTAATTATTTCAACCCCTTGTTCTGCCTCATTGCCTCCCATACCCCCCTGTGGATGATGCAGGCTAGTTTTAATGAAACATTATTTAAATGTTTAATGACAGTCTCTGATTTGCAAGCTTAACTGCTGATGCCCTCTCTGTGTATATTAAACTGCCACATCATTTCCCATGTTACACTGCTACTTCAATGTCAAATGAAATGAATATAAATGAGTGATGATGCTGTAGGATATTTACACTAGTAATAGAACATTTTAAAATGAAAAGGGGAAATAAGGGTTAATACAGATTTACAGGTTAATATTCATTAATGCCAAAGCAAAGGTTCCAGTTCATTTTTGTTCTGTAGGTAGTATGATTGCATGTCTACAAAAAACAAATCTACTGTAGGTTTAATGTTGGCATTATAAAAAAAAAATATTGCAATGAAAGAAATGAAACTAGAAAAAATATTATATTGTGTTAATTGCTGATACTGAATACCTGTGAACTGAAACACCAAACAGAAGGTTGATTGTTAAAAGTTCAAAGAGATCCTTGCATGATTTTCCATTGACAGCACTACATATGTGTTTGCTGTACTATACTTTAAACATGATTTTAAGTGTGTGGGTAGTGCAAAGGTCTGATATTTTATTGTACTAACGGAAAGTGTTGTGATTTGTGCTTTGACCCGGTACTTTACTCCTGTGCCTACTATTCTAGACCAAAGGTGCGCAACCAAACTTTTATCACAGGCCCCATATCCAGAAACCTAGTTTAATCTAATGTGCATAGTGGGCTGCACATTACTAAAGAATAATCAGAGTATAACCCTTAGCTGCAATATACATAGGGATATGTGTATAGGCAATTTCCCTTAGAATTAGTGTTCATTTTATTTCATACTGCACGTAGACATCACAAACAAAAATTAAAAACAAAGCATTAATATCGTACAGTTACCATATACACCCTCCTTGCATAATAATACATAGCAAATGAAATATCTACTTGCTGCAGCGGTTTTTATTTTAGCTGCCGAGTTGTTCAGTTGTAGCAGGCAGCAATGTAGCAAAAGGCACAGGGCAGTGACATCACTCCCTAGCAACAAGCCTCCTACGTTGGGAATGGGTTCTTTCAATGCAGCGAGTTTGTGCGCTGTTGGTGCATTTCAGAAAGGAGAGGAAGACTCATGAAATTAGTTGGAAACTTAAGTTTATGAGAAGCAATTACCCTCTGCAGTACAAATTAAAATGGCGTGCTGCTTTTTATGCAAAAAATGAGAAAAAGCAAGTCAACAAAGTAAAAAAATATATATTTATGTTCAATTCGTAAGTGAAATGGAATTAATACGCTGGACTGCATGCAGCCCTCGGGTCATGGGTTGCGTGTCCATGTTCTAGACTTTGATGATGCTGTTCTTGCACTGGTGGCCTCTTATTTTAATGAAGAGTATGCCTTTAATGCAAAACATAACCTCTATAGAACAGAAAAGTATATTTTTGAGTACTGTGTTGGAATAACATGGGTTTTTCATGTTAAAACATTATTTCAAAATTTAAACAAATAGTTTAATATTCTTTAGTTTTGAAGTACTTGCAATATAGAAAACATTATCTTGGGAGTAAAATAAACCCTATCAGTTTTCTTGTCAAAGAAAGCAGAGCAACACTATTCTATACAGTAGAATGTGTGTTATTATCCCCGGCGGGGGATGAAATCCCTTGTGAAACGGATGTAGTGGAGGCGGTCGTATGCACTTACATATAGTATGATACACTTCACAGATTTCTCCATATATCTGGAGATTTGCTAATCCAATCCATGAAACTTGGTATTAACATTATTTAGGATATGTTCTTGTGAGTACCATATTCTGGGGGGGGGGGTGTCTGAAACTTGGTATTAACATTATTTAGTTATGATTATTGAGAGTAACAGATTCTGGGGATATAGGGGGTGTATTTGCCTCTCTGTATGTCGCACCATCTTTAATACATGTATCTGGATCATTGCTTGTCAAATTCAATACTATTCTGTACTGTTGATGTATGTCATGGCTAATAACTTTTTCATCATACAGATACCTCTAATTTAGAAATGACAGCCATGGCAGGGGATGTACAGTGTGTTACTGACACACTTGTTTATTTCAGATATCATTTATGCATTGCTTTGCTTTGCAGGATTTTTTTTAATACAGTCATTTATAAACAAATACTATATGTGTATGGTAAATTCTGTAAAGATAAGTCACAGATTTAGGTAATTAAAAACCTGTATACACACATGTTTAGTTGTAATATTTACGTGGAATAATGTATTAATTACACTTTAAAGCTTAAAAGATCTGTAAAAGGCAAAATCACACAAATCATTCAAGTCTTTTTCTTCCCAAGCTGGTAAAAAGCAGAGGTCTGGAACAACAGACACTATGGTAGGATGCTTTCATTACAGGATTACAAGACGGGTTGCTTTTAGCTCCTAATTCCCTTATCACAACAGCAAAAGGCTGATTTTTAAAATATAAACCATGTAGCATTTGCAGAGATGATGGGATTGGTTTTGATTATACTTCAAACTGTAAAATGTCTTTGTAATACCTTTCAGAAATGCCCTTGTGTAGACCCTGATACCCTGACAGGGATAAAAACAATCAAAACAACAGGTACTGTCGCCTAAAAAGCTACATTTTGCTGAACCAGGTAACTACAGACCAATAAGCCTGATGTCTGTTATATGCAAACTTAAACTATAATAAGATCCAAAATGGAAAATGACCTATATGGTATCCTGGGAGACAGTCAGCATGGTTTTAGGAAAGGGAGATCGTGTCTAACTATGGCTTTTAGATGAAAGGGAGATCGTGTCTAACTAACCTGCTATTGCAAAGCAAAAGTCATGAAAAGGATCTGGACAAGATTCAGTTTTGGTCAGACACATGGTAAATGATCCTTAGTGTAAGGTAATGTGGGGCAGGAAATAAAAATGTGCAAGAAATATCATATGGGAGTTATTGAAATTAGAAGGATTTTTTTTGACTAAGATGCCGGTAAAGTAAGCATTTGGAAAATTAGGAGGCGTGGCAAACACATGCAGACATCATTATAATGGATAACCTGCAAAGCATATGACATGGTTTATTTATTCCGGGTTTAAAAGGCATGTCATATGCAGACAGGCTAAAAGAATTTCTATTCAGAAAAAGCTTTTGACAAAGTCCTGAAAAAAGAAACAAAAAAATGTAGATTAGATAAAGGGGTATTCAGAACAGAAAATAGGAGGCACTTTTTTACACAGAGAATCATGAGGGTCTGGAACCAACTCCCCAGTATCAGTGTTAGGTCCTTCTGCTTATTCCTAATCTACATTAATGATTTAGATTCTGGTATAGTAAGCAAACTTGTTAAATTTGCAGACGACACAAAAGTAGGAGGAGTGGCAAACACTGTTGCAGCAGCAAAGGTCATTCAAAATGATCTAGACAAGATTCAGAACTGGGCAGACACATGGCAAATGAACATTTAATAGAGAAAAGTGTAAGGTACTGCAAAGTCCCGCAGGAAATAAAAATGTACATTATAAATATCATATGGGAGATATTGAAATTGGAAGGAAAAAAACTCAAAATGGAGGGAGGTAACCAGAATCTATGAAAAAGACCTAGGAGTTTTTGTTGACTCAGAAAAGTAGGAGGAGTGTCTTCATCTAGACAATGTGGGGATCTAGCTATAAAAAAGGCTAATAAGATGCTCGGATACATTGTGAAAATTGTTGAATTTAAATCAAGGGAAGTAATGTTAAAACTGTACAATGCACTAGTAAGACCTCATCTTGAATATTGTGTGCAGTTCTGGTCACCTCGCTATAAAAAAGATATTGCTGCTCTAGAAAGAGTGCAAAGAAGAGCGACCAGAATTATTCCGGGCTTAAAAGGCATGTCATATGCAGACAGGCTAAAAGAATTGAATCTGTTCAGTCTTGAACAAAGAAGACTACGTGGCGACCTAATTCAAGCATTCAAAATTCTAAAAGGTATTGACAGTGTCGACCCATGGACTTTTTCAGCCTGAAAAAAGAAACAAGGACCAGGGGTCACAAATGGAGATTAGACAAAGGGGCATTCAGAACAGAAAATAGGATGCACTTTTTTACACAGAGAATTGTGAGGGTCTGGAATCAACTCCCCAGTAATGTTGTTGAAGCTGACACCCTGGGATCCTTCAAGAAGCTGCTTGATGAGATTCTGGGATCAATAAGCTACTAACAACCAAACGAGCAAGATGGGCCGAATGGCCTCCTCTCGTTTGTAAACTTTCTTATGTTCTTATGTTCTTATGTTCAATGAACATTTTTTCAAGGCTGCTTTTTATCAAAACCTGCCGGGGTTTTCCACCAGGGATGTATTATTAACCCACTTATTAACACTACAATATGAAAACAATGTATTGAGGTCTGCAAGAAACCAAGTTCATAAATTGTAGGACAACCACAATTTATGGTTTAGATTATTAAAACAGACTCCGGTGTGCTAATAGCCATCTTAGTCATGAATACATTTGTATCTATTATTACATATAATAAATAATAATTAACTATTATTACATCCTTAGCATTAAGTAGGTATTTGACTTTTACTTAAATTATGCTGTATTCACAGCTTAAACCCATGAAAACTGGAAGGAAAACACTCTCCTTGTCTTTAGCTATGTTTATAATCAGAATGTTCAGCAAGGTAGGTTATTCACTAGAGTTTATAGTATGCTAGTCTAGCGAGCGAATAGAAAAAATGGATGGAAATGTATTAAACTTTTTGTTTGTAATTTAAGACAATGAATGTGAAAACCATTTTTTAAATTCATGATGTCATTACTTATAGCTGCTTGTTCGCTAAAATCTAGTTTGATGGAAACCTGTTTTTGTACGATAAGATTTGCATATATTTTTCTGCAAAATTTTGCTAGAAATCTTGTTGATGGAAGCATAGCTAATGTGATGGGTTAGTTTTCTTTAAAACTACAAGAAAATCTGTTGGCCCACAGACAGTGAACAAATTCATAGAGAACGCTTTGCAGTTTTAGGTAGTGGCAGTAAAAGTGTCAGTAATATATTAATGCTTAGTAGGAATCGTGACCCCACCGTTAAGAGCTAATCAGATTAAGTACAGCATGGAGAGTGAGCTAGAGTGCTCAGTCTTACCTCCTTGGTGTTCTCATTGGTCCTGCTTGAGTCCAAAATTCTCATCCACACTGACTATCAGTGTTTGCATTAACTGGTAAATACCAGATAGAGGTTTCAAAAGCTTTTTGACGGGTAGAGACTGAAGCCTCCCATCAGTTGGCAACAAAAGGCCTGTGACGGTCAGCTAACAAGAGTAAATGAGTGCGCCTCTAGACTTCTGCTTTTTAAAGAGGTATGACACAGACCCATTTTTTGGGATGGAATCGCATAACAATCTCGCGTTTTGATTGGTCCTTGTCTGTCGGAGGAATATGACGTCGACACGAAAGTTTGGAGACATTTTAACATTGTGATCGGAGAGAGAAAGACCTGCTTTTCCAGACACTTTCAGTTAAATATAATGTGGTATTTTGCTGTACTATTGTAACAAACTATGGGTGACTATTACTTGATATAAATTCTCATGTTATGCACAAATGTAAGAATTGGCACTTTTTTCTTTCAAATAGCATACATCTATAATTGTTTGCATGATTTATTTTAATTTCAAATACATATCCTGCCCACTATTACAGTTTTGTTACAGGATACATTAGTTTATCTGTAATGTAATGTAACCACAGTTTTACATATATACTGCTCTGTTCGCAGGCAACGTCCCAAATTCTGGGCTGCTCTGCATTTCCGAATTCAGCCCAGATCTGCTGTTACAGATGACAGCCCAGCTTCGACGTCATGCTCAGTTTACGATATAAATGTTCACCAGAACTGAATTGTGAATTAATTTAAGAGTAACCCTTAGTACTTGAATCAAAGTTAATATGTTTTTTTTCATGTATTTGTTATGAAGAAACAGAAATCTAATTTAAATGTTATTTTTTTAAAGCTTATTTCTTTATTACAGTGAAGAAACTACATTGCACTGAAATAGATACATGAAAATTAATTAAAGCAGACATTTTCCTTTTTTAAAGGTTAATATTAAAACACATTTTTCACATTGCAAGTATAGGGGTTTATCAGACCTCTAAATGAATAGAATGGTGGTTCAACATATTTTATTCACCTTTCACATGCAACAAAAAAAAATAAAAATACAATAAAGGCCTATATGAGCTCTTTCACTTATGGGTTTTAATAGACCAGTGCCCTTCAACAACTTAACATAACTATGATTGTATTGCATTGGTAAAATATTTCTTATCTGTTCCTTATCGTTTAAACTGTAGGCTATAGATAATGTTCAAGCAGTTGGACTATGCAAATATAATGGCTAAATTCTAATTCAGGCACTTACAATCTGCCCTACCTAAATTTCCCCCTGGAGTTCAATTGGCTGAGCAATTCCTCACGCCTCCCACTTAACTGCCGTGTCAGTGTGCTGACACAGAATGGCTGCCACGTGTAAATAGCTTTGGGATCCTATGGGATGAAAGGCACTATATAAATCCAAAGTAATATCTTTCGTTCAAGCGTCTGAATGGCAGTCTGTTTGGTATGGTAAAGGGCGTTGTGAACCACCCAGGGTCTTGAAATGTGGTACGCTGGCAGCATAAGCAGGTAAGAAAGTAAGAAAATTGACTTTCTGTTGCTTATCATTGCCCACTTTGGGATGGTGGTAGAGCGCATAGCAAGTTTCTTTATTTATGTGTTTAATTTTTATTTAGCACGTTCTTATCTCAACCCCAGCTTTGGGAAAATGCAAGACAGGTTGTTTATAATTAGGCTTGCTAATGTCTACCTACCTTTAAAGCATTGTTAAACCAACTCAATTTCTTAATTACATCATGGATAAATGAGGATGATGAAACGAGCTGAAACTTGTTTCAAGATATACTTTCCTTGAACAAAGCTGATCGCTTTACACTCACTGCAGGGAAGATGTAGTCACTACACTACACACCGCTTGTTTTATAAAATACATACATTCTGCCTGGGGAAGCACATAACAAATACAGAATTAGCAAGAAACAATAGGGGGATTCATTAGGTGTTTGAATTAAAAAGGGCGCAATATATATATCTGGGTGATATGGAGCAATGAACGTCAATTAGCATCATTTTATAGTGCATCATGTTCTGGGGTGAAAGGAAAGGCTCAATAAATTTGAGTTTTTTAAAGCGACATTTCACAGCAAGTAGTTTTGGCAGGAATAAACGTCAAACATGTCAGGCTGTTTAGAATGTCAGGCATTTCCATCTGTGGACTATTAGAAGTATGTACAGAAGTCACAGTTATTAGGTGGCACAGGTTGATACATTTAATATGTGGCATTCTATTAATATCAGTACTGCCTATGGATTGTTAGAAGTATCAAATACAACAAAGTATCAATCTAGGCTTAAGTAGGTCACACAGGTTGATACAATTAACTTGTGTCATTCCATTACTCTTGCAGTTAACCTTTTTATAGCCAGTGTAAATGTTTCCAAGTGGGAAGCAATATACAGTAAATGGTTGAGGGGCACATTTGTATACATTACTTGCACTTTGCACAAGAATGTCTGAAATCTCTCATGAGATGTATCATTACTATTGTACAATTAATGTAATTGTTTTTCATTATACTTGCACAGTCCAACTGTTTAAACATTATGGATAGCCTACAGTTTAAACTATCAGGAATAGGCAAGGAATATTTTCCCAATACAGTACAATCATATTCAAGTTAATTTGTTGAAGGGCACTGGCCTTCTCAAAAATGTGTTTTAATATTAACCTTTAATAAAGGAAAATGCCTGCTTTTTTAAATTAACCTTTAATAAAGGAATAATATATAATATTATATATATAATATCCTATATATATATATATATATATATATACCATATATATATATATATATTATATTTATTTATTTCAGTTCAATGTAGATATATATATTATATATTATAAGCTATATATTCATTGTAATAAAGAAATAAGCTTTAAAAAGATTTCTGTTTCTTCATAAAAAATAATGTTTTCTGGGGAGAGTAAAAAAAAACACACATTAACTTTGATTCATGTACTAAGGGTTACTCTTAAATGAATTCACAATCCAGTTCTGGTGTACATTTTTATGGTAAACTGAGTATGACCTAGAAACTCAGCTGTCATCTGTAACAGCAGAACATCCCAAAAACTGGGCTGAATTTGGAAATGTAGAGCAGCCCAGAATTTGGGATGTCGCCTGCGAACAGAGCAGTTCATATGTAAAACTGTAGTTACATTACATTAGAGATGAACTAATATATCCTGTAACAAAACTGTAATAGTGGGCAGGATATGTATTTGAAATTAAAATAAATCATGCAAATGATTAAAGGTGTATGCTATTTGAAAGAAAAAAGTGCAAATTCTTACATTTGTGCATAGTAGTGCTGCATGAAAAGATTATTAATGTAATCGGTTAATCTATCGATTATTGCTTTGATTAATCAATTATTCGGATAAATACCAACACATCACTCACTAGCTAGCAAGTTGAACCATTTTTACAGATTTTTATGTACCCAGTGCAGTAAATGTCTTGAGATGATTGCACTTCCTTTGCTTTTCTATTTCAGCAACAAAAAATACTCTACAATTTCTAAAGTATCTAAAATAAAGTATTAAATAAGGAATACACAGTGTAGTATCCTTCTGATAAAAACTGCAAAATCAAATGATGGCAGCTAACTAATGCACTGAGACAATTAAAACATACCACAAATAAACTTTTATCATTTTACAAGCAGAAACTATTTATTTAAGTTGACCACTTCATAAGACAACAAGCAACTATGGGTGAATTGTTGATTTTTTATAAATGTTTTTCTTACAATGGAATGGTATGGAAAAAAATTTAATTTTCTTTACTAGTAAAAGAAAAATGGTCCAACTTTTCTATTACACTTCAGCCGGATGTAATTTGAACAAATAACCCGTTTGTTTTCAAATCTTAATAGTCTTTTTAATAATGATTTTGCTTTTGTAGAAAAGCTGCAGTATGAACAAAAAAGAGAAATGTACAGTTTATAAAATATCAAAACAATTTTAAAATCCAGTCTTTTTACTTAATGTTTTACACTTGTATTTGATACAATGCCCCTTCGTTGAAAAATAATGTAAAGATGATATTTTGTGTATTTCTTTCTGTTTCATTCTAGTTATCTTTCTTTTAACTCTACCACTCAACAGTGAACACTAAACACTAAATAATTATTAGAAATACACACAATATCATCCTTACATTATTATTATAATAACGGGCTTTGTTGCAAAAATATAGATCTCTTAAGTTGCGAGTCGCCAAGCGTTTTGAGATGGATGCATCGTTATATAAACATTTCAAAGTAACAAGCATAGAACACGAGTGGGGTGGGAGCCCGATAAGTAGGGCTAGGAGTTTGTCACAGAAAATTTGGACGTAAATCATGGAGCAGTCACGGTCAAGCCATTCAAATTCACAGAGAAAATGACAGAGAGAGAGAATACAGTCACGGGGATAAAAAATAAAATAAAATAACTCTTCAGTAAAAGCATACTGTGGCGTTGGTGCGCACAGGTTCAGCAAAGAAGCACGAGACGATCAAATTAAATTTGCTGCTTTTTTTTTAAATTTGCTGTGCAACGGTGACTACTAACTAACAGCAGCATTACGTGCTGAACTAAGCAGAGAATAAAGACGCAAACAGGGGAAAGGGTAAGAGACGGCAAGCGCAACACACTGGCGAGAAATACACACAAGGATCACACAAAGGGTGTGGGGCTCACAAGAGACGTGTACATTAAATTAAGTGCAACCGTACAACAATTAAAATAATTTCAGTTAAAAAGAGAAAACTGTTCAATGTATGTCCCGCAGTGAATGCTGACAGTTAATATAGTACGCACACAGACACAATTTATGAACTGTTAACATAACTTTCACAAAGTATTTAATCGAAGAGCTTAATTTGATTCAGAACTTTTTTCTTCTATTTTTCTTTTTTAAACGTGACATTTATTGTTAACGAGAAACACTTTCCAATAAAATCACATACAGATTGAACACAATTTACTAACATTTTAAGTACATTCATCCCCCTTATTACTGAATGTTAAAAAATAAAGTCTGAAAATGCATGCTGTTTTTTGCTCAGTAAAGTTACTGTAATAGTTAAAGTAAATCTCTTTGCGGATACGTGTGATATCACAGCTATTATAAGGTATGAACCATGATTACTGTTATCATATAGAATTCATAGGAACCGCAGTGTTACAAAACAGTTGCTTCATTAATAAAGCAGGGACTTTACACCAATAAGCTACATGCCCTGTGACATCTCTTTCACAATTTATATATTATTTCTAGAAATTGTACCTCTTGTCCACTTTCATTCGTTATTTATGTCTTTCATGTGAAGTTTTACAGAATGCATGTATTTTCATTTTAAAAAAGAAATCAGTTCAGGTAAGCCTGTTTGTATGCAAAGCCTATTCTATCATTTTAACCAACCAGCTGCTTCCCCTTATGTTTGCAAAAGCATGTCTTTCTTTCAAAACCTAGAAATGCAATGTTTTAAATGTCTTGATGTCGTGAAGACATTAAAGACTTCTAGTGAAAACGTTTGTCTTGAAAACTGCACATACCGGATGAGGGAATGGAAGTGCACAATGGGTAATATTTTTGCAATCATTTCAGCATGCTATTTCAAGACTGGATTTGGTCCCAATGTTAACACTAATTACAAACCTACCCTACAGCACACATTCACTTGGTTTATTCCAGTGTGCATGGCAACTGAAAGTGCCTCTTGGACACGCTTTTCTGTCAGTGTTAGATGTTTTTTAAATTGTCACAAAATTGAAACATCAATTAGATCCTAATATGATGGAATAGCATCCACACCATGTCCAGGAGGGCATAAGTAGGTTTCTGATTAATTCGTCTGCTGCCCTTATTATGTAAGTCTGACCTCATTGGCAAGGAGAGCGGCAATCCTGCCATTAGAGATCAGAGTCAGTGTTCTGACATAGGAAACATCCTTGGGTGACATAATGAGAGAAAACTTATAACCTTCCCAGGAAAAAGGGCGAAATCATATTTGGCAAGTCTACATGTATTCATTTAATATAGTTTATCCTGCATCAAAGACCACCTGTATGGAAGAAGCATGTGTCTATAGTGATTAGTCACATCAATGCATGTCCACACAGTATAGTACATTTGATCTATTCTTGAATTCTTCAAAGCAATTTGAAATGCCCAAATCCTGCTACCCACTTATTAATCAATAGGGATGAAAATAAATGGGTGAAGTCTGTTCCTGCTGTCATGCCAAGTGTCTCTTTTCCTCCGGCCAAAAATAAGAAACTATCTCCAACCGGTTTCCTCCCCAACTCACAGGAGCACAAAGTTAAATGCAGAACCTCCTATAGGCTTCCAGATAAGATTGCAACTCAGCACTAGCTGGATTTGAATCAGTAATCCTAAGAATCTGTTTCCTACGGAATAACGCAGAAAAACATGGATTTTCTATGCTGTCAGAGAATATTTTGTTTTGCACTTTGGGCGGGGCAAAGAGCATGCAAGGATTTTTTTTGTTTGTTTGATAACCAAATCAATACACTTATCATATATAATCAATGTAGGAAAGTTTGCTTTTCATTTACGTAAACATACTTGTTCAATAAAACTACTTCTGGTGTAGAGGTCAAGGTGGAACGATGCACACTGTCACATTCATGTTGTTGTCGTAGCTGCAGTTTACTTGTGTATCCAGACGTGCATTGTTTTTACTGAACAAGCTGTTAAAGATGCTGAAAATTATCAGGTCAATGAGTTTGGCACTAGCCATCCAGATGACAAAGGCTAACTCAGAGATAAACAAATATGAATAGTATTTTTTGGTTTGTGTTGTTACAACACTGACGTATTTGTAATGTTTAAAGTAAAATGGTATGTTTCTTTGTATTATTGATGGCACTGGTGAGTGTGTAACTTCCTTAGAATTTAAAAGTGTACCACTAAATACTTCCTGTGTTAACTGTTCAATAGCACTGTTTGTGTATCTTATAATGTGACGGGGGGGGGGAGGTTTACTCAATTTTAGCCTTTATTTTATCCGAGAATTTTGTTCCTTTTATTGCAGAAAACTACGATCCCTCCTTATGACTTACCACTGAAGATCCTCAGTTTGGTCAGTCTTCTAGCAGTTAGATATATGGACCACCTGCCTACAAATATCACTTTAAGACTCCATAGCTTTATTTGCAATACATAAAATTCCGTTTATTTTACTAAAGTTCTGTTTTTTAAAAGGTCTGATTTAACTTTAGCAAGATATATGGCACATTATACAACAACTGCTTGAAGTAATATTAAGTAGGAAATATTTAAACAAAAATGGAGCTGTTTAAATATAGAATATATTTAACTAATCCTGTTGACTTAAATTTAAAATTAAAATAAAAGTTTAAATGATCAAAAAGGGAATGTGAGTGCTATACCATAAATTGTACAATATATATATATATATATATATATATATATATATATATATATATATATATATATATATAGTCCTGCATGATGCAGCTCTATGACTTGTGTTAGATGCATTCATGGCTTTCAAAGGGCCACAGTTGTCCCGGTGTCAACAGCCTTAGTCTGCTATGGAATCAGACGATACGGTAGGTATATATATATATATATATATATATATATATATATATATATATATATATATATATATATATATATAATCACCAATGATTAAGTGGATGCTTTTTTCTATTTATCAAGACACATGGAAATATCCAGCTAAGTGCTGAAGACACTTTTAAAGGTCAAGTCAGGGAGATACATGGTCCAAAATTTTTTAGAGAAAACGTTGTCTAATAATGTTGAATCGGCCAGTGCAGAAATCATTGACCATACATCTAGCACGAAAAAGGAAGAGAGAAAGCAAAGCGGGTAGGGAATTAATACAAAAATAAAAGAACCATCTGAGGCTTTAAAAAAGAAAACTTTACCGTCCGAGACCCCATATCAAAGAGCATTGGCCAGGGTGAAAATTGAGAGCTTTCTGCTCGAAGCTGAATTCGAAGTCTTCACACCCCACTAGCCTTGCACCATACCAGGTTGTGCCTCAACCCTCGTCAGCTTGTGAGCAGAATCACTATGATTCGCATACCATTTATCATTAAATACTCATTTAATCTCATTAAATACGACACTTTAACATTGGTCCAGGCAGTTTACTTACACTGGATAAATCACGATCATAAGTTTCATTCTTGGTTCAAAAGCCGATTTGGTGAATATGCCTCTGTCACTTTGTCTTCCTGGCTTTGCCCCGCCTCCTCTAATCACATGCAGGGCTTTGCCCTGCCTCCTCTAACTGTGCAGGGCTTTGCCCCATCCCCTCTAATTATATGCAGGGCTTTGCCCCGCCTGCTCTAATCACATGCAGAGCTTATCCCCGCCTCCTTTAATCACAGGCAGGGCTTTGCCCTGCCTCCTGTAATTACATGCAGGCTTTACCCCGCCTCCTCTAATTACATGCAAGGCTTTGCCCCGCCTCCTGTAATTACATGCAGGGCTTTGCCCCGCTTCCTCTAATTACACGCAGGGCTTTGCACCGCCTCCTCCAATTATGTGCAGGGCTTTGCCCCGCCTCCTCTAATTACATGTAGGGCATTGCCCTGCCTCCTCTAATTACATGCAGGGCTTTTAATCTGCCCTGCCATAGGCTCCAAGTCAGTTGAGAAAGTTCCAAACTTCTTCAAAGAGAGACGCTATCTGTCTCCATCTGCACAGCTGGGGAACGTGTAGAACCTGGGGCAGCAAGACATCCCATAAAGCAGATCACGCTCCTCAGTAATCAAGCCAACCTCTGATCTGGAGATTCTAAATGTGAAAGCGAGTGATTGCTGTGAGTCTCCTGAAGCCAGATACCTGAAACTAATTAAATGTGGGTACTGAACTGCACTGTGGAGGAAACAGATGATTTAGTTTTTCAAATTTACTCAGAATTGAATAAAAGTAACAAAGTATGTAAAATACGTTTTACAGATAAAAAAAAAAAAAAGATATAATAATGTACCAGTTATGTGAAACATTTTGCTTTTAACATTTACTTGTCAACTTAAAGCTAAAATGTCTATTCAAGCTACCACAGCACATCACAATGAAATGAAAATGACTGTTTATAGTCTGTAGAAGCAAAATAGGTAACAATATGCCCATAATGTAACAAATCTTGTATTTATATCTAGGGCTAGGCTATCTGATGTAGTTGTTTTGTAGCAAGTTCTATAATGTATCATCTTGTCAAGCCCAGTTGATTGTTGCTTCTTTCAAAATTCACGTTACCTGCTTTTTGACGTGTTCAATTAATTAAATAGCTAAATTACTGTAAAACAGTGAATGTTTTTTTTTTTTGAAGAAGAAGAAGAAGAAACCAAATAATAAGATGTGTTCCTCAAATGTTGTACTTGCATGTGTAGGAACAATATTTAAAACGTTTCTGAACCCTCTACAATTATTATTATTATTATTATTATTATTATTATTTATTATTATTATTATTATTATTATTATTGTTATTATTATTAGATAATTAGCAAATCATAATTGGAAAACATACGTAAAAAAACAAACAAAAAAAACTGACCCAGTGTGAATGCAGTCTAACTGAAAGTTCTGATTCAACACACTGCAAGTTCATTTTCTAATCTAGACAAAGCTGCCTGGCGTGGTCACTAAGTATAACAGTGTGAAACGTCTTTAAAACGATACTACACAATTACTCCATCACTGTAAATATTAAAAAGGATAATAATTTTCATATTTTGTAATCACTCATGAACAAAGACAATCCTGCTCCAGCGGGGCACTAAATCGGTGAGAAACATCTTACAAGCTATACCACCCAATTAAAAAAATATGAAAACTCATTAGAGTAATTATTTTTATTGTGTAGACTAGAGATTTTTCAAGACGTTTTGCATTGCTTTAGTTCCCTGTCCATGCACTTTTGTCTTGGTGTGGCGTTCACCCTCCCCTCCTTGATCTGTGTGCTTCATGTAGCTGCTCTTTCACCCTCCCATTCTTGATCTGTGTGCTTCATGTAGGTGCTCTTTCACCCTCCTCTTCTTGATCTGTGTGCTTCATGTAGCTGCTCTTTCACCCTCCCCTCCTTGATCTGTGTGCTTCATGTAGCTGCTCTTTCACCCTTCTCTTCTTGATCTGTGTGCTCCATGTAGCTGCTCTTTCACCCTCCCCTCCTTGATCTGTGTGCTTCATGTAGCTGCTCTTTCACCCTCCCCTCCTTGATCTGTGTGCTTCATGTAGCTGCTCTTTCACCCTCCCCTTCTTGATCTGTGTGCTTCATGTAGCTGCTCTTTCACCCTCCCCTTCTTGATCTGTGTGCTTCATGTATCTGCTCTTTCATGCCATGTTACTGAAATAGTGTCACCAACTCGGGCAACTTCCATCAAATTGGGTTTCTTTTTAAGGTGGTCTGCATGTAAAGCAACCTTAATTTATGTATAAAACTGGCGGAAAATCCTACAGAAAAGTCTGTCCGAATGATAGTTTTTCTAAATGAAACTTTGATGAATCATTCACCATTTAAGAAAAAAAAATGTAAGCACAAAGTTTCGGAAAACATTTCTGAACACATTCTGAACACAACACTAGTGAATAAAGGCTAATGCCACATGTTTCGTAATAGACTTGTATCTCTTAGGGAAAATAGGTTTGGGGCAATGCAATTTACATACTTGCATTAACTATTGAATTGACATCACCCACATATATGTACTGGTTCATTACACCTGACATTTCTATATGAAGAACGCATGGCCCCAAGATAATTTCATATTTTCCAAGATGTTCTTTACATAGAAGGGCCATCCATAATTAACTACTATACAGGTGTGGACACATGAGAGAATTCAGTGTTTCGGTTGGTGTGACAAATAGAAGTCAATATTGTGGTAAATGGTTGTGGAACACTATAATTTTTAGTGTGTAATATTTTCAATACTAGACTTTGTAAATCTTGAATCAGATCTTTAATGTAAATCTTGCATTTCCATGTGTGCTGTGGGTGTGTCAGGTTGGCTCTTTTTGGGCTTATGGTGTTGTCTATGAAATGTGTTATTTGGTTCGGATTAGTGAATAAAAGTGAACCAGATACAGTAATGATCTTGAAAATAAAACCATTATAGAAATTATTGTTTTTTTTTTTTTTTTTTTTTTTTTTTTTGCTAAGGCTTTTACAGCTGCTATAGCTTATGGTACAGTAGAGTATTTGATCAAATCATTGGTGTTTCTTAATAACTCAGCTCCTTAATGATCCTGCTGGTGTTTTCCCCAAGGTTTGGCTTAGTTTCCCACTTAACATTACAATTCACAATAAAATTAAGTGTAAAAATTAATTTTAAGGCAGCTGTATTTCGATCTGACACCGCTAAGATCATTAAAATAGACACCCCAAAGTATCATTGAGCTGGCCAGCCAAATTGCTACTATGTTTCCCAGTCAAACTGTATGCTTGGGGGTTGCTAAAACTGTGTAATATTTAGTGAAATAGCATAACAAGTATACATTTTTCCCCTTAATCTGAATCAAATTTGAATGTTATCCAAATTATGCAGTATTTGTAGCAGATCCAAACTAAAATTCTGTGTAGTCCCCAGCCAAATTTATTATTTGTTTATTTAGCGGACGTCTTTATCCAAGGCTTCTTACAGAGACTAGGGTGTGTGAACTATGTATCAGTTGCAGAGTCACTTACAACAGCATCTCACCCTTTTTAAAATATTTAAATTTTTTTATTTTTAATTACGTTTTGAATATTTCTATAATTGTTCTTTCACGTTGAAAGTGTAAATGATGTTGTGTAGATCAGTGAAACAAACTCCTGCTTTAATGCATTTTGAATTGTATTTTTTTAGGCAGTAGAATGTGAAAAATGTTCAAGGGTGTGAAGACTTTTTCAAGGCACTGTATAGGTCCTGTCTTCACAGCTGAAATGAAAAGAATAACATTTACAGTGTTAAATATTAATGCAAGAAGAAGAAGAAAATATTATACCAAGGTAACTGGAAAAAAAAAATGTTTTGGTTAAAACCAACCAGAATTTGAGCCTGGAGATATTTACCAGCATTTTAAAGTCCACTTTTAAAAAGAAAATATCCAATCCCCTTGATTCCTTTTTGGATGAGGCCTATGAGGTAAATATGATATAGCTCAGCCAATCAGAATCCGTCCAGGTTAGGTATTATCAGCTGAAGTAATTCTGACCGTGGATAGTAAACCTTATCCCTGTGATCTGATTTAAATTATATATTGTTTTAATAAATATTAAAAGTGGCTTCTCAAAATACATATGTTATTATGTGGTGTAAAGTAAAAGCATTTCAAGACAGCATTTGAACTTTACAAGCATTTTATCAGCTTCCAGACAGACATCCTCATGTAATAAAATTATTTTGGTGAGAATACACACAGCAACAACAAAATGGCGATAGAGGAGAAGGAGAAAAAGGTTGGTGTTATGTAATTGTGTTGTGGGAAATTGCAAGAAAAACAGTGATATTGCTTTGTGTATGACCTTGGATTGTTTTGACTACCCTGCCGGCTGTAAGTCCCTGTTTGTGTATGAAAACCTGATTTGTGGGCCACTGCAAACAGTTCCAAAATAAACAAACATGTACATGTATGTACATGTAAACTATGTACATGTAAACTGCCCTGTTTGAAAAGAACTTACTATGTGTGACTCTTGTGTTGTCTCCTGTACCAAGGAAAGACTTTGTCTTTGTCATTGTTTATAATAGTAATCATAATAATAAAAATAATACATGAGAATTATTATTTTATAAAACATTATAGTAGTTATTAGACAGAAGAGAGCATAGGCACTGTTTCATTTTGTTGTGCTGTCTTGATGGCTCTTTCTTCAACAAATCCATAAATGTTTTATATCAATCTGTAGTCAGTCTGTAAGTAGGAGCATTTGGTGTTTTAATGTAATTTAAACCACGTTAAAAACTGTATATGTAAACACACACACACACACACACACACACACACACACACACACACACACACACACACACACACACACACACACGTGTAAATTATTATACATGACTATATTATTTATTTTGGCAACATAGTGTTTGTCAGGTTGAGATGAATTGATAAGTTTTCAGGTCCCAGTAATGTATAATATACCAAAAACATTTTTATTCACTGATATGTAAATATATAAGTATGTATTTAAAAACCTGCACCTGCAATAGCTGTCGAATTTCACCAATGAGAAGAATATTCTGAACAGGCGATGCTACGTTTGGTATGGTCTTCCTATTGTTACATCTCATATCACTGCCTCACATCAGCTGTGACAGGGTCACTTATTGCAAAACAGGAGTTTTTTTTTATTTTATTTTTTTTAGTGCATACACTTTCCCAGTCCCCACACCTCTGTTAACAGGGGAAGCCAGGATCTGGAAGTAATCGGCACAGAGCACAAACAAAGTAGATGCTGATAAAAGCACAGTGTAATATCCAATGAAATGAATGCGTTACTCGCAGAAGTCTCAAAGTTCCATCACCGACCTTGGCTGACTTCTGACAGCAGTTTCCCCTCAAGGAAGCGCCTGCCCTGAGGTTGAGATCCTGAGCCAAACTATCTAAAGCATTCCAACATACAGGACAATATCCCTCAGCCATCACTCTGTGGCCTCAATCTTTAACTACACTATACAATGAAAGTGATTACAGGTGACATTGTAATGCTGCTTTAAAATCTGTAAATCTGCTTTATTTTCATGTCAATCTAGCTCCCAACTATGTTGGTCCAGTTCTTATACATTAGGCTAATTAAGGCGGCATAAACAATGTCTGTGACACACTTTAGAAGCATGTGTAAAGGAAAAGAGGAATAACAGTATATCTAGCAAAAAGAGACCCTCAATGTGTCAGATATGTGGGAACATTGTATATGTAGTCACAGATTGAGGCAACATACTGATGGTTGAGGTATATTGTATGTTGGAAGGTTTTTGACAGTTTGGCCCAAGATCTCACCATCTAGAACGACAGGCGCATCCTTGAGGGGAAACTTCTGAGCTGTCAAAAGTCTGCCACGACCAGGGGATAGAACTTTGGCCCCTCGAAACAGATATAGCTGCAAAATACAGTAGAGTACAGTATCTAGAGAATTGGGTCTTCTAATGTTAATGAAACTTGCTATTGACATTCAGTGGCACGTGTTCATTACCAGTCAATACAAATCGAGACAGTATTGATACACAATGCAGTCTGTTCAGTTGATCTATTGGCTAACTAAAATCAATCTGTCTTGTGAAAATCAGGTTATGAAAATTAAATATTTAACAAGTGTTTTTTTTTTTTTTAAATGAATTTTATAGTATGTATAACACCTTTTTAATTATTTTTTTAATGATTTAATATACAACACTTTTCAGTTCTGCCTCTGTTTTGATGAATTGCATGGACTTAATGATTCCATTATATTTATTAACCCCAGTGACATTTGGAGAATTATTTATCCAACAATTATTTATCCAGAAGGGCCCATAGTACAGAGTCATCACTTTTAAACAACGACTTACCCAATTGTGACGAATATGGAAATCTGCTGGGGATGCTCACGCTTCCACAGAGTCTATACCTACTGCCTGCTTGTACTTCTATATAGTCTGAATTAATATTTTGTGGCCAACCTAAGCCTTCCTGTTACAGGCTGATGCATTGCTACTCCTTAAAAATGCCTCATCGGCAAAAAAGAAAGTGACAGCTAATTATTTTTGTCAAAATTGTCCTTATTAAACCATGATTTCTTGTCTACAAACCTTTGTAGGCTAATTTACATTGGAAACGTCAGTGTTTCTTACAGGAAACTCAACTAATAATAAATGAATGTACATAAGGATACTGTAGCTCATTACTTCAATGTCCATAAATAATGAATTTGTTATGTTTTGAAGTGCTTATGACTCTCTCCTCGTAGTACATGGAAAAGATGAGTTATAACTGAGGAAACATTTTCCTCTCATTCATTAAAATAGGTTGACCTTGTATCAAGTTTGTTGTGTCTGCTATGTGTTCTTGGCTCTCGTTGTAGCTGTGGGAGTCTGTTGCTGGAGAGAGTGTGGGAAGCTGACTTGGAGGCCTGTCATCTGCTTGTCCAGGGGCTCCATTTGAAAGAGTCTGGATGCTGCGTGTCAGAAGGGGAAGAGAGCCGAGCCGATGAAACAGAGCCCATGGATGACCCATGCTCAGATACTGAAACCAAAAAGGAATGTGATTTTCCAAAGCTGGGTGTGTGGAAAGCTGTTGAATGCTCTGAACAAAAGCCCACTGCATTAACTGAGGTAATAATGAATAATGAATATTTTTTATATATATATATATATATATATATATATATATATATATATATATATATATATATATATATATATATATATATATATATATATATATATCACAAACTGTTTCATTTGTCTAATCCCTCTTTGTACAAAATACAAACTCTTTATTTAAATGTGTATTTTGAACAGGTAATAACATATGTATTAAAACCCATTTTATTACTTCTTGTTCTAAGTCTTTTATCTTTTAAGGTTTTTCAAATTTCTTCACTTTGCCCCAAATAAAGACAACGTATCTTGCTAGCACATTATACATTACCTTACTGTGCAGCAGATATAAGCCTCAAACTCCTAGTCTAGGAGACTATAGGCTAGCATATGAACTTAAGACGCAGCCCAAATTTACCACAAAATTTATTTAAGACAAGGCTATTTTTTTAGAAGCAAAAAAATTGTTTAAAAAGCGTGTCTTAAATTGGAAGAAATATGGCAGTCATAATACCTGTTGCACAGGGAGTGAGGTGGCAAGATGAATTGCCTTCACCTGAGAAAAATAATTCTAGAACAGAAAGTGATCCACAGTGAAATGATTAGAGATTAGTGAGACAATGTGATAGGAATATGCAAAAAAAAAACTATTTGAAGATTATTTCATAGGACTGAAATGCACCTGGTTGCCTCTTTATGGTGAAGAGCATATCTTACTATCTGCCAGTGACTACCAAGACCAGACCAGCTTGCAAATGGAAGTAGAATATCTTTGGATGACTGAAGTCTCTCATCTATTAGCTTAGACATATTAGTATGCCTCGGGGAAGAAGGAAGAATGACATTCTCCTGTTTTCTCAAGAAGTAATTTCAACTGGAAGGTACATACTGTAGACCCCAAGGGTCAGCGAGTGAGTCATTCTAACCACTATTAGTAATCTTGACAGCACTGAAGTTCCATTTGCAGGCCCATAACACATGTGGCAGGAAAAAAGAAAACTCATCCAAGGATAGCATCACGTCTAGCTTAAGAAGATAAACTGTACTGAAAGGATCTCATATGCCATTTCCTCAGCTCTTCAAATGGCTTTAATTCCTTCAGGGAAGTTAGGGTGGAAATCTGCAACACAGCTATTCTCCAGAAGGGTCCATAGTATAGAGTAATCACTTTTGTGACATTGCCTCATGAAACATCAGTTATTTGTTTAGTCTCAAATATGCCAAACTAAGAGGCTACTATCAATCTTCAATCAGTCTGTCATTTCTGCTGTCTTGTCCATAGTGACTGCATCTGACTTGCAACAGAGAGCTGTGTCTTTTATTTATTACATATACTATGGAATGCTGAGGATCTTCCAGCCAATCAGAACACCAGATTTGCCTGATGTATTCTACATCCCAAACAAACTATTAACCATTATTGAGTTTCTAAGGCTTTATTTTCAATAGCCGAAATTCCTTTAACTGCAAAGTCACTGTTTTGAACTGACATCACAATAAGCCACATAAATCAGCAACTTAGCAGCATTCTCTTCATCAACCGTTTCATTCTCTTCAGTAAAAATGTCAATGGACTAACTGAAGGTTGCTTATGAACAATAAACAAATATATCTGGATTCTGAGGCTTGTTTATTACCAGTAAGGCAATATATAACAAAGTTATAAGTTGGCAGGCATCTGTGCTTAGTTATATTGAAATGCATAGGGTGTACACAGACCTTATCTTTCATCCTCAGTCAGTTTACTTCTGCTTGCACAGGAGTTCGCCATCCCAGAAGCCTAAAATACAGACCAAGGATTCATTTGCATAAGAATAAGTTAATTCGATTTACCAAACATGCGCTACATTTGCAGGCATTTCTATTGTTCCTCTCCAGTTACTGTACTGCTGTCCAAATTGTTCATGCATTGATAAGTATTCCTTATCAGTGGAGTGGAAGGTTTTATACTAGAAACAATGATTTGCTTGCCAGTTTTCCAAGTTCTGTTTAAGTTTCCAAGTTCTATGCTCTCCTTTTAGGGCTCCACTCTAGTTCACTAGGTCAGTGTTCTTTCCCATGCTTATTTAGGAGTCACTGTACAAAATAAAGCGCGTTTCCATAAATATACAGTTATTTATAACAAGTGTACACATTCTGTACACAATATTAAAGCTAAAAGCAGGGGTGCCAATACTTGCTTGAGTTTTTTTTTTTTTCAAGATTGTTTGTTAAACTATCAGAAATTGTGTATTTTGGTCTCTGTCACATTAATTGATGGCTAGTAAAAGCTTGTATTTAAATAGATTACAACACACAAGAAGCACATTTGTTATCTATATCCATTGTAAGAGAAATATGTTACCTGTTTCTTGGGTTTCTGCATGCAATCTGTCTGTTTTGTTTTCTCTTCTTATACTATGTAGACTGCCTAACTGGAGCACTTGCTTTTCTATTTTCCAGCAATAACTATTGTTATCTGTTGCAATACCTGACCCTGCCTTTGTAACCACCTTCCCTTTCTGTGTCCTGCATGCCACACAGTCTCCTCTTTCTGTCCTCCTGAAGAATGGAACTTCTTCGTAACCCACTAAATTCCAAGCTAATGGGGGTGAGGGGAAATAAGCTGAAAGGTAAAACTCAATTGCGGCATTACCTTCCCTTTACGTGCTACGTTTCAAATGGGTTTATTGTTTAGCTTGGCATCTTCCTCAGGGCCAATACAATCAACAGAACAAACTAATACAATTGCAAAGATATAAATGCATTAAAATCATAAATACAAAATTTTAGAAACATATTTTACCTCTTTTTAATACATCCTTGTCAGTTCTGCATTCTTCAGAATATTTTATTGATGTTCCTGCTAAGATTTAGCACCGTATCAGCATTTTTTCTTTTTCAGTCCTAACAGCAACATTCTGGAAGTAAGGTGTTTTTAGCTGCGGCAATCTTTCAAGCCACCTTACTTCAGCTTTTACAAGTGGTTACATTTGGAAATGTTTGCTGGAATAGCAGGAACAACTTTGGATTGTGCTATAGAGCACATGATCTGATATTAAAAATAAGTTAGCAGTTTAGTTTGTACAGTTTATATAAAGTTTAAAGCATTTAAATGAGAAGCTGTCAAGTCGACCAACCAATAAAATGCAATACAGAATTTAAATTGTAATCTCTAATTAAGTCCATTATACATCAGTCCTCTATAGTGGGAGGAGGGCACGTGACAGTTACAGTATGACAGATCTGCACTGTTACAAGCCTGCTATTGCCTATGCTAATACATTGCAAATCCAGTCTATGGAGAGCTTTTGGCAAACTAGTTTTAAGAAGCCTGACACAAGCAAAAAGGCAATAAATCTGATTTTGTCACAGAATGCATTCACATTCATGTTAAATGGTAAGATTTTGACAGAAGAGCAAAACTGTTGATTTGGATTCAGAAACCAAGAGGTAGGTGATAAAGGTGCCAGGCCTTCATAGTGTTGATAGGACTTTTACTTACATTGTTATTTTAAGAGTTGTCTACCTCACAGGGATATTCAAATGATGACGCTATAATAACTTATAACTATAACTTTTTTTGGAACTTGAATAGCTTTACACAGTCTATAAAACTATCGGAAAGCTGTTAAAAAATAAGTTGGTTCCCTATCAAGTGCAAAATGTAACCCTATCGAATTGGTATTTAAACTTTAATACCATCTAACCTGAATAGAAATATCAAAGCTGCACATAGTGCCAGTAACGCAGTCGCACCCTCCCCCAAGGGCATAAAGGGACTGCTGACACTGACATTGTCATCATTTTTCCTTTCACCGCCTGAGAGATAGATCTACGAACTGCATTTTCATTTGTGCATTAAAATATTAATGTGGTTAAATTACATGTTATAGTAATTACTTCACGTATTGTGCACTCAGCCATGGTTTTTGTTAGGTCCCTCAGTGGCCTTTTGCTCCACGTGAAGCCGGCAGCTCTGCTGTCCCTTTCCTGGGATCGAACACCTTAATTCGGCTACTTGTGTTGTCGTTCGAAGCGTGAAAAAATTGGTTTTTTTGTTATAAAAACTGTATTAAAATAACGTGAAGTGTTTGATTATGTATTGAGATATTTTTCTCTGTGTATTTTCAGTTTTTTCTACACTAACGTGGCTGCTGGACTCAGCTATCCTGAGTTAGTCCGAGGTGCACTGGTTTAGTTTGCTTGCAGTTTTTCTCAATGTTTCATTGCCAAATGAATACAGAATTAGTGTGAAGACTGTTAGCTAACAGTAGGCTTTCTTTAGTTTTCGAACTGTTGGTCAGCCAAGAGCATCGTAGGTTGGCACCCCTATAATTGCTCCTGTGGTAACTGTAGGTCGTACACTTGCTCCCGTTCCCACTCCTACTTTATACAAAGAACAAGGTTACCTTTGCTGATTCACTAACAGTCTTAGGGCTGCGTTGCGTTAAGACAGACATTGTACAGATGGACATCTCCTGTATTTTGCTTCTTCGGCAACTAGGTCACTGTCCTACCACCGTTCTTAGTGAACAAGGTTACCGTAACGGTAGTGTACCGTGCTCTGCACCATACCGCACCGTGTGCACAGTGCTCCGTGCTCTGTACCGTTGCACTAGTGCTTAGGTACCGTGCAGGTACTTTAGAGCAGCGAACCTGCCTTGAGTTTGAGCACCGAACCAGTACCAAACAGCATTGCTTGTCATGCAAGTCTTTAACAAGTTAAAGCAGCAACTGTACATTCTTACTGCATATTGCTTGCTACTTGCATTAGGCCTGAGTTTATCCCTGTGACACATGCAAAGCCAGCCTGCCGGTCTAGTACCAAGCAGGCCTTGTTGGCAGTCCAGTTACTGTGTTACAAGCTGAGGCAGCAACTGTACATTCTTACTGTACATTGCTTGCTAGTTGCATCAAACTGTGTCTCTAAGGAGCTGGCGCTCCTGTCTGAGGATGTGGAGTCAGACAGTGCTTCCCTTGCAGTTAAGAGCTCCCTGTAATGGTGGAGCTTATACCATTGATCAAAAAGGACCACTGTGGTCTTGCAGGTGCCCTTGTCTACAGAGCGTCTGCCCTGTTGCATTACTGTACAGCGGCGTTATGGCTTGAGCAGACACCCCCTTGAGGGCAGCTACAGTACTGTACTCTACTGTACCAACCCGATGCTACAGGCACCTGACCGGTTCCATACCAACCCCATACCATTCCATTACAGTCCTGTTTCCTGACCTGATATCGACCAGGGTTTTATAATCCCCATTGTGGTACCAAGCAGGTCTCGTTTACAGTCCAGTTGCTGTTTTTTAGCAAGCTGAGTTAGCAACTGTACATTCTTTTGGTACATTGCTTGCTATTTGCGTAATGACTGGATTTTGTCCCTGTGACATATACAAGGCCTGCCTGCCTGTCGACAAGCAGATGCTCTTCCTGCCTGAGGCAGTACCACGCAAAGGAGGTACTGGTAAACTGCATTTCTGCGAGTTTTGTGTGCATTCTCCAAGCATATGTTGGAAAAATGTTTCTCCTGCAGCTCTACAGAGTGCTTTGCATCCCTCACCTGTTCAGAGCTCTTCCCCATCACCCTCTCTTAGACGAGGTGGCTGCGTCCTCACCCCATGGCTCTGTGTCAAGGGAGAGCCACACACCTGGGAATAGAGAAGCTCTGGGCAGCAGTTAACCACAGGCACGTGTACCTGGTGGGGACAGTTTGCTCCAGTCCGTTTGGTTCCGGTCCGCTACCGACCGGTGGTCACATCCCAGTCTGGTACCAAACAGGCCTTGTTGACAGTCCTGTTACTGTCTTTAGTAGCTGAGGCAGCAACTGTACATTCTTAATGAACATTGCTTGCTATTGCGGTCAGACCGTCTCTCAGCTCAGAGGAAAGAGCCTCAGTCTAAGCCACAAGGTGAGCTGCTACAGGTCCAGGGCCCCTTCTCAGGGAGCCATCTGAAGTATTGGCGTCAGTGCACCATATACATCTGGGTGTATACTACTGTTCACACCAGCTACTCACTGTGTGGTGTGTGCTTCAACCACTTATGAAGCCTCCCTTTGAGCCCTTGCACTCAACTGCGCTGAAATATTTATCTTTGAAAGTAACTTCCTTGTTTGCAATCACATCCACTGAGCGGGTGGGTGGGATGGAAGTATTTTGATTGCGAAAGCCTGTTTAATTTTTTGCAGAAGCCAGGACAAATGTTACGCCTCGTACAAATCCTGTTTTTTTGCTGAACTATATCTCGGCATTCCATGTCAGCCAGTCTGGATTTGGAGGCTTCTTCCACCTCCTTCCAATCTGACAGGGAGCTGCAGCTCCAAATACACTGGCCATTGCAGGCCTTGGTGTGCTATGTTGACAGGATAAAAAGTTAGAAGCAGTCTGGATGATGTGTTGTCAGTTCTGGAACCAACTTCCACGATCAAGCCTTGTCTAGGCCTGTCTAGGCAGACTGCCTATGAGCTAGTCAACTTGCCCTCTCCAGAAAAGCTCACTGCTCATTCCTTACAGGGGTATGGCAATTTTGTGGGTTTTATTCCATGGTGCATCTGTCAATGGCATTTGCAATGTAATGGTGTGGGCTGCTACCCATACCTTTACTAGAATCTATCGACTGAATGTCATGGATCCACAAAACCCTGGTTTTGGAACAAGAGTGTTAAGGGTGGCCTTACAGTATAAACAGAGGTGAGTTGAAAAATGATGACGATGTCAGTGTCAGCTGTCCTTTTATGCCCTCAGAGGCGGGTGCGACTGCATCACTGGCACTTTGTGCAGCTTTGTTATTTTTATTCAGGTTAAATGGTATTAGAGGATTAATACCCATTCGGTAGTGATTGCATTTCTATTTCAAGGAACCATGGTTATGATAATAGCCCAACATTACTTACTGTAATAATTACCTCTGTTATATAAAGGGCCATTCTCTTGCTAACGCAGGACACAATGAGCTGAGCTAAAAACCAACCTTGGTGACTTCTTTGTTCTGGTGTCTTTTCTGATAGTAACAACTATTGTTAGCTGTACTGTATCTGTATGTGTTTTTATGTGCCTATGTTTGTGTCTTTTATGTAAACTGTGCTGCTATGATTCGTATACATTTATATCAAATAGGCAGAATGTTTAATACGTGATTATTGTTTATTGCAGAAATTGGAAGGGTTTTTTTTCGGCAAAGACAATCAGCCTGAGGTGAGTGACACATACTAGTTCATGTATAGTTAATGCTTAAATAATGTTAAGTAATATTAAAATAATATTTATGGTAAATTATTAATTAAAAAAATTACATTAGTGGAGTGGTACATGTGTTACTCTGATAATGCATCCATATGCAAAACTAATAGCTATCCGAAGAATTTTGTGTTGATTGGTCTAAAAGTTTGATCATCAAAAAATCTTGGACTTCCCATAATTATTTTTACAGATTATCTTTTTTGGCTTATTCCTTTTCTTGATTGAAGAATATGTTTTGTATTTGGTAACCTATTTACTTTTGTTAATACTCATTATTTGTTGGGTTATTTGACCATGGTTCAGGTTTTTATTTTCAGTATTTTCAATCTATATTTCAGTACACATAAAACAGTCAAAGCCACTGGGAAACTATAGTTTTAATTATTCTGTGTACTTCATCAGACTACATCGTTGAAACAACATGTCCCAGAGGATAGAGAAGAACTGGTGTATATGATTAATGAAAACGCTATTTCAAACAGTCTTTAATGATCCACATTTCCCCTGTGTTCTTTGGAGACATTTAATCACATTTTCCATAGGGGTCGTTTATATCTGTATTCTATTAAGAGCTCACTTCATGTGGGTTCCTGAGTGGTGTATCCGGTAAAGACACTCCCTATAGCCTGGAGGTCGCCGGTTCGAGTCCATGCTGTTCCACTGCTGACTGTGGATGGGAGCTCCCAGGGGGTGAGTGCCTCCTGTAGTTTGGCCGGGCTCCTGTGTGCTTGCCTATAAGCTGCCCAGAGCTGCGTTGTTCTCCGACACTGTAGCCCTGGGTTGGCTGCATGGCAGGCCTGCAGAGTGAAAAGAAGCTGACGGCATGCGTTTCGGAGGACAGCGTGTGTTCATCTTCATTGCTCCCAAGGCAGCATGGGGGTGGTAGCAGTGAGCTGAGCCTACAATTGGCCATTTCAAATTAGGAGAAAAACGGGGTAAAAATCAATTGGCGACTACTAAATTTACTAGTTTGATAGAAAACTGCTGTAAAAGGACATTCACATAAGCATATCATAAAGCATTTTACATCTACTCCCATGGCAAATTGGTACTTGTAGTATTTCCAGAGAGGTTCATTGTATATTATCAGATGGGGGGGTGGGTGATGTGTGGTAATAGTAAAGTTTAAGTTTGTAAATGAAGACATTGAAAATTAATTTTTCAAAAAGTCATTTAGTGTCCTTTAGTGTTTTAGCGATGCATTAGTTCTACAAAAAAAACTCTTTGATGCAGGCCATAGTTTCCATTCAACTTTTTTGTATAAGCTATTGTGGTTAAATTACAACATTCGTACAAGATAAACTACAAATTGTATGACACAACATAATGCAGTATCTAAACCATATGCTGTTTTATGTGGTGGGGGCGGGGCAATTTCTGTCTACAAGGGAAATAACTCTGGAAGTGCAAGACAATCTACTAGTAGAGTAAAAGACGTCATGTGTTAAAATGAAAATAATTGTTTGCTAAAACATGTGTTTCTTTCAAAATTGCAAATTTGAGACCTGTATGGTGAAGGTTCGGAGTATACTGCAATGATATTTCTGATAGACAGTACTGTAACACACATTACTGACCGTTTCCTCAACACTGCAGTGCTTAACATATGCAAAGTTTAATATATATATTTCAAATAGAGTGCACTCCGTTTATAAGAATTACATCCATCCCAGATGATTTGATTCTTATAAACAGTTGATTCTTAAAAGCGGACCGATATGATTGCAGAATCAGAACCAGCTTCCACATGTTTGCTTGGATCTTATGCCTGGCCTAGACACAGGAAACGGGACAAATCCTCCATTATTTGTCTACCATCCAAAAAAATATTCTGATCATTGATACAAATGATAACTTACATAAAATACTGTGTTTTCCCATTATGTTTTATCTTTAGAGTTTGAGGTTACTCCCGTTTAGGGAAGTTCAGTTCTTAGTTTTGTATTACAGTTCATTTACAACATCCACCACATACACTGTATGACACAATGTTGTGCATCCATAGATAAAAATAATCAAAGTTTGGCCTAAACATTTACGGTTAATACAGAGGGTATTTTTCAGATAACATTTGGGGAAGCTGTTTTACACTCTACACTTTACATTCATTTTAAAGTTAATTAAAAATGGAAACAAGCAATAATCTCACTCGGAAACACTTAACTGTGTCCTAGGTACTTAGTGATTCTGTTTCCAAATTGCTTTTCGTTTTTTTAGTTCCCTGCAAACAAGTGAAAACAAACACAGGAAGAGAGTAATCATGGTCCATTAAAGAGTGAATACTTGAGTGTTGTATAATTACCTCCAGTTTTCATTCCTTCTTCCTGGACTGTATTTCTGTTCATAAAATGTACATCCTGTACAGTGCAGGACTAGTGATCTATGTTAAGGTGTGATAACCTGGAATTTACATACAGCAGCAGTTAGAGGACTTCACTTGAATGTCATATAAAATCCAGCCCTCAACAGAGTCAGGCTCTGTGTATATTTTAGCCAGGATGACATTATTGTCACAGTGAAAATAGTGTACCTTTGATTTTACAGCTGCAGTCCCATGCTGATATTGTTCACGTAAACAGCATTGTGCATTAATGAAATATGTAAATTGAAGTGTGGTTCGTTCTACCTGTCTTAAATGCTTGATGTAACTGGGGAATCTGGGGAACATGTTATTTTATTTTTGTTTTATTTTTTATATTATTTTAGGTTTGTTTTGTACCTTTAGTGTTGTTGTGGCCTATATTTGTTGGGTTTGCAAAGTGGCTCATTCCTTTTTGAAAGTGGATTTTGGAAGTGACAGGTTATTATTACCTCATAAATGTAGTTTTGAGTGTAATTATGCTCAGGTTAATCTATGAATATTCTGCAGTATATTGCTTGCTACTCTAGTCATTCATTGTGCTCCTCAAGACTCCTCCATAAAAAATAAAAAAAATACATAATTATACTCCATTGTTGGTGGAATAAAAAAAAAAAAAAAATCCATTATAACTGCAAAGATCTCAAAACCAGTAAAACAACGCATGTTTTTTGGCGTATTGTGTTTGTAGTCCTGCATTAAATTCCACCATGTAGACTTTACATTTATTGGATGAAGGGCAATTTTCTAAGTAGTGTTTTAAATTCTAACGTCCCTCTCATTTTTTTCTGTTATTTCATTTGGATTTCTCAGTCTTCTGTGTTTCAGAGTTGGCAGCCCTAGTTGGGGCACTTATGAGAAATGAATTCCATCATAGGTGCTTGTGGGTAGTTGTCCTCATCACGAGTACCACTGTCACTGTTAACATTAATAATGGGTACCTTTTCAGATAGACATTTCGTAGAAGCCAGAGTTTGGAATGGTGGTACCTCAAGGGAGTTTTCATATAAACCTCTACTGACTTCCAGTGCAGCCACCTTTAGACAATCATATCAGTGCTTAGAGCACACGCAGACTAGACTTATACAGGGATGTTAGATAAGTTGGGATGGCAAATCCCTGGTGACACAGGCTTTACCGTGACGCTGTTGTCCCCTGCTGGGTTTTATAAGCCAAAATGTGTGCAGCGTCTGTACTATGAGGCTACGGTGGCAAAATACTCAAGGATAGTTTTGAGGGTCATTTTTTGTTTTGGTTAACATTCCTCATTACAGCCCCACCTCTGTTAGTAGATTGTTTTAGTTTCCACAGCTGTTAATCCAGTACCATATGTAATAATGCTAGCGTTTTGTCCCTCCTCTCTTTCTTAGGATGCCTGCTGTGGCCCAGCCCGTATAACAGAGCAGTGTGAATCAATCAGTGAGAAATTGCTCTCCTTGGAGCACCATCTGCAAACAGCTATTCTACACCACGATGAAGACCTTACTCATATCCTTCCAGTTTTAATAAGTTATATATATGGATATATATATATATATATATATATATATATATTATATATATATATATATATATATATATATATATAACAAGGGACACACTCACAGGGGTTCGTTTGCCCTTTAAAATGAGACCCAGCACACAAAACTTGAGATTGTTGCTGGCATGCACTTTTAATAATATAAAATAAAAATAAACAAACAAAAAACTAGCTCTTTTCAAGTACTAACTAAACAGAACAGGAACCTAACTGTAAAACAGCACAGCTAAGCTGTTTACCTGTTAAAACAAACACGCAACAAAAAGGATCACACAGCACCTTTTTTTTTTTTTTCTGATACGCTTAAGCACACATTCAAGCTGTCTTTTCACACAACAGTCTCCTCTAGACTGACTGCTACCTTTTTATATTTGGCAGCTGGCTTCAATTTCTGATAGTCACCAGCTGACAAACAATTAACAATAATACAATTAAGGCTTTTTATACTGTATTTCTGGGGACTGGGATGCCTTGTGTGGGATTCGCACATACTCCTTGTAGCATGTTGCATGGTAACACACTTCTAGTGCAACACAGTCCTTCTCCCTGAGATGCACCAAGATGCTGTCATTGTTTTTCAGTTCAGCAGCCTGCACTAACTTCCCTGCAACAAAAGCAAAAAAATAATGCCATGGTGTTCAAAATAAGCAGGCAGCCAGTGCATTTCATTGGTTACTTTGATGGTTGCGCCTCACGTTGTCTTTCACAATGTATTTGTTTTTTTGCTCTCATTAATATTTGTTATCATTTGTTACTATTATTATTTAGAGAAGCGGTGAAGATTTACAGTGATATAAAAAGCTAAAATATATAGAATATGCACTATTCTGCACCACTATATTTGTTGTTGGTGTTTTTTGTTCCAATAATAAAAAAAAGACATACAGCTCTTGCCTGTTAACTCAGCAACTTATTCAGAAATAGATTATTTTAAAAGCTGGTTGACATTAATTCAAATGTATTATGCTATGTAATAAAAATTAAAAAATGAAAATGAAAATAAACACTGTAAAGTCATATTATGTAATTGTAATTTGAAGTCAAAACAGCACCAGTAATTTATAGATAGGTCATACACTGCATAGGGTTGCTTCACAGGCTAATTTTAAGCTTTAAAAGCTATATATCCTGGGCGAAACCCATTTTTTCAACAAAAACATATGGGACAGCACACAAACACTGACCTTCACTACGAACACTGACACACATGGCCACCTCCCCTGCTAAAACACCAACCCCTTCCCCTCCATGGATTTTTGTGGGCGGGTTGGTGAGTGGGGCTGTGGTGGAGGTGGCCTCTTCACCTCCACCTTCTTCCGGGCTGTCCCCACCGCTGACAGCGCCCACCGGGTTGACCGCAAGCTGTTGCTTTGGGCGCACCGTCACCTCCTTTCACTAGGGGCAGTACATCTTCCCGGGGTGACGAATTGGGCAGAGGACCTCCTTTCAAGGACAGTCCCCAGTGCCTCAGAATGTAGGCTTCACCCAGAAGTTTCATTTGGAAATGGTTCGGGAGAGCACAGGTGGACCTGTTTGCCTCCCAAGAATTGCCCCATTGCCCCCTTTGGTTCTCAATAACGGGAGCTGGCAATAGATGCCTTGCATGCCAGTGGCCGAGGCAGCTTCTGTGTGCCTTTCCTTCATTCGCCGTGCTCCCACTTAGAAAAGATCAGGCAAGGCCAGACCAGAATGTTATTAATAGCCCCTTATTGTTCCAGGAGACTGGTTTTCAACCCTGATACAGATCCTGAGAGCCCGTCCGTGGAGTCTACTAAAACACTGCGACCTGCTTAGTCAGGCACGGGGGACGTGACATCCCGACCCATCGAGCCTGCAGCTCTGGGTCTGGACCTTGAACGGCACCATTTGAGCAGTCTCGGGCTTTCTAATAGAGTCCTTGACACTCTGCAGCATTCCAGAGCACAATCCACACGTTCACAGTAAGTGGGGCGTTTTTCAAATGCGGTGGCTGCCTAAGGGTTTTGACCCCACAAACTGTTCCATGGCAATTATACTGCAATTTTTACAGGACCTATTTGATGAGGGGAAATCCCCCTCTTCATTAAAGGTCTATTTGGCAGCTATTTCGGCTTGTCATATTAAAATTGATTCAGTCTTCCCAGGAGCTCCTTTTCTGGCGGGGCAATTTTTAAAGGGTGCTAAGCAGCTTCGGCCACCTATGAAGGACATTGTCCCTCGTTGGAGGCTTAATGTGCTGCTGGAAACGCTTATGAGCTTCAGGCTTTTCATCCGCCTCCTTTCCAGTCTGATAGAGAGCGGCAGCTCCATACGCTTTGCCTAGTGCGGACACTAGCGTATTATGTGGACAAGACCAAAAGTTGGAGGCAGTCTGAACAGATTTCTATCTGTTATGAGGTCCCATGGGAAAGCTCTGTCTAAACAGATGCTATCAAGATGGATTACAGATACGGTTCAGACTACATATGGTCGAGCCAACTTTCTCCCTTCAGAGAAGCTCACCGCCCATTCTACCAGGGACATGGCAAATTTGTGGGCTTTATTCCAGGGCGCAACTGTCAGAGACATTGACGATGCAGCAATGTGGGCTACGCCTCTCACTTTTACGCATTTCTATGACTGACAAACTCACAAAACCCTGGGTTTGGAACAAGAGTGTTAAGGGTGGGCTCAAGCTCAACCCTTACAGCATAAAATTAGAGGTGAATTCCCCTAATTTTTTTTAGCCCTGTTACTTGTACTGGGTTCCTCATGGTAATGCGCAAGGTGGCCTTAGCCGAGCCTTGCAGCTTTTCACTTGCGACAGTTTTGATATGTCTACCCATGAGGTAATGGTTACATTTCGTACTTGAAAGGGAACGTAGGTTATTATATCCCTGGTTACCTGAAATAGAAATGTAACCATAACCTTTAAGGTCACTGTGTCTTTTGCAGCAGTCTTAAGAGGAAAATGATGACGTTTTGAGTGACTGCAGTCTCTTTTATGCCCTTGGGGGCGGGTACATCTGCGTCACTGGCACTATGTGCAGCTTTGGAATATCGATCCAGGTTTGACGGTATCAGAGGATTTAATACACATGAGGTAATATTTCTATTTCAGGGAACCAGGGTTATGATAATAACCTAACATTTTGTATTTGTTAAACATATTGGATGTTTAAACACATCAGTACACATTTGACTGTACTCGTTTCTACCAGTCTTTGTAGTCTTTCCAAATCCATTAACAGCCATAAATGGGGTACTTCACCTCTAAATAAAAAGAACCATAATATTTGGAGGCCAGCCATATGCCATCTGCCTTTATGGAAAATTATATTTCTTATTATCTGATAAATATCTTGTCTGTTTAATATCGTGTTTCTGCTAACAAACTTTTTACAAAACAAATTCAGCTTTTTGAAGTATTTTCAGAAGGTTGAAAAATGACATTTAATGTATTTAATTAATGAAGATTAATTTAACAGCGGTCATAACAATCAATGTTATTCTTAGATGTAAAATAGCACTGATTCAGTGCACTGTTTGAAAATGTCCAGGTTTGTACCAGATGCTACCAAATAATATGTTTCAAAATGAAATCATACAGTTGTTTATTTTTTTTCATGCTGGCCTAATTATCGTCTTATAGAGGAATTTTAAAGAATGGCATGACACACACACATACCCCGACATGTTTTTGATTGTGATTTAATATTTAATCGGAACCATTTGGAAGCATTTGAGAGTACAATAAGGTGCCTTTCCCATCTGTTTAAAATGGCCATGCAGCAATTCATTAAATACTGTACCTTGTGCAGAAAAAAAAAAAGTGCCAATTATCTCCTGGTATTTTCCTTAATAAGGAGATCACAATCTCTGCAGAGGGAGATCCAGATGGTGAAAGCAACTCTGCAGGCAATGTTGAAGCAGTTACAGGCCTCCTCCGAGGAAGGGGAAAAGGAGATGGAAGACTTCTTTGATGACAGCTGGTGACTGGGACTGGGAGAATGACAACCACATCATATTTTATAGTAATGCACAGGGGACGGTTTTTAGTAACTAAACACTGCCTTTTCAAGTCCCAGGGAACCAGTATAGGGGCAGACCCAGCATCAGGTAGAGTAGCTGAATCAGTTATATAGAAAATGAGCCCTGGTGTCTATCACCACATGCCCTGCACAATCATTTCACTCGCTGACACGGTTTTACTGTGACTTTTTCAACTGGTGTGTTCAGCTCTTTTCAAGGATTGGCTCGCTATAAAAGGATACTGGCCTATTTCCTGGAGTATCTTTATCTGCATGTATGTGTTCATTCCATACAGTGTGACTTAGCAAAGGACGGTGTTTATATAAAGTAGGCTAGGATTTTAACCACTTCAACATTGCACGTTTTAATAATCTCTTAAATTCAGGGTCCATAAACTGCCTGCACATTAAAAAGAGTTCTGACATATTTGGTTTGGCTTTTAAACCAATGTTGGAACTATTTTGCCCTTTTCACGGTTTGGAATGTGCAAATACCTCAATCCTATATGCTATAGTTAAATGTTACTGCATCAGCCTAATAACTTCATGTATTTCAGACAATGGTCTACTTTCAAGCAGACCACGTGACCTACAGCAAAGGCACACATCATGAAGTACTTCATCTATGTTTGAAATATTTGAATAATCTAAAAAAAGAACCAAATGATTCTGAACACAATAAAAGGTGGGCCAGTAATAAAGATAGTAAAACTTAGAAATGTAATTGATTGGCTCTCATTTAGAATATTTTTTGGAAGACGGTTTGAATGGCAGTATTGCATCTTAAAATATGGCTGCTTAATAACATTAAATAAAAAATGTTTAAAGAGTTAAATATTTTGATGGAGGTATACACTTTGTGGCTTAAACCAAATCCTACTATAGTGCCGGGAAAAAGTATTTGCCCCGTCTGATTTTCTGCATTTTTGCATATTTTTGACACTAAATGTTGTCAGATCTTCAACGAAAATCTAATATTAGGTAAAAAAGACCCTGAGTGAACAAATAACACAAAATGTTGATACTTAGTTCATTTATTTATTAACCCTTTGCGGTCCATTTATTCAGTGCCTCTCAGACACGTCAGGTCCAATTTATTTTCACATGTACTGTTTATTTTACACACAGTTTATTTTTTTATTTTTTTTCCCCCAAGTAAAACCGGTGTAAAGGGCATTGCAATGCTAAGTAACATCAGTACTGCATCTCCAGCCAAGCCCCACCCAGTGTTCGCAGTATTTTTAACTTACCTCTTTATAGATGTGCATACTGATAAATCCTCTCCTGACCACTCGTTTTATCACCAAAGTCCTCAATCATGCGATTCAAGTTATTATTTTATTACTATAATATCTCAAAGCTTTTGGACAGAAAAGGGTTAAAGAAAGTTATGCAACACCCATTGCCCCCGTGTGAAAAAGTAATCGCCCCCTTAGACTCAATAACTGGTTACGCCACCTTTAGCAGCAATAACTGCAACCAAACACTTCCTGTAGTCATTGATCAGTCTCTCACAGCGCTGTGAAGGAATTTTGGCCCACTCCTTCGTGCAGAACTGCTTCAGAAAGTGATATTTTTGTGTTTCCGAGCATAAAGTGCTTGTTTCAGGTCGTGCCACAACATCTCCATGGGGTTTATGTCTGGACTTTGACTAGGCCATTCCAAAAGTTTAAATTTCTTGTTCTTCAACCATTCAGATGTAGACTTGCTTGTGTGTTTCGGATCATTGTCTTGCTGCATGACCCAGCTGCGCTTCAGCTCACAGAGGGATGGCCTGACATTCTCCTGTAGAATTCTCTTTGGAACAGAGCAGAATTCATGGTTCCTTCAATGATGGCAAGTCGTCCAGGTCGTGATGCAGCAAAGCATCCCCAAATCATGACACTACCACCACCATGCTTGACCGTTGGTATGAGGTTCTTACTGTGGAAGGCAATGTTTGGTTTTCGCCAAACATAACGGGGCCCATGTTGGCCAAAAAGTTCCACTTTTGACTCATCTGTCCATAGAACATTGTTCCAGAACTCTTGAGGATCATCCAGGTGCTTTTTGGTAAACTTGAGATGAGCATTCATGTTCTTCTTAGTGAGCAGTTGTTTCCGCCTTGCTACTCTGCCATGAATCCTATTTTTGCCCAGTGTCTTTCTGATGGTGGAGTCACGAACACTGACCTTAGCCGAGGCGAGAGAGGCCTGCAGATCCCTGGATGTTGTTCTAGGGTTCTTTGTGACTTCCTGAACGATTTTACGCCTTGCTTTTGGAGAGATTTTGGCAGGACGGCCACTCCTGGGAAGATTCACTACTGTCCCAAACCTTCTCCATTTGGACAGTATGGCTCTGACTGTGGTTTAGTGGAGCCCCAGAGCCTTAGAAATGGTTTGTAACCCTTTTCAGACTAATAGGCATCAAAAACTTTTTTCCGGCAGTCCAGGAATTTCTTTTGATCGTGGCATGATGTGCCTCTAGAACCTGTGTGCTGACAACTTTACTCTGATGGTAAGGGCCAAAGTTAGTCAGATTTATATTGGGCAGGGCTGGCCCAAATCAGGCCTGATTTGTTAACCAAAGTATTCAAACAGCTGACCCTAACGATCCCTGTAATTATGTTGAATTAACTAGGGGGGCAAAAAAATTCGGAAAATCAGACGGGGCAAATACTTTTTCACAGCACTGTATGTTGATAATCCTTTGTGTAAGCGTTTTTGTCAAGTACTGTAGCTTTTTTATGTAAATACAAAATGATGAACATTCCTGGGATGAGCTTACATAGTTCTGCAAAACAATGCACTGTGTTATTTCAAAACTAGAATGAATCAAAATGAGATGTAGTAATCTGTGATTGGACAATATAATAAGAAGCTTGAAGCATTGTCCAAAACCAAGAAGCAAAGAAGCTTAGGCATAGCTGAAGGAGAAAGTGACAAAATGAATTCTGACATTCCAGAATGTCTAGCTTCTTGTACAGGGGTGGGGGGGGGGGATACGACTAAGTTGTTGGAAATATTCTACAAATTATAAGATGTTTTATGCTTTACTAGAAGAGTGATCATTTTATATAACTAAAAATGACACTAACTGTATATATTTTATATAATATATGCTCCACAATGGAATTATGATGTGTGTAGTGTTTTTTCCTGTATCATTTCTTATAAATAACTATTACATTTGTCATTGGCCCCCAGCTCGTGTTTGCCTTTCAAACATTTAGCAACATGTGCAAGGGCAACATTTTTTAAATGAATAAACCATTGTAACAACATATAACTAGCAGAAAATTGGTTTCTTGCTAGCTTTATACCTCACATTACATTGTACACACTGATGGGAACGTTATTTTTGCTTCATGCTTATCACCTAGCTTGTGGGGTCAGCACAGCCCCCTCTGTGTAGTACAGTATACCAATTTTATAAACAATATTTATTTCTTTATGTAGAAACAATAGACCTTGTTCATAAGTTATTTTTATGATATGAAGTAAAATATGGCATGATATATTTCCCTAAAACTGTATTTTTGTACACTAATTACAAGACTTAAAAACCTTTTGTGGTTTAATAAAGTTTAATTATGAAGGGCTCTGCCACTATATGTCATAATACCTTGTCATAATAACTGTAAACAAAGAAAAAAAGAAACTAAGTTAATAACCGTGTTCTGTATGTCAATTTGTAACCAGTATGTACCCTATCAATATTTTGTTTTTATGGATATTGTTTTTATACCCTGAAAAATACAACTTATGATTCAACTGAGATATTTTGTCTCTTTTATTTAGTCTCTATTTGTACGGGGTCAGAGTTTGGATGGAGGTATATTTAATGCTTACTGTTCAGGGAATGTGTGGTTCATTTGGAATTCTGAAGGCCATGTTTGTATTTCCTGTTGGAGTGTCTACTGTTCAAACGCATTAATTACTCACATAATAAAAGATGCCATTCTGAAGGACTGAGGGCACGATCACTATGCAGGCACAGTATATCAAACCTACTGCCAAAAAGCTGTAACAATCAAGTCCATTTTCTATTACAAAGAAAAACATTTGCTTTATCCCAATGACTGTGCTCATGTGAGAAAGGAAAGGATTAAATTATAATATTATATATATAGTATATCTATATATATATATATATATATATAATTATATATATATATTATATATATATATACACCCATGGTTACTGTACTCCGGTCTAAAAGAATTACTTTATTTTTTTACGTCTAAAACTTCGTTAAAAGACCATTCTTTTTGATCCCCACACAAACAACGTCGCGTTTGTATAACGTTAAACGTAAAAGTTTCGAACGTTTTACATGTAAAACAGTATCATGATTTTTTTAATGACATTACTCTCGGCGGTATATGAAATTCATATAGATCAGGTTCTCAACATTTGTATTTTAACTTGAACGCATCTTAGCAAGAGTTGTTGTGCGACATGTTTTCAGATAAAACAGCGGGAGTTGAGTTGTGGTTTGCTTCAGCAGAGAGTGCCTGAAGGATAACGTCTATACGTGCAAGGGTGCAAGAATCAAAATATTGTTTTTGTTAAATGTAAATGTCATCTGTGCAATGCATTTTGTTCAGTCTTCATTTGACCTCTTTTAATACTGTTAAAAAATTTAAGGCAGTTTAATCCCATCAGATTCTATAGTGGGGCCCCCAAAAAGCTTTTCATAATCATACAGTAGCCCCTCGCTAAACGAGACATGTTTGTCCGACATAAGGAGGAGTCAAGTTTAAAAACAATAACAATAAAATCGCACACACATACATTTACAGTTCTCGATGTATTTTAAATATAAATCATTGTGCTGAAATAACACTAATGTGTTTTGGGTAGGCTACACATTACATTATGTAAAAATATAAGGCCTGATCTTCAAAAGGTTTGCGCAGAGGGGTCGCAAATGCCCGTTGTACCAAAATTGTGCCAAGTTGCCATATTCGAAATGTCCTTTTGCGTGACACAATCCATTCTGCGCTGTGCAGAAATAAAATGTATGCATCGCGCAATATGGGGGGAGTGGCCGACAATATGCGTGATCCTGGTATATTCGAAGGTATGCGCCAAGCACAAAACCAGGTTTTTGACACGATTGTAAAAGGACTGCGTTAACTCCATGCACACTACCATTCCAGCACTGACTACAAACAGACAACAATGGAAAACGTGGGTAGCATGCAGCGTGTCCGTCGACATGTGGATGTGAATGATGCAAGGCACACCCAGCAACAGCAACCCCGACATAGGCGAAGATATGCTGAAAGGGTGTACCGGCCTCGGCACACATATGAGGAGCTCAGCAATGAGCAAGTCGTGTCCAGGTATCGTCTCGACCGAGACATGCTGACTCATCTATGTCACATGCTGCATGATGACCTGGCCAGAACAAACCTGCGCAGTCATGCCTTGTCTGAGCAATTGGTAGTGTCTGTCTGTATGTGTATCCTGGCTACCGGGACCTTCCAGAAGGTAGCAGGTGATACAGTGGGGATCACCCAGTCAGCCATGTCCCGCCACCTCGACAGGTTCATAACCACATTGCTGCGACGTGCTGAGGAACATATGAGGAGATAATAGGGTTTTTATGAGGTTGCTGATCTGCCGCGCGTGGTAGGTGCAATTGACTGCACCCATATTGCTATCCGGGTACCTGTTCCAGTTGTCCTGTTCTATCAGGATTCCAGTTGTATTCGGAATAGTGGGAAATTTGAATAGCTATTCCATGCCATGTAAACAGGGTATTCTGAATGAATCCGTCCGTATTCTGGATACCAGTATTCCGAAAACGTGATACCGAATACCCACTTAGTATTAGGATACTATCAGAATACTAGCCCTTCTAGACACCTTATTCAGAAAAACAGTTTTTTTCTAGACACACAAGTCGTCGTTTTATAATCTATAATCTATAAGACGACAGCTTGTGTGCCCAACAAAGCCTTTGCAAAAACTGTGCACAAATATATTAGTACATGTATGCCCCAAACTGGTTGCCGACTATGCAATATCTTCCTTTTTTTTTTTTTTTTAAAGTTGTATAGTAGATCAACAGTCAACCAATTTATTTATTTATTATCCTTTATTTAACTAGGTAGTCACATTGAGATTAAAACCTCTTTTACGAGTGAGATTTAGCCAAGCCGGTAGCAGAAAGTCAATCAGACAACAAGAACAATACACAATAAAATACAATTAAGACACAGGCAAATCACATTTAAAACAATAATCAAAATACACAAAAGTAGTCAGCTATTTAAAACAATTACTCTCAGTCACGAAATCATGCAGTTTACTCTTAAATTGCAATAAAGATATCTGGGTCTGCAGCTTTAGTTTGGGCTGGAACGCATTCCAGGACCATGGGGCATAATAAACAAAGGATCCTTTACTAGCCTCAGTACGCATATTTGGGATTTTAAAATGCAAAAAAGAATGAGATCTCAGGCTATGGTTACTATGGGAAGCTATAAGGTATTCATTTAAATAAGAGGGTAATTTACATTGAATAGCCTTATATACCAGAATATACCAGTGCTTCAACCTGTGTAAAGCCAAAGAAGTCCAGCCTACCAAATCGTATAATATACAATGATGAGTACTAAATCATCTATTTGTATTGTACCTCAATGCTGTATGATATAGCGAGTCCAGTTTACCTAAAGTTGCACACCATAGTCAATTTGCGGCAAAAACATACAAGCAATAATCCTCTTTTTTTTGTTTCCATAATAACATATAAAACATGTTCATATCATAGTGATGTTTATAGCGCGTTCCCATGCCGAACAGACGAGTGTGGAAACATGCACTCACCTCTGTCCAGCACACTGCCTTCCTTGTTGTGCAAATGCCTGTTCTGGTCATGGTCCTATTAGCATATGGTAATGCATCGGTAATTAGAAACATGTGATGCAAATGTATTCTAGGTGGACATTCATAGCGCAATCAAATTTGAATTGGGTGAAAGCCCTAATTTGTCTGAATATACCAATATCTGCGCGATAACTGCGTACCGCTGGCTCAAATAGTGTAAGTATGGAAATGAAGATTGAGAGAAGGATGAAAAGGGAAGGGGTTCCGGCCTGTTATCTTTGCTGGGGATTGCCACACATCTGTAAATGTATTGTATAAATAGGTCATACACCCATCTTGTGGCCCATTGCTTTAATTATCTATTCCATAGGTTGCTGTGCATTACGGGTGTAGGGGTGGGCAGCTGCAGTTCGGAGAGCCCAACACCGACATGGGCATGCTAACATTTTCCTAAAGCATCCAACCAATCAAAGACCTGTATTTTCTTGGCAGCAGTCCAATCATAAGTTGACTGAGGCGGGACAAACAGTTCTTTTAATTTCTGGCCGTTTTTATGCAGCTGTCCAGTCTGTTGAATGTCAGTGTTGTTAATTGTATAGAGACTGTTCATTTATTGAGAAATTATAGTAGGCTACAATTAACATTTTAGGAGCGTATTTAGAATTAATTATTATTCTTACAAAAAAAATGTCATAACGAAAAAAATCCATTCCAGCGACACTCAAAACCTTAAAAACTGGGCTTAATCATGATGTTCAAATGGGTGAGTAGAATGAATAACAACGCATTTCTGTGTATTGTGTATATAAAAATGCTTGATGTGTACTTTGCAGGTGAATGACCTTGTTACATTTACAAATCAGAGTGTGCTACCACAGTAGACTTTGTCACGGCACGACTTATATAAAAAAAAAAATCATTCAGAAAAAAAAACAGATAGTATCCAAAGCCTTTTTTATTTTACTTCAAAAACATACAGCTATGTTGGATCAGCTGGCCTTTAAAGAAACCTATATAGTATTTCCTTGTGATACAATACTGTCCGTATTCAAAAACAGTGCCGTTATCAGTTCATTAATTTGAAAACTTGGCGCCTAGCTATGGAGCCAATTGTGTATTTGAATGGTCCGTATGTATGTGTGCATGATATATTGTGTGGTCTCATCTGCTGTCATATCGGTACATACTGTGTCAACACCAATGATAGCAGCTTGTCAGGGTAATGCCATTACTAATGGTGACTGTCCGTCATTCTGCATTCTCACTTGGCTGTTGTGTGCAGTTGCTATATTGGTAGTGAATGCGCAGATGGTTTTACGAGGCACAAACAAGATTTGCGAATTGAGCAGAAAACTGCTATATTCCAATGTCTCACAACTGCTTTGTGCCATTTTGGAATATCTCTCATTTTGTGCCAAAACACAATTTTTTTGCGAGGCACAAATTTAGCGAGGGGATTGCGCGAAGATCGAAGATCAGGCCCATAAATCTGTACAGTAGGCCTATACAGTATACAGTACAGTAGTAAAATCAAATGAATACCTAGCACACTTTTTAAATATTTTTTGCCTACTGGTAACACAAAATAAATAACGCTGCTGCATTGTACACATTGGTGTACAATGCGAGTAAAAGATTATTTTAAATTGAAACTAAATGATTTTAGAGTCTTTTTATTTTAATTATTATTATTATTTATAACTTGGTCTGCTTAGTAGTCTAGACAATTAACACACAATAGATTATGGTCCTACAGTGGCTCTCAAACGTATCCACCCCCCTTGGACATTTTTGCCACTGATCAACACAAAAAAAAGTCCATAATGTCAAAGTGAAAAATAAAATCTACAAATTGTTCTAAATTAATTACAAATACAAAACAGAAAATAACTGATTGCATAAGTATTCACCCCCTTGAGTCAATATTTGGTAGAGGCACATTTGGCAGCAATTACAGCCATTTGGATTTGGATCTCTACCAGCTTTGCACATCTGGACACTGCAATTTTTGCCCATTCTTCTTTGCAAAATTGCTCAAGCTCCATCAAGTTGGATTGGGACCTTTGGTGAACAGCAATGTTCAACATTTTCCACATATTCTCAATTGGATTGAGGTCCGAGCTTTGACTGGGCCACTGCAGGACATTGACCTTTTTGTTTTTAAGCCACTCAGCAGGTTTTCCTCCAGATTTCTCTGTGCTTTGCTGCATCCGTTTTGCCCTCTATCTTCAAGAGCTTTCCAGGCACTGATGCAGAGAGGCATCCCCATAGCATGATGCTGCCACCACAATGCTTCACGGTAGGAATGGTGTTCTCAGGAAGATGTGCGGTGTTAGGCTTGTGCCAAACATAGCGCTTAACGTTGAGGCCAAAAAGTTCTATTTTGGTCTCATCAAACCACAGAATCTTCTTCCACTTGGTCTCAGAGTCTCCCACATGCCTTCTGGCAAACTCTAGCTGAGATTTGATGTGAGTTTTTTTCAACAATGGCTTTCTTTTTGCCACTCTCACCAAAAGGTCAGTTTTATGAAGCACCCGGGCTATTGTTGCCGTATGCACAGTGTCTCCCAGCTCAGCCGTGGAAGACTGTAATTCCTTTAGAGTTGCCATAAGCCTCTTGGTGGCCTCCCTGACTAGTGCCCTTCTCGCCCGGATACTCAGTTTTTGAGGACGGCCTGTTCTAGACAGATTCACAGTTGTGCCATATTCTCTCCATTTCTTAACAATGGACTTTACTGTGCTCCGGGGGATATTCAATGCCTTGGAAATGTTCTTATATCCTACCCCTAATTGGTGCTTTTGAAGAACCTTATTCTGGATTTACTTTGAATGTTCCTTCGTCTTTCTGGTGTAGTTTTTGTTAGGAAATGTAATAAGCAACTGTGGGACCTCCCAGAGACAGGTGTATTTAACCTGAAATCATGTGAAACACCTTAATTGCACGGAGGTGGACTCCATTCAACTAATTATGTGACTTCTAAAGACAATTGGTTGCACCAAAGCTTATTTAGGTTAGTCATAACAAAGGGGTGAATACTTATGCAATCACTTATTTTGTGTTTTATATTTGTAATTAATTTAGAACAATTTGTAGATTTTATTTTTCACTTTGACATTATGGACTTTTTTGTGTTGATCATTGGCAAAAACTCCTAATTAAATCCATTCTGATTCCATGCTGTAACACAATAAAATGTGGAAAAGTCCAAGGGGGGACTTTTGAGAGCCATTGTATACAGCAGCAGAGCTGGAGGGGTTAGTGGCACATTTGTGCAGTTTATTGCTCCCAACGCACTGGGAAAAGCAGAAATGTCATAGAAATTTGTTATCAAGGCTTGTAAGTACACCCTCAAATACACTGAGCACAACACACAAGAAAAAGAGGAGTGGCAAATGCCAGCAACAATTGTGACTGTTTTTAAAACATGCTTTCAAAAGTTCTTAACAAATTGGTGCAATTTTAAGTGTCACAATTGAGCGCAGATTTAGTACATCTCATTATGATATTTTTGATCCCTCGTTTGCACTCTCATCTCCACCCTGTTTTTGCAAATTTCTGCAGGAACTCCCAGAATTACATATTCATTTAAGGCTAAAGCGTAAATAAGAACTGCGGCTGCAAAGCATTCGTTAAAATGATGCTAACAGCGTTGCGTTTGTTTAGAACATTTCACGCTACACTTCCTTCTGGTTTGCATGTGGTTTGCAACGATTATGACAGACGCAACACTTTAGTACATCTGCCCCTTATTGTTTTTTTTTCCACTGTTGTAATTTAAAGAGACACCCACACTTTTGACTGGTGTCTTACAAAGTTATTACATTATCTTAAAATAAATTATGAAGGATTATCTGGGACAGGAGCAAATGGAATTTCTTAAGCAGAGGGAAGCCCCCAACAGGAAAGTCAGAGTCTGTTAAATAGAATGTTACCTCACATGGGAAGGTGCACAGTCAGTCTGAGCTTGGGAGAGTCCATGCCAAAGCAGTTAGAACATCTAGAGTAGAATACCATTTAAATGGATATAAGTGGATTACATATTTCATGGGCATTATCAAAAGTTGGAACAAGAAAGGCAATATACAGTCAAGCATGAGAGATGCTGTATAGCTTTTCAATTTCAGGAGAAGACTTTCAGTTGAGTCCTATTGTTGTTAGCAAGTTTGAATAGACTGTTCCAAAGTTCTGCACATTTCTTGGTTCAAGATATGTTTAACCAGGCACGTTGAGAATATATATTACAATTAATTTACATTTGCAAATATTTGAACTGAATATATGTGCCAGTCATTGGATTTATATATCTAATAAAGCATAGTATTTCATGGGAACCCACAATATACCCCTCGATGAAGTCTCTACCATGTGGTAGTTGACCGCAACTGGAGTTATACGTTCTGAGCCAAAGGCGAGGGTACTAACAAAATTCAAGGTCAACTACCATAAGGTAGATCCTTTATGGAGCTCTATTGCTGTTAGAACAATCTTTTCTCATTATTTTCTTTAAAACAACACTTTAAAACCTAGAGCTTGTAATAATTCACCAGGTGCCCTTCTGCTGAGAGAGGTTTTAGGCCCTGAAAATATTCATAAAGGACCACATACATAATCAGAGAAAAAACAACTTTATTAAACAAATAACTTTTTACTTGGCAGAGTTGGGAATGGTGCAATATTGCTGAACTGTGCATGTCTAGGTTTGCTTTGTTGAAAGATGCTGAGCTCCAATTGAGCTGACAGACTGTGATTTGCTGATTCAGCAGTTGGGGCACAGGATTGATTTTAAATTTATTTCACAGTTGATGCTGTGACTTAGCAGTGAGCATCTATCATTTGATAGAAGCCCACTAGCGCAGAAAGCTGATTGGTTGATGGTACTGAATCATTCTGTAATACAATCTAAGATTGCTGAATTTGTGAACTCAGTCTAGTATGTGTGTGCATTCCACCGTGACAGCTTAATAAGACTGAATTAAAATGTGGCATACAAAGGGCACTTCACAGATGCTTATTTATACAAATTTCCATTAGCTTTTTCTGGCAATGCATGCCAAGGGTTGATGAGCATTTTGACTTTAAATGTTTCACCCTAATTGGCCAGCTGTGATATATCCTTCATGGGCAAGATCCCATTCTCACACTTCACAGTATGGCACCAGTGTTCATTACATCAAGAAAAGGTGCATACAGGACATCGAGTAGTGGATGTTTTGAAAGCAAATTTAAAACCATCTGTTCAAAGCTACTTAAGACACAGATACCACTTGAGAAGGAAATGCTATTATCTGAGCAAGGGACATTATGTCATTTTAATCACTGTTCAAAATCCAAGTTGCAATTAATTGAAAAGAGAGGAAAACCAGCCAAACCAAAGAGCAACAGAAATCTCCCTGCTGAAGAGACATTGTTCAACAGCCAGACGCTCTTCCACTCCCCAAAATGTAATACTTGAATTACTGTAGGGAAATGGCCATTTGTGAATTGCAGTAGCTTCCAGCAGAACATTTGGACTGATTTAAGATGACTGATGATTTTTACTTTATATCATTTGGTCTCAAATATGATTTCCTGTACTCATCATTCAGTATTAAAACACTATGTATTTCGCCAATATTTTCTACTACTGTAGGATGTGTTTGTTAAGGTGAAAAAAATATTTACTTGAGGATTTTATCCAGTTATAAAATAAAAGAAACAATACAAAACATCTCCTGTTGTATGTTACTGGGGTTCTCAAAATGTAACAGACCACCATGGACATTAAGCATCTTGGCTGAGGATTCTATGAATCCATTGAAATGTTATATTTTAATACATACTGTTAAAGTAGGTCTAGAAAGTGAAGATTATAAATGTTGTGGTAGGAAAATTACATCTCATGCAATTCTGTACTAACCTCTGAGCTGTTTGTTCATGTGTTTGCTTAGCCTGTGTGACTTAAAAAGGGATCATACCAATGCAATAAGAAGTTTGAAGTTTATTTTTTATAATGTTTAGAATTAAAAATTAAACTTTTATAGTCTAGATGTTTCTCTTCCTCTTTCAGCCTTCATCACACATCCTGTTATTGCTAAGTGAAGAGGGTTTAAGGTAGACTGAAAATGCCCATATATAGTCATGCTTTAAAGTAACTGCAAGAAAGCCTACGTGACAAGACAGAGATTGTCATGGTGCCAGGAGGAACAAGACATAAAGCCATAAGAAGTAAATTATAAGTAGTTATGATATTAGTTATATGATGTGTTGTTATTGTATAATTTGAAAGGCCACTTTAATGTTGCTACTGCTATGATTGTTTAGGGTTTCCCTGCTCAGGTTTAAATGCTATTACAGGTTATAAGATTTAGGTCTAATATAATAACGTGTTATTATCGATAGTTGTTTGTGAACATACTTCCTCTTTCTTGCTGAAGGACAGGTGGCCCTTATAAGGGATGGAAAGGTACTGACTACTAGCTAGAAAGAGGAAGTTCTATTTCTTTAACAACCATAAGATGCTTCCGTGGCACTTCACAGAAATGTCACCGACTTACTTGTATTTTAGGGTGCTTGCAATTTAAATAGGTTGTTATGACTGGTCTCATCTTAATCTTCCAAGTTGTTGTTATCCGCTAATATTGAGTTAAGCTTCTGTGATTGGCTCGCAATAACTGTAGGTTACAAGGTATATATTATGCTTACTGGCAATGCGAGTCAGAACATTGCTCGGTTTCCTAACACCTGCGTGTGTTAAGAGTGTTCTCAGGTTTGCAAACCTTGAGTAATAAAGTTTGTTTGATTTGACCTTGTTTGTCTCATTGAGTCTCTTTCAGAAGTTGAGTGAAAAACTTCCGTCACAATGTACAATATCAATACGGTGCATGTTATATTTAAAATGCAGTAAACGTAACTAACTTTCATGTGAAAAAATCAATTGCCCGGCCTAAGGAGAGTTGTTTAGGTCAATTGTGGGAGAATATTTCTGCACTGTATTTGCTCAAGCTTCCGTGAAATCATTTCATTATCTCCTCGGACCCCAATTTGGGAACCACTGGTGTAGTCAAAAGTGCTCTGTGCACTATGGGAGTGGTTCAGTTGTAACTAATCTATGAAGCCATGAAAGCAGTGCAGTCATTGCAATTAAAATGTCTTTTGTTAATCTTTCTAAAGCTTTTCGCGTGACACATCGTGCATTACTGATTTAAAGATTGGTATGTAAATTTCCTGGCTAATTTTAAAACTACAAAACGAACAGAACACAGAGTATTACAATTGGTGAGTATAAGAGAGTTCATACAGGCCAACAAAAAAAAGGGCTATATTTGAGACCAAATGACTGTTGTTATAAAGTAAAAATTACCAGTCATCTTAAATCAGTCCAAATGTTCTGCTGGAAGCTACTGCAATTCACAAATGGCCATTTCCCTACAGTAATTCAAGTATTACATTTTAGGGAGTGGAAGAGCGTCTGGCTGTTGAACAATGTCTCTTCAGCAGGGAGATTTCTGTTGCTCTTTGGTTTGGCTGGTTTTCCTCTCTTTTCAATTAATTGCAGATTTGGATTCTGAACAGTGATTAAAATGACATTCAGTTCACAACTTACTTGTACAATATTGGTTTGTATATGTTACAGTTCTATTTGTGGCTCCTCTGGATATTATCAGTAAAACAGCAAGATGCATTTAATTCTAGCCAACATAATCTGACTAATTTAAAGCTTGTACTAAATTCAGATAAACAAAATCAGTGGTATTTATCAAAAATTACAGAACATTTACAGTTATTTGCACTTGTTGGAAACATTTATTGCAGCAAAAATGGACTTTGAAGGCCATTAGCGAAAATAAATTGCCACAAAATAATCCTGTTTCACAGTATTAAAGATTAACCCCAATTAGCTTAGGAACTGTGAATGGACATATGTTGAATACGCAGAGAAGAGAAGAAGGGGCACTTGTCAGGATAGAAGGGAAAATGAATGGAGCAAAGTACAGAGAAGTCCTTGAGGAAAACCTGCTGCCCTCTACAAGAAAGCTGAAACTAGGGTGGAAGTTCACCTTTCAGCATGAAAACGACCCAAAGCACACAGCCAAAGCTACACTGGAGTGGCTAAGGAACAAAAAGGTAAATGTCCTTGAGTGGCCCAGTCAGAGCCTCGACCTAAATCCAATCGAGAATTTGTGGCATGACTTGGAGATTGCTGTCCATCAGCACTCCCCAAGGAACTTGACAGAGCTTGAAGAGTTTTGTAAAGAAGAATGGTCAAATAGTGCCAAATCTAGGTGTTCAAAGTTGGTAGTGACCAATCCCAACAGACTCATAGCTGTAATTGCTGCCAAAGGTGCTTCCACCAAGTATTAACTCAGGGGTATGGAGACTTATCCAATTATGATCTTTCAGTTTTGTGTTTTTAATGTATAATTTTTTTCTCAATAAAAACTTTTTTCCCCTTAGCAGTGTGGAGTATGGTGTGTAGATATGTGGGGAAAAAATCCTCTTTTAAATGTATGAAACTCTGAGGCACTGACATAACAAAATGTGAAAAAAGTTCAAGGGGGTGTAGACTTTCTATAGGCACTAATATATACAGTAATTATATATATAATGTGACCAATTCTCTCATATTAATGAATTACAAATGGTACATTGAAATTTTGTTCTGTTTGCTATTTTATTTTAAAACACTTAAACTCAATTATTGTAAGGTGACACTGGTTTTATGTTGGGAAATATTTTTAAGAAAAATAAAAACTGAAATATCTTGCTTGCATAAGTATTCAACCCCTGTGCTGTGGAAGCTCATTTTGCACCGATGAAAGAAATTGCCCGAACGAGGACACAGTTACCTTACCATTGGCCTCCACCTGTGAACCATTAAAGTGCCTTTTACATTTTCTGGATAAAAACCCCACTGCTGAAGGATCATTGGTAAGGCTGTGAATCTGAAGGAAAATGAAGACCAAAGAGCATTCTACAGAAGTTAGATAAAGTAATACAAATGCATAGATTAGGAAAAGGGTACAAAATAATATCCAAGTGTTTGGATATCCCAGTGAGCACAGCTGGATCAATAATCAGGAAGTGGAAGCTGCATCATACCACCCAGGCACTGCCAAGAAAAGGCCGTCCCTCAAAACTCAGCGCTCAAACAAGAAGGAGACTTGTGAGAGAAGCCACAGAGAGGCCAACAATCACTTTGAAGGAGCTACAGAGTTCAATGGCTGGGAGTGGAGTAATGGTGCACCAGTCAACCATATCAAGAGCTCTGCATAACACTGGCCTGTATGGGAGGGTGGCAAGAAAGAAGCCGTTACTCAAAAAGTACCATCTGAAAGCACGTCTGGAGTTTGCCAGAAAGCATGAGAGTGACCCAGCTGCGATGTGTGAAAAGGTTTTGTGGTCAGATGAGACCAAGATAGAGCTTTTTAGCCAAAACTCAAAGCGCTGTGTGTGGCGCAAACCTAACACTACCCATGCCTCAAGACACACCATCCCTACAGTGAAGTATGGTGGTGGCAGCATCATGCTGTGGGGATGCTTCTCATGAGCAGGGACTGGGCATCTTGTTACAATTGAAGGAAGAATGGATGGAGCAAAATACAGGAAAATACTGTAAGAGAATCTGCTTCAGTCCGCTAAAAAACTGAAGATTGGGAGGAAATTCACCTTTCAACAGGACAATGATCCCAAGCAAAGGCCAAAGCAACACTGGAGTGACTCAAGAACAAAAAGGTGAATGTCATACAGTGCCCAGTCAAAGTCCTGATCTCACTCCCATTGAGAATCTGTGGCACTATTTGAAAATTGAGGTCCACAAGCGTCGTCCAACCAACCTGAACAACCTGGAGCAAATCTGCCAAGAAGAATGGGCCAAAATCACTCCGACACTGTGTGCAAAGCTGGTACATACTTACCCCAAAAGACTTAAAGCTGTTATTGCAGCGAAAGGTGGCTCTATCAAATATTAATGTGTGGGGGTTGAATACTTATGCAAGCAAGATAATTCAGTTTTTTATTTTTCTTAAAAATATGTTCCAACATAAAACCAATGTCACCTTACAATAATTGAGTTTGAGTTTAAAAATTAAATATATATAAAATAAAATATCAAACAGAACGACATTTCAATATATCATTTGTAATTCAGTAATATGAGAGAATTGGTCAGGGGTCTGAATACTTTTGCAAGGCACCTTATATATATATATATATATATATATATATATATATATATATATATATATATATATATATAGACTTAAACACATCAGGGATCTTCAGCCATAACCTTATCAGTGAAGAAGGTTTGACTAAGTATCTCAGGGAAACAGAATATCCAAGTGTCCAGCTTGCTAAATTACACAGCACAAATACAACTGTGACAACTTCACATATGAACTAACTCCTCGTGATTTCAAAACAATAAAGCAGGTTATTCTAGCGAAACATTTGGTTGACCAAAACTTTGTTTCTTTAAGTATTGTTGAACTAAAATTCTCTCTGTGTTGGTATGTGGCTTTCTTATTGTCTAGATATTGCTTTCTCCTCCTCTGTTGAGATGCGACCCATAATGCATAATGTGCATTAATATGTTGCTAAGGGAAAGCTGGATGCTGTGTATACCTTCATGCACCCTCCTCAAAGAAAGACACATCATACAATTAATCTAAAAAAAAATGTCTCGACCGTGGTGTAAAAGAGTAACCTCTGTACATCACCCTATATTAAACATACTGTATAATACATCATCATTAGCATCCTTAGCTGTAAATGTAAATCTTGTATCATTTGCAGTGCAATGCATTTTAAGTGTTACCAGTTTCAGCTAATTTTCCAATCTGTTAGTTTGCAAGTTGAAGTTATTTATTATTTTGGAAATCAGTGGAAAATGTATGTCACAGACATACCTGTTTATTTCTTCTTTTTTAACCCTTCAGTCCTGAAATTTAATGTTGCATCTAAGCTTATTCCCAGCACATTTTAATCACTTAAGAAAATGAATCAGATTTTCCTGAGGCAATTTAAAGATCTTTGCAGATGCAGAAGGGAATCCAACAACAACAAAAAAAAAAAGTGCATAATTAAACCAGACCATTTACTATAATTAAAGCATTAACATGCAGATGAGTCTGTCCCTAATTTGATTTTAACAGAGTAAATTAACAGTAAGAACATTACTCTAATTTGAACAGTATACTGAAAATGATTAACTAGGTATTGTGCCCTCTCTTAAAAGGGTAATATTAAAGTGGTGATTTGAAATAAAACAACACTGAATTTAATGCTTTTTATTGTATATGCGTTGAATCAGCAACAACAATTCTTGAAATACTATTTTTTCAGTTCCAGTGTTGGCAACCACAGTTCCCCACGCTTTTTGGCATCTCAATATTTATTTTGGATGGATTTCCCTTTTTGGGGTTGTGGCGAGGTGACCCGCCCCTGTGTGTAGATTGTATTTTATGTGTGTTATTGTTGTGTATATATATATATATATATATATATATATATATATATATATATATATATATATATATATATATATTGGTGCATGGGATATAATGGGGCTGTGGAGCACGAATTATTTTAAATATATAGTTGTATTTAGGCACAAGGATTGCACAATCACTTCACGTGCAAATACAATAGGTGTACTAATATGTGAGCATGAGGAATGCACAGATTAGTTCATGTGCTGGGATTCAAGTGAATAATTAATTAGTAATTGAATCCCGTCACAATTGTATATATAGATGCACAAAGCACTCACTCTGGGTTGTGTGTTTGGAAGTGGAGAACGGGTGTGCAGAGGAGGTATTTTAATAAAAGAAAGATAAAAATTGCTATGTGTGCTGGTTTTGCAACCAGCATACTACTTATTACTGTTTATTGCTTATTTGTTTGGCCGCCATGCCCTGTTGTTTGGTGTCAGTGTTTTGTTCAACTCTTATTTTGCAATAAACTGGCCCAACAGCGGAATTCACATTTCACCTCACAATGCTATGTGTTCTTTTGGGTCTGACGTCACCACTACAGCCAGCCTGTGCACAGGGTTAAATGGATTATTTTCAATGTGTATTCTGTTCTGGGGATTAATTTATTCTGATATATCCTATAGGCTACATTTTGCATCAGGAAATGAGCTGCCCGAGACGTCTCATTTTATTATACAGGTAAAAGCTGTTATATACCACCCTTGGTTAAGGGTGAATTTAATCTTCTCTATTAGATAGGGTTCCACAACAGGTTTAATGTAATACAATGTACTGAATTTGTTCTGGAGGCAACAGGTCTTTCAAATTACAGGGTGGTCTTGAAATAGTTTTAAATTGCATTTTCGTGTGATGCTTACCAAGATGTAATCATTATCATATTGTGTAAATAAAAAATGGTTAAATGTGTACTTTAGAGATGTATTTTATAAAACGAACTAGAATCACTATTGACAGTGACAGTCGCATTAGGAAACAGAAATGCTGGTCTCCTAAAGAAGTGTTGATCAGCAGTTTCCAAAATTTGGGTCCCAAGGTGGGTCTCTGAACAGGGTATAATTAACGTATAAAAATATACAGTATTTGTACATCAGTGTAAAGGAGAATATTAAAATTATAATTTTTTTCAGTGTTAATTCAAATAAAAAAACAAAACGATCACTAGATTTTATAAATAATTTGTTTAACAATCCCCCACTCCCCTTCTGTACTGAACTCAACCACTAATACGATGTGTCATATATCAGGAAGCCTAACAGATACATCACAAAACAATCTTACTACTTTTGTAAAGTAAAAAAAAAAAGCAAAAGCAAAGGTCCCGTTTGTACAGCTCAGGACTGCTGCAACAAGGCCATAACAAGCTCCAGGATCAAGATCATTATCCGGACAAGGACAAAAACATCTTGCTTAAGTCCTCCGATCGCTGTGATTGTGAACCGGGATTGGAGCTCAAAGAAGCTGAAACCAACGACTGCTGTTTGTGTAACCAGGGTCAGGGCTTGTTTACTAATCAAGGAGTCGTTTCGAGATTGTAGGTCCCACACCAGTATAGCGAGGTGCTCCCGTGGCTGCCTTTTATTTGCAGTGTTTTTGTACATTTTAATATACGTCCTCTGTACGTTACTCGTTTTTGGAAGTGTATGAATATAAATAATATAATATACTGTTTACTGTTTGCTTTTTGCACACTTGTAACCCATAAGGTTTTATATTTTGGTCTTATTCGAGCATAATACCAGTAATTGTACATTTAAATCCCTAGTTCAAGCCATGCTACTGTTTGTTTTTTTTTTTTTTACAACTATTTAGAATGCCCAGTTATGTTCCCTAATCATAGCAACTTCCTACTGCCAGCATAGCAGCGAATACAGACACACATCTCTACCCTGTCACAGTCTCCTTCTGGAAACAGCGCATTGAATTTCCAGCAAAGAAACCCAAGTGAGTTTTGGATGCTTCATTATAGCAAGGGATGAGGATCTGAACCACAACTAGGCAAGGTCTTTAGAAACTATATGGATTTCTCCTAACTTAATAAGGCACCAGAGGGCATGTGTTGTGCTGGGTATTGTCACTTTTTGGTTGGTTGCAGGCAATCGGCTGTGTCTGGTGTCACACCGAGAAGTGACAGTATCCACTACAACTGATGCCCTTTTGTTCTATATTGCTTAAGCAAATGTAGCTCGCTACAATACTACTGCATTTGATTGATACAGTGAGTATGTTTATTTGTGTGGTTGAACTTCGACTTTAAGGCAGTGGTATTAGAAAATTAGAAAAAGACAACTAAAAAATGTAGCAATCACTGAAAAAGCAGTTTCAGTAGCTCTGATTTTTTATCGTTTTTCCACCAAGTCCATCTTACCCAAGAGTATTAATTATTATTCACTTTTAAGCTAAGTAAACTGTAGCTTTACTTATGCATACTACATATGCCTTTAGTTGGTAAACCTAGTTACAGAACTATTAATAGATGAATTAACACACATCTGTGAGCGAGATACTGTGCAAGAAGCACTTTAACTTATGGGAAATACAGTGAATAAGAAAGGAATTAAGGGATACTAGACATGCCTGAACTTTATTTTATTAGACTCAGGTCAGGCAGATAACTAATAACGGCAGCACAGGAAGTGGAGGCAGAAAGGAGTGTTCACAAATAAACTTGTGTTGTGCCAGGAAAAATGAACATCAGCCAAGAGACATCTTCAGAAAAATGGCTGGAGATATATATATATATATATTTTTATAGTAGTGGCCATAACACAATATCTTACTATAGTATAAAACAGTACATATACTAAAGTAAACTAACGTTTTGGAGAATAAACACTATAGAATGTTATTATATCGGAATGAGAGTTATAGCTCTTTAATTCATTCTTGGAAATAATATGTATCACATTGTTTCTCTCTCACGGAAACTTTTCATGGTACAGTGACTATTATCTAAATAGTTCAAGGCATGTACGTGAACAGTAAGTGCCACGTTTGGTTCATATCTCCCAGTGTGTTTACAGCAAAAATAAATCAGCATAATTTTAGTATCCTGAAGGAGACAACAATTCCTCTCTGGATTTAAAATGAATCTTCCTTTTTTAAGGGAAAGAGGCATGCAATAAAAAAACCTTGGTCAATGGGGTATGCTTTCTTTTTGTTTCAATAGATAATTAAAAAAAAATAATCTGCTAGTATTGATTGTTAGATTGCTTGATGTAACATCATTATCCATGTGCCATGAATTTTGATGTTTTCTTAGACCTATGTACAGTCTTGCATACAGAAAGACTTGCCAACTAAGCTGCTACATGTAAAATTCATTAAAACATTTCACTACGTAACAGTTCCATGTACAGTATAGTAAGCCATAAAGATTGTGACAAAAATACAATGAATCTTGGTTGTAAATCTCCCCCCAGACCTGTGAGGACAGAGTTCTTTGGACTGGCTGGCCTGACAGTTCTTTCCCCAGGTCAGGAAGTAGGTCAGTCTGGAAGAAGGCGAGACTACATTGCAAGAACGTATTGACCCGGAAGGGAAACCATGTAGCAGCTGCAGATTGTAGAGACAGCTGCATTAGTTTGTTTGTTTTTTTACCCCCGTCCAGTTATGTTCCCTCACCATAGCAACTTCCTACAGTAGCTTAGGCCCGCCTATACCACAGCCAGGTCAATCAGTTGTTTACACTCAGGAGCTCGGCAACAGATGTCGACAAGCTATCGGTCCCTGGAGGACAAGTGCAAGTGTCCGGTTCAGCTTTCCAGTTCCAGGCCAATAGAGTCTGCTGTGGCATGGTTGAGTGATTCACAAATTTGCCTCCCTTCTCAGCTGGAGCATCTGAGCCAATGGATCTCTCTCAGTAGAATCCTGAGTGAAGTAGTCTACATCAATTCGGACAGCCAGGCTGCTCCCCTGCACTCCCCTGAATAAATGGTTTGACCCACACACCAAGTGGTTGTTCCTTTACCATGTGAGTCACTCTGGGACCTCTGGTTAGATTTAATGAGTGTACTGACTGATGCTCTGGTTTCAATTTCATGGGATAAAGGTGCTAAAGGTGCCCAATATCAAACCACTTTCAATGTCTAAAATCATCAGTTATCTATATTGCCGTTGCTGTTTGTTTTGTTATTTGCCACTTTTTAAATCCCCCTAAATGAGAATATCATCCTCTGTATAATAAAGGGTCCTTACCCTGTACATGCCATATCCCAATTCACTTACAAGATGAAGTACTGTCAATTACAGGTAGAAAAAAAGCAAAAAGGAATTGAAAGCTTTAGACCTCAAAACTAAAACAATGTTCACAAAAGAATATGCATGCAAATATTCCTGGGATTCCACTGGCTTGAAATGTAGACATTGAATAACCTAATGTGAGATTAAAGAAAATACGTAAACAAAGCCTGCACTATCAGCTTTAACTAGGTAAGACATAAAATGGTGGTTCTTATGGGAACAATGTGCAATGATTGCCATTACATTTATTGACACATAGCTGAGGGGAGACTCAAAAGATCTCTTCATTTTTAAATTCATTAATACAACTAGTAATAATTGGCGGCATTATGTCACATGCATATCAGATGGCATTCCCAAAGGCACTATGTGTGCCATGATGCTTTTTATTTAAAGTGTTCAAGACAGTAACATATGCCAGTTTTCTCATAACAGCCTTTTAATAGCTTGCCATAATCCAGGTACAGGCTAGCAGTGCTCTTGCTATTAACAAGGTAAGTGCTTTGAAATGGAGTAGAACAATATTTGTATTCTTCACTTGAGCCAGTATTGGTGTCATGGCCTCTATTTCGGCTAGACGGCTAAACCAAAGTTAGAAAAAAACCATTGACCTCCAAAGCTGAGACTTAACTACAAAGAAATATATCACAAAGTATGGCCATATGAAGACTGGCAAAGTAATGTGTGTACTTAAATGGACATAGATACAGAAAAACCTCTCATACTATATTAATTTGTGAGTGGGGTATGCTGATAGCTATCCACAATAACCATAAAAACTCTATTTTGTCCAAACATTTTCTAAAAAGAAAAGCAGTATACAGCGTGCAAGAAACTAAGAAGAATAATTTAAGGCTCATCCTGAAACTAAGCTTCTTCTTGTTTCATATGTTTACAATCACACTGCTCCTCTCGAAAAAAGTACCTCTGTCATTAAAAATAGGGCCATAACTGTGCAATATTTATCAACGGTGTCAGCTAGAGTATAAAATACCTTGTCAAGTCTATTCTATTTTTTCAAACTGATAATAAGTGTAACATTGACTAACTTTATGTATTCTTGTGCTATTCTGGCAGATTTCTTTAGAAAGTTATTTGTCTTGGGCATAAATCCCCCATCTGTTCAAAAATATTTCACAGGCCCTTCACAGGCCTACATGCAAGTATAGTATTTTCAGCACTTTGGCAGAGATCCATGACATCAGAGCAAGACTGGAACTGAGTCACAAGATGCCTGCTAAGGATTCCATATAATTACAGTTTTTCCCAATTGTTTATACACGTTTGCTGGATCTTTGGCTCATTTTCCCAAAACTCTAAACACAAAACACAAAACCACAAACACAAAATGCAAAACTCTACAAATCTCTAGCAAAAACAAACACTGCATTCAAAACTGTTTTATCTCTTTCCAAAATGTTTTTTTGCGTCAAAATGACACACACACATGTCATATGAATAGATCTGTCTACCAACCAACAACACACTGATGTGCTCAACACAAAACACTACTATGAATATCCCATCAGTAGGTTTATGCCTTTTGCATTTTCAGTGTTACACTGTAGCAGGTTGTAAAAAATTGTCACAGTAATGTATACCTACTCAAATATATATAAATAAACACACACAAATGCAATACAGTAACAAAAACATTGTCATTTATTTCCAAAATGCAGTATTTTTGAACACTTGTGTTTTGTATGTAACACTTTCCATACCCAACAGGAGAAAACCAGGAAAAACATTCAGTAAGATAAAGGGTTTTCTGCACAAAAATAAAAAATGAAAGTGGCTCATTCTTTCAGAACTCTAAACACAAAAAGACAAAAACACATGCAAAATGTAAGACAGAAGAAATTAGGCTGCATCCCGCCTCCTATTTTGGTCTGGCCGCAGCACCTCATCTACACCACAAGCGATGTTGTCCCTGGCTAAACAGCGAGAAAAGAATCTTCTGGAGTGAAGGATCCAGCTGCTGAAAGCCCCCACATCAACTTCACCACATGCATCCTCCATTGCCTGGAGAAGAGGCATGCATGGGAGGGGATGGTGGTCATACACCTTCCATCGCCATGCAGAAAAAAACTCTTCAGTTGGGTTTAGGAATGGGGAATATGGTGGGAGGTATAGAACAATAAATTGTGGGTGGTCGATGAACCAGTTGCGGACCAGAGCAGCCCGGTGGAAACTCACGTTGTCCCAGATGACAACATACCTGGGCTGCTCTGGTCCACCCCTCTGCTCGGCTGGAATGAGGATGCCATGTAGTGTGTCCAGGAATGTGATGAGAAGGGCGGTGTTGTAGGGACCAAGGTTGGCATGGTGATGGAGGACGCCTTGCTGGCTAACGGCTGCGCACATGGTGCTATTCCCTCCACGCTGTCCAGGGACATTCACAATGGCATGGTGGCCAATAATGTTCCGTCCCTGTCCCCTTCTTTTGGCTAGGTTGAAGCGAGCTTCATCAATGTAAATATAAACGTGCTGAATTGCAGCTGCATCCAGCTCCAAGACTCTCTGAAACAGACAACAAGACAGTATGTGAAATAGACCTAGAGCAGTCAATATGGTGAGGCACAATACACTGGATTACAGTACTGTAATGTGTCTATACAGTGCTGATATGATAGTAAATTCACAGTATAGTACTTACTTGCACATATTCATAGCGCTGTTCTTTAACCCTCTCTGAGTTTCGCTCAAATGGCACCCTGTAGACCTGTTTCATCTGGATTCGGTTGCTCTGTAATACACGGTCCAATGTAGACAAGCCCACCTGGTGAATGTTATTGAATATTGTGTTGTCTGCAATTATGTGGTTCTGGATTTTTCGTAGTCTAATGGTATTGTTTGCCACCACCATGTTCACAATAGCGGTCTCCTGTTCTGGTGTGAACAGCCGATGTCTTCCACCATGGCCTGGCTGGCTCTCAGTTCTGCAGAAGATCCACAAATATGATATGATTGGTTACAGTAAGCTAAAATAATCTATTTTCTTTCAATATGAAATGATATTACTGTAACATTGACCAACAATCACTGAGTAACATAGGCCTACTGATATGTCGGACTGCAGTATACTACAATATACATACATAAAGAGCATAGTGTAGATGGTAGGTAATTTACTGGTTCTCATTTCTGAATGTACGGATGATAGATGCAACCGTGTAGCGGCTCAGGTTGGGCTGAACTCTCTGCCCAGCCTCCCTCATACTCAATCCATGGATGAGCACATGGTCAACCAATGTGGCCCTGATCTCATCTGAGACAACTGTCCTTCTTTGTCCTCGCCCTCCTCTTCCTCCTCTTACTCTCACTCTTTGACCTCTAGCTCTTGCTTTACCACTGACTTCCATTTTCCTCCAAAACAGGAGAGCTCATCTGTGGCCTTTTCTAGTGTTAAAACTTTGATTTCTAAGTGAACAATTCAGCAACTAGTGTTTACACCTGTGAGGAGTGGGTGTTGCCAATTGGTGTATAGAGCTTGGCATTGTGATTGGCGTTGCTTTCCAAAGGGACTACAGAGACTTTAATTTTGAATGTTGTGCCTAATGTAGAGAACTGTGTGTAGTGTTTTGCAAAAAGTGTGATATAGAATTGGAAACTGAGTGTAAAGCAGGAATTGTGCTTGCAATTTTGCAGACTTGGTTTAGGGATTTGGTACATGAGTTTCAGGTTTCAGTGATTGCGTTTCAAGTTCCAATTTTAGTGTGTAAACAATTGGGAAAAACTGTAATAACTCTTATGACTAGTTGTATGATAGGGAAAGCACCAAATAGTCGACTAGTTGAATAGAAAAGTGACAGGTAAGGTCAGAAATTGGTAGTCAACTAATTGTGATTGTGAAGTTATTGTGAAGTTTACGGTTTCAGATGGTCAGAAGTGCAGTTGCAATCCATTAACATATAAATGCCATTTTAAATTATTAATATTAGTAGTCATTTTACTCCTAATATATGAATCCCAACATGAGGCTGTTTCATAAAATGGGAATAAAAACCGAACCAAACTGAGGTCTCAGTGAAGGCAGTATATCATCTAGCAGGAAGAGACATAAACAACAACTGTGAGGCAACTAAACCACAGTTGGGAATTAGTCATATTGATACACTGCATGTAGTCAAATTCTCAGTGAAACAACTTTAGGATCTTTGCTTGCATTATTCACCCTAAGTGGATCTCAAGATTATGCTAGCCCTCTGGCTTAATTGTTTTAAGACAAATAAAAGCTAATTTGGCCCAATTTTACAAATGACGCCAGCGACAATCATGACTGGATTCTTGGTCAACGTTAGTTGAAACTTAGCAGACAACTCAAGCTAGTAGAGCCAACAGCACAAGTACCCATGTGGCATACCATGTGCATAAAAAATAAAATATGAATTAAATATAGTAACAGTAAAACATGTGTACCTTGTTGAATTGTAATACTTCATACTTTCTAGATTTTGTCATATTTCTTCTAAAGGTATGGCAGAAACCAAAACCTTTACATGCCAATTTTGTTACTTAGGGAAACATATTTTTTATAGATCAATATTCATAAATAATGAAGAATGAATGAATTCAATACTCTATATAAAATACAAGTTGTAATGATCCTGCTGTAGCAGGAATGTGGCTCCTTTAAGAGTCTTTTTGTATTTCAGCTCCCACCTCCCACCCTTATGGGTGTAGCGTAATAGGTGAGCTTTGGAAATGGGAACCTTTTCCGATGTATGAAAGAATTAACAATTGATTAATATAAGGAATAATGTTCACTCAACTGGGCATAATAAGGCTGTAATTCTATCAAGGATTTCTGGAGACATATAAATCATGAGAGCGCTAGCTTGACCAATGTCCCCAGAAATATAGAATTTCAGCCCTATATGTACATTTTTGGTTATATTATTTGTTATAATACAGACAGAAATTGTAGAACTAGCAATGTTTATTTTAATCAGTTGAAGTGTTTAGAAAAACAGAATAAAACAATTAATTTTAAACTTCAGTATTTTTTAATGTATTTATTTAGGCTGCTGGAAGAGGGGTGGGGGTGGGGGGATATGTATTATTAAAAATACACCCAGATTGGTCCTTGGAGTGTTAACTAAGGCATGTGATATGTATTTGTAATGATTCAAGTACGAATAATACACAAGAGAGTCTGTTTTTTGTTACATGTGCTCATTAGTTTTGTATCTGAAAAATGTATTAAATAAGACATTTTCAATTGGAAAGTGATTATTGTCTGAATACTAGGGATAGCAAGCCAATACATAAAAGAAGGTGGAGGGACTAGTATTTCACTAATAGAAAATGTGTACTTCAAATAATTAAGATATACATCAATATAAATTAACAGAATCAATCAGTATTCCATTTTGGCTAATACAACTGTCTTAACTAAGGAAAATGTTCTAAATGTCTAATGTTCTGTCTACACCCCTGCCTTCTGCTAGTTCTAATTGGCTCACATCATGGGAGCAGCTTCCTGGGGTGACCATTAGTATACAAAGCCCCTCTGGGCCCACTTAGGTCAGTGCTTTGACATGAAAGGAGACAGGGTTTCACTAGGGTTACTAGATTCAGGTCTTCTTAACCTGGTGTAATTGATTGTGGTGGTAACAAACTTCATGCAAGGAACAGTAGGATAGATCTAATCACAGCAACCTATGGGTCAAGGCAGTGACCCATACATTTTACAGTATGCTTTCACATCTTAGCAGTTAAGACCCTCCAGAAAAGAGTGAGATAAGATTGAAGAGGAAGGATGTTTTTTTAATTATAAAATACTATTGGAGCTTGAAACACATATCATGGCAAACATGTTTTGTTTTAAAAAAAAATGTAAAAGCATAACATTTGCTAACTGAAACCTGCTTCACCCTGTAAGCACTAATAAAAGAAAGCTGCTACAGCTGTGCCTCTGGCTGGTGTTACTCATCCACTAACCGTCCTATCTAGCTTACTATCTGCCCTGCTGTCTTCAAGGACTTTTCCTTTCCAAGTTTTCATTTATTATTTAAAAAAACACCCAGATTGGTCCTTAAGGTGTTCACTAAGGCATGTGATTAAAGTAACATTTTGGAGCATGAATCTATTTCTTGTTACGTGTGCTCATTAGTGTTGCAAACAAGCTCCTGTTAGTTGTCGTTTATAATGTAATTTAAAATCAGAAAAATTGCTTAATATAATTTATTTATTGTTTCTTAAAACCCACAAGATGGCAACGAACCCTACAAAAACCAGCCAAGAAGTGATAAATTGCCTATGAAAAGACTAAAACCCGACTCTGACTCAAAATGACGCCAGTGAACTACTTAAAGAGAGCTCAAGCATAATGTATGAGTTGACCATCATTAAAGAGATGCTCAAAAATGTTCTGCACAGTCAGTTGAAATTTCAAGAATGGTTTGTTGCTGTCAAAAAATGTACTGCTGAAGCGGAGACGTGCATTTCATGTCTAGAAGTTACCATGTTAAAAATGGAAAAAGAAGTTCACATTCTACATACACAGCTACAGAGAACAAATAAAAAACTACAGGACCAGGAAAACAGAAATAGAAGGAAAAATTTAAGGATTGTCAGAGTTCCTGAAGAAGCTAAGGGGGATAACTGTTTGGAATTTGTGAAGAACTTCTTATTTGAATTATATGGAGAGGGAAAAGTAGAGGATAAAAGTACTCTGGAAATTGAAAAAGCACACAGAGCACTCGTGCCAAAACCTAGAGATGGAGATAAACCACACTCAGTTGTTGTTAAGCTGCTGCGTTTTCCTGACAAACACAAATACTGAATTTAGCAAGGGCTAAACAGGTGTTACCTATAAAAGGACACAGGATTTCCATTTTCCCTGAGTAATCAGCTGAGCTTCAAATGAAACTCACATCAGCAAGGAGGATCCTTAAAGAAAAAGGGGTTTGTTATGGTCTGTTATACCCATCAGTGGTAAAGATGATTTACAAGAACAATACTGTTCGAAGAGGTGATAGATTATCTTCGTGTTCCTTTTAACTTCATTGCTTGTTGAAAATTTTATGTTCTATAAAGTGTTTCTAAATCTTCAAGAAAGGAATGAAAAGAAAAATAACAATCACTTTACCTTTATTATTATTATTATTATTATTATTATTATTATTATTATTATTATTATTATTAGGCTTATTAGTTTGCCATTTTCTATATTTGCAGTTTTATTTTCTGGTATTTATTAGATTCTACTTTTGTCTTACTGTCTTTTACGGCCCTGTGGGATTAATTTTGAAAAGGATGTCACGACCAGTTAAAGATGTCATAATGCTTTATCTATGTATTATTCCTTTATATATTAATTTATCACGGTATTGTCTGTCTTTGTCTTATTTTTCATATTTAACAGATTTTTTGTCTCCCACTCACAAAACTGATATAAAGTAAAAAAATTGTAAGATTTGATTTCCAGTCTCCTATGACCTTATACAGATTGCAGCATCTAACCCTCACCATATGTTCAGTATTTTGTAATGAGTAATTCATCCTGAGCTCACGGAATGTAAAGGGCATTAATAACCCATAAAACAGTATAAAATCCTAAATTATCTTTCATGACTGAAGGTAGATTCCTAGCCATTCGTGCAGAATTGGGAGGTAGAGAGGTAGTCATTGCCAATGTATATGCCCCTAATATAACAGAGACTCGTTTTTTTTTTTTTTTTTTTTGTCATTAATTCATTAAGTGATTGGATTCATCTTCCTTGATATTAGGGGTTGACTAATGCAGCAATGGATAACTACTGATCGGACTACAAAAAACCCACAGAACTTAGGTAAATCATCTCAAATCTTAAATAATTTAGTTGAAGTCAATTTACTTGATATTTGGAAAATGTTAAATCCAGCTGGTAAATAATTTACATTTTTCTCTGCCATGCATAAATCTTTTGCTAGAACTGATTATCTCTTTGTTACTCGTTCTCTTTCACAACATATGTTGAAACTATTGAAATATCAGCTCATGTCCTAGTCACATTATCAATTTATCTAACCGATGACCCAATTAAAAAAAAAAAATAGTATATGTTTTAATAACTTCAATTTTGTAAAGGAATAGATAATAATATCAGTGAATTATTTGAATTAAATAACACTGATGAGATTTCACAAGGAATCTAGTAAATGTTATATTAGAGGTAAAATTATTGCCTTCGCATCAGCTAAAAAGAAAGAGCAAATGGCAGAAATCAAACTGTAGGAAGAATTAAATAGGCAGAAGTATTAGTTCCGCACAATATTCTAACCTCACAAAATTAAATATCCAGTTAAACAATCTTTTTGCTGATAAAGAAGTCTTCATTTTAAAGAAAATTAAAAGTAAATTTTCATGTCCATGGTGAAAAATCTGGCAAAATACTTGAGTATTCATTAAAAATGGGTGAAGGATGGCAGATCATCCCTTCATTCAAACTTCCTACAGGCCAAATTACTACTGACCCAAAGATAATTAATAACATAACAGAAAATTACTACAAGCAACTATATACCTCAGAATCCACAAAAGATGCTAAAAGTATACAAAAATTCTTATAAAAAATATGTTTGATTTGCCAATTAACTTATCAGAAATAATTTCAGCCATTGACTCCCTTCCTTCCAGCAAACCCCCAGCAAAAAGATGGATACACATCTGAGTATCTTTAAACTTTAAAAAAATCATGAGCACCTGCTCTTCTCAACAATCATATCATTACTTATTAAACCTAATTAAGATCCACAGGAATGTCAAAACTACAGACCAATTTCTTTACTGCAAACAGATTGTAAAATCCTAGCAAAGGCCCTTAATAATCAATTTTTTTTTTCTTTTTTAAATAGATTTGCTGTTGATAATATTAGACAACTAATATCAGTATTAGATAATCATAAAGATGCACTGATCCCAGCAATGGTTCTTTGTTAGATGCAGAAAAAGCCTTGAAGAGTTTAATGGAATTTCCTTTTTGAGACGATGGCAAAAATTGGCTTTGGTTATAATTTTCTTAATTGTATTAAAATTGTATATTCTAATCCAGAAGCTTCTGTATACACTAGGAATGCCATATCTTCACCCTTTAAAATGAAACGTGGCACAAGACAGGGTAGCTCTCTCTCCCCATTACTATTTAATATTGCAATTAAACCACTGGCCTGCTTAATTCATTAGTCTGATGATGTTCAAGGAGTTGGGCAAGGGAGACAGTCATGAAAAATTATGTTCTATGCAGATAACATATTGATAACACGTTAATCCCACTGAATCCCTTCCACATCTTATGAAAATCATCGATGAGTAAAGCATAAGATTAACTGGGCAAAATCTGAAGCTCTTTGATTTTCCAAAACTTGTTTTAACTCTGATTTTAGTAAATAGCCCGTTAAATAGCTCAAAACAGGTTTTAAATATTTAGGAGTTAGTATCCATAATAACGTGATCAATGCTAACCTCAGTTCAAAAGATTTAAATTAAACTAAATAGTTGGAATAACTTTCCCCTTTTGCTATAGGGCAGATTTAAAGTAATTAAAATGATGATAGTTTCCCAATTGATATATATGCTGGCTATGCTTCCTTTACCAATATCTATATCCATCTTCAAACACATAAATTCAATATTTTCAAAATTTATATGGGCACACAAAAGCAAAAGATCAAATTAAAAAAATGATTTCATCAACATGCTATGGGTGGCCTAAAAGCACCCAATTTATATAGGTACTTATCAGCTTTCACCTCTTAAAAGAAGCAGTTTAGTTTCTGATCCCAAATCCCTATTATGGTTTGAGATATTATAGCAAGCTGCTAAACCCTTTCATCTTAAAGCCATTTTCCTTCATGGCCCCCCTCCATCTCTAAAGAAATATATCTCTTTTAGATTTCCAAATTATATTTTGAAGGAAGCAATGTTTGAATTTAATGATACAAGAATAATTTATTTGTATTCAAGTATATGGAATCTATAAGAAAATGTCTTAATAGCAACTCCTGGATCAATGCTGGTATAAATACAATTAAAGATTTTTACTGATAAATATTTTCCCTCTTTAAGGACAGTCAAAGTAAAATATAACAAGTGACTCCTCTATATATAATCATATTAAATGCACACTTTCAAAATTATATAATGGACCTCCTTATTGTCCACAGAATACCAAATTAGAGAAGTTTTTGTCTGACTTTAAAAACTTAGTTTTGTGTCAAAATTATACAGACTATTTCGTGATAGTCAAATGCCCTTTGATGACCCTTTAAAATCATATTGGGGAAGAGCATTTAAAATTAAAATGAGAAAATGATATCTAGAAATTGATCAATAAAAATGTCTGTTTATCCTCAAAAAATGCAAAACCGATATAAAATACTACAGCATGTTTACTTTACCCCTTATAAAGTATATAATTGTAAATGAATAAATAATTATTTATGTTGGAGATATAACAAAGAAAATTCTGACTTAACGAATTTAATTTGTTATAGCACTGATGTTTTCTTTCACGTAAATCAAATACGTAATACTCCTATAAATATATACTTCTGATCTCTATCGTTCTCATCCAGAACATAGACTATTTCTTAATCTTGTAATTATTGCTAAAAAAAAACCCCAAAAAACGCTATTCTTTGTATGTGGAAGGATACTTAACCTACATCATTACTTTTGTGGAGAAATCTGGCTTTAGAGGCATTAACACTTGAAAAAATACACTTCTTTTATTTATATAAATGTTCACAATGTTCTAGTCTTTAGCATACTGAAATTTACAATCTCAAAACTAGAAATCACTAACATATTATGGTATTTATTTAGACGGTGCAGTTATGGAATTACATAGCTCTATTTAATGTGATTTATTTATGTATGTATTTTATTTATGCATTGTTGTGGGAGATGAATGTCTTGTTAATGCTATTGAAAAGTCAATAAAATATAATTATGAAAAAAGTATGTAAAAAATGATTTAAATAAGTCGCGATTGGGAAGTGACTATTGTCTCAATTCTAGGGATAGAGAGCCAATCCGTAAATGAAGGCGGAGGGACTAGTACTTTACTAATAGACTGCACAATAAAGAAGAAAAAACACACATTGGGTCTTCACAATCACTTATGCTTTAAACCCTGTCCCCTTCCAGTTATTCCATTTTAACACCATAACGCAAGTCTGCTTCACATTCACACACTACAAGAGATACACCCCGTGAATACGCAATTATGCACCCACATAATTTTACATAATATCACCTAACAGAGAAGGACAGGGAAAATGTAGGATCACACTGAGGGTCAAGGGAGCATTGATCGATTTTGTCAGAAAATGCCACGACAAAGGTCCCATGTTACAAATATATAAGCAAAAAACAGAGAAAAAGATTTTCTTGGACAGGTATTTGAAGACATCGACTTGTTTTGGTCATCGACAGCTGACCATTTTCCTACATAAATGCAGTAAGAAATATAGCTGATGCTGAGCGCAGCAACTCGTTGTATAATCTTGTCATGTCCGATCGGAGGCCTTCTCTTTCGGAAGACAAATTGAAAGAGCTGGTGTTCCTTTATTTCAATCTTGGAATTTAGAGACTTTATGTTTTTTATGTTTTTAAAAAAATCCATTTGTTTCTACTTAATGATTGGCTTTTTTTTTAAACTTATTTGCTAGTGTTTTCATATCTAGTAGGAGAGAAGAACCCAATACAACTGCACAATACTTTTGTTATTTGCACATACTTACAGAGATACCGCATAATTTTTTTCTGTGCATAATTCCCTGGGGTGTAAAGAGAGCACACTAAGAGCCATATTCACAAAACATTTACCAAAACGCTAACACCAGTCTTTCCTTAAAGAAAACAAAACATTTATTTAAAAAAACTTTAAATAAATAACTTGGCAACTTAATTGAAGAGCTCCTACATCTTCATTGTTTCCTGCTAGTTCTGCAACAGTAGAAGTTTGACTTCCATTGCAAACTTAGCATGGTGGTAAATGCTTTATGCATATGGTCCTTATTTCCTTACCAAACCAACACAGAATACATTTAAAATGTGTACAAGTTCTAAATGTCTAATGTTCTTTACACAGCCTTTCTCCGGTTCTAATTGGCTCACATAATGGGAGCAGCTTCCTGGTGTGACCATTGGCATAAAAAGCCTCTCTGGGTCCACTTAGGTCAGTGCTTTGACATGAAAGGAGATAGAGTTTCACTAAGGTTACTAGATTCAAGTCCTCCTGTTCCTATCATGGTGTAATTGATTGTGGAGGTAATGAACTTCATGCAAGGCACAGTAGGATAGCTCTAATCACAAAAACCTGTGCTTCTCTTTGTGTCAAGGCAGTGACCCATACATTTTATAATATGTTTCACACCTTAGTAGTTAAAACCCTCCGGCAAAGAGTAACAAAAGATTGAAGAGGAAGGATTTTTATTTATTTATTTTTTTTATAAAATGTTATGGAGTTTGAAAGACACATATCATGGCAAACATGTTTTCTAAAGTGTAATATTTGAAAGCAAACAAAAGTAGCTTTAAACTGCATCTTAAATGGTCTTTTTTTTAAAAAAAACAGGCCCCACGATAAAGTGACAAGCAGTTTATTAAAAAAAAATACCATATCATCAGTATTGCTTTCCAGCAAATGTTCAATTGTACTTTGTGCTTATGCAATCCCTGCTTTCTAGATTAATGAACATCAGTTTTAAGTGCTACCAATTCAGCATCTTATTCTACCAGAATTAAAAATAACTCACTTATGTTCGTTATCTTCTAAAGAAAGATCAGTTTTTCTAAATTGAACAGCACAGTTAAGAAGCACACAGATGCAAACTGACCAGTCCAGTCGGCTTGTGTGTGGTCTAGCTATATATATATATATATATATATATATATATATATATATATATATATATATATATATATATATATATATATATATATATACCCGTCACAGGGTCCTATGGACCCAGACCACTTTTATAATGCCCACTGCTCTTCTGATACGCACAGCCACTCACTGTGCTTTCTAGTAGTTTCATTTGAAGTCAACACCAGTTGTATGGTGGCGTTCTTGCTGGGCTGGCTACTTTGAGTTTCTACACAGGTGGATATTTGGGTCCAGGGGACCCGTGGATAGTACTTGGTTGACATTTCTTAATCAATCATGTGATTTAGAATTAATCATTTTTGGAGTTAGTAAGACTTACTGTAGTTCTTGAGTGGTATGAAGTTGATATGTTGCAAAAGGAACGAACAAAGAATTTCCAATTTTTTCAGTTACATTTTTCATAAGAAACGATTCTTTACATATTTTTTTTTACTTACAGTACATTGGATGCATTTCCAGATTATCACTGAAACTATTTAATTATACAAACATATAGCATATAGGGTGGTACACACCCTATATGCAAAGTGCTGTTATTGTACCTTATTCAACTGATGCTAATGTAATATACAACTCTTCTTTCCCAAATGCAAAAGAAAACTCTCGCCCGGTTCAGCAGAGAGGACTAAGACATCGTCTTGGCAGAGGTAATGGAGAGATGGTGGAGAGTGTGGGGAGCCTTTCTCTCGCTCGAGGTGCCAAGGCCCGTATGTGGCAAGACAAAGCAAGATGGGTCTCAGCATCCTCGAGTGGTATAAGAGATGGCGAGGACGTCTGCAAAAAATGTACTAAACATCAAACATAGATACCATTTAAAAAGATACCATTTAATTGTCCTCATAATCACATACCTTGACCCCCCCACCCCCCTCAAAAAAAATCCCAGGTATGACCAACAAAGAAAAAAAGCCGACATAACGTGCTCAGAGAAGATCCAATTCAATTTGAAGAAGCTTATTGCTTGGTACTGAAAAAATGTGTACATTTCAAACTTTGTATATGATTCGTATCAAATTAGCTTTATACAGGTCTTATCTATATCAGAATGTATTTATTTCACGCATCCACCCGCTGCTTTAATTGCATTTGGATCATTCCAGACACCACCTGATACGTGAGCACAAGAAACTCAGCAATGCATTATCCACCGCTGGTAAAAAAAAAAATAAATACAAATGAAACAGACACATTTGTTATATAAAGTAGGCTATGTTAGATAGATGACGGATTTCGAATATTGTGAAGGTGGCTCTTTTGATAAAAAAATAAATGAATAAGTAATAGTAATAGTTGCCTACTTATTTTGAATATTAACTTTGAAATATTTAGCCAGGCTGTTTTGAGAATAGGCCTATACAGTGTATATCTCAGTGGTAATATATTTGTTTTAATTAGTCATGTCAGTATGCTCTCATTTGGCCCTGAGAAAAATATTCTTAATAACGCCGTGACCTGCAATGCCTGGATTGTTTTTATGAATGAAATCCGCCCATTGAGGAATAACATTGTGCAACTGTCTGTAACACAAACCAGCAGAATCAGCACCACAATGAGCCACAGGCTAGACCACAACAGCAGCAGGAAAAACGTCATTGGGACCAACAGCTAAACAAACAAACTCAGCAACAGGAAAATTACATGCCATTTATACACAAACACCCAGATCTTCAGGAAACACTGAGCAAACTGCCCCCACCAAAACAAGCCTTACCAGATGATTTGGAACTCCATATCCTGGTATGCAGTGCACCAACAAAGTCCAAAACTGTTTGAGAAGACATTGTGAATGTCAATAATGTGTACAATGCTTTAAAGAAATTGAAGGAACTCAATCCTTTCTAAAAAGACATCATCTTGCCACAAAATTCTGTCAATTTGCTTACTAATCACAACTTGAACGCATTTCAATGTCATTCTGACAATGAAGAAGATAATGATGAAATCACTGTGGAGGAAACAACCAAAGAACAATCTCACCCCAAAGAACCTTTGCTACGTAAAGTTCAACCGGATGAAGAGGCTGTCATTTACCACAATTACACAATACATCCCTGTGACAGAGATAGCTTTGTGGTGACATCAGGCCAGAAAGCAGGAAGAAATACACAAGTCTAGTACTGCAGGGCAAAAGATGCTGCGGCGCCATTTATTTTGAACACAAAAAAATAAATAAAATATTTGAACAAAAACAATGCTCACAGAGCAAAATAAATATTCAAACAAAAACAAATTACAAACACGAATCAATGCGATCAGGCTGGGCAGTAGCCTTCACTGATCATACTAATTTGTATCTTTATTTTTACCCTCCTCTTTCGCTCTCATTCTCTCCTCCGAACACACCCACCCAGAGTGCAGAGAGCTGCAGGATTTTATTTTGTGGCTGAGGGTCTTGGAATGCTGCACTTCCACATACTTCTTTGGGTGGAAGATGCACCACTTATTGGAATTTGCCCCAACTCACAAATTGCAAAGTACAATAATCAACATGTCATCTGTACCATGAGTGCATGTTTCCACACTCGTCTGTTGGGCATGGAAATACGCTATAAATGTCACTATGATATGAACATGTTATTTTATTATGGAAACAAAAAGAGGCTTATTGATTGTATGTTTTTGCCACAAATTGACTATGGTGATGCAGTATATAGGTTTGCATCACCATCAGCTTTAGGTAAACTGGACTCACTATATCATGCAGCATTGAGGAACAATACAAATACAAGATTTAATACTCATCATTGTATATTATACGATTTGGTAGGCTGGACTTCTTTGGCTTTACGCAGGTTGAAGCACTGGTATATTCTGGTATGTAAGGCTATTCAATGTAAATTATCCTCTTATTTAAATGAATACCTTATTGCTTCCCATAGTAACCATAGCCTCAGATCTAATTATTTTTTGCATTTTAAAGTCCCAAATGTGCGTACTGAGGCTAGTAAAGGATCCTTTGCTTATTATGCCCCATGGTCCTGGAATGAGTTCCAGTCCAAACTAAAGCTGCAGACCCAGATATCTTTATTGCAATTTAAGAGTAAACTGCATGATTTCGTGACTGACAGTTGTAATTGTTTTAAATAGTTGACTACTTTTTGTGTATTTTGATTATTGTTTTAAATGTGATTTGCCTGTGTCTTAATTGTATTTTATTGTGTATTTGTTCTTGTTGTCAGATTGTCTTGCTGCTACCTGCTTGACTAGGTCTCATTCGTAAAAGAGGTTTTAATTTCAATGTGACTACCTAGTTAAATAAAATATATTATATATATATATATATATATATATATATATATATATATATATATATATATATATATATATATATATATATATATATATATATATATATATTATATATATATAATATATGATATATTAATAATATATATATATTATACTATATTAAGTATAATATATATATATAATATAGGACCAACTAGACAACTGACAACGAGATGATTTTTTGATAAGCCTTAGTGACCATAGTATCCAGAATACGGACGGATTCATTCAGAATACCATGTTTACATGGCATGGAATGGCTATTCAAATTTCCCACTATTCCGAATACACCTGGAATCCTGATAGAACAGGACAACTGGAACAGGTGCCCAGATAGCAATATGGGTGCAATCAATTGCACCTACCACAGATGAGTCAGCATGTCTCAGTCGAGACGATACCTGGACACGACTTGCTCATTGCTGAGCTCCTCATATGTGTGCTGAGGTCAGTACACCCTTTCAGCATATCTTCGCCTATGTCAGGGTTGCTGTTGCTGGGTGTGCCTTGCATCATTCACATCCACACGTCGATGGACATGCTGCATGCTACCCACGTTTCCCATTGTTGCCTGTTTGTAGTCAGTGCTGGAATGGTAGTGTGTGCAGAGTTAATGCAGTCCTTTTACAATCCTTATTCTGCGGGTCACAAACCTGGTTTTGTGCTTGGCACATACCTTCGAATATACCAGGATCACGCATATTGTCGGCCACTCTCCCCATATTGCACGATGCATACATTTTATTTCTGCACAGTGCAGAATGGATTGTGACACGCAAAAGGAATTTTCGAGTATTGCAACTTGGCACAATTTCAGCACAACAGCTATTTGCGACGAGCATACCCCTCTGCGCGGTGCGCAAACCTTTCGAAGATTGGGCCCATATTGTTTTCACCACTGATGGATGTACATTTGCAACTAAAAGAATACAATGTTTACACTTTCAATAGAGTCCAAAAGTCCATTCTACCATTATTTTACTTTACAATCCTTTCTCATTTCTATTATATTAATTTACTTATTACTCTCTTGTCTTGTCTGTCTGTTTATTTACCATACACATGCTCTAATATCTTTCCCTCGCTTTATTCATTATTTGATGAATTAAAAAAGAAATGATAGCTATAACAAAAACATTGGAGATGTAAACAAAACAAAAATACAACAGCAGTTTGAAGTGGTGATATCAAACACAAAAGCCCAAGTTAGGAGAAGCAATTGGGGCAACCTTGTCAAGCATCAAGCAAATAGACCCAATTGGAAAAGTGCTGGGGCCCAACATTCACACAATTGTTACTTCTATCTTGGCTTCTTTTTTTGATAGTACTTTATAGTAATACTATAGTACATCATAGTAGTGCTATAATATAGAACTTTTTATAGTAGTAGCATAGTATATTTTAGCATGGTATAGTATACCACATAATAGTATTTTGTAATAGTACTTTAAGACACCATATCTTTCCTAAAAGCTAGTGATAAAGCAAAACACATTTTTTGATAAGATGTACAGACAAATAATCTGTTATTTCAGTGAAAGTCCACTGGGGTGTTACTCATAAGGGTTCTGATATACCCTCCCCCGTCCATCTTCCCTCCTCCACAAGCTGATCTCTGCAATATGGTTCGACCTAAAACCCCCTGAATAGGCAGTAAGATTGCATGTGGCGATTCAAATGCAATACATACAGAGAGCTGGCGCCATTGACAGTAAGGTTATAATTGCAGGTATGTTACTTAAACAGCTGTAACAACATGCGGGGACTGAATTTTTATAACCCTTATATAGCTCTTTTAATTGGGTCTTTTTCATGATGGTTAGGAAACAGAGAAACATATGTTTTGTGTTCTCTCTGTACTTTAATGCACTTCTTGTTTTAACTACAAACACCTCTGCACCTTCTTCTACCTCATATAAAAATCAATTACACAAACATCTCTCCACCTTCTACCTCATATAACAATCCTTCACACAAACACCTCTGCACCTTCTTCTACCTCATATAAAAATCAATTACACAAACACCTCTCCACCTTCTACCTCATATAACAATCCTTCACACAAACACCTCTGCACCTTCTTCTACCTCATATAAAAATCAATTACACAAACACCTCTCCACCTTCTGCTACCTCATATAACAATCCTTCACACAAACACCTCTGCACCTTCTTCTACCTCATGTAAAAAATCCATTTATTGTTTAAAATAGTCAATATATATATGATATATATATATATATATATATATATATATATATATATATATATATTAAAACAGTAGGAAATATTTGTAATACTGTTATAGAAAGTAGGCATATGTTGTAATTGTAATAGCATAGACATGAATCATTTTAATGTGGACGGTTTCTATAATATTTGTATACAACAAATGCATGTTGTATCTTGTTTTTAATATTGCAGACTTACCAGCTTTCCTAAATAAAGTGACAAAGAACATGACTACAGTACAACAAGAAGGCCAACCTAAAAAAAATCTCACAAATGCCACAGCAGATTCTCGCAATTGTCCTTTCAGAGGATGCAGTGACAGAAGAGGTAAGGCTAACCAAACCCTTTAAATAGCAACATGTCAAATCTTAAAATAACAATTAGAGCATATATATATATATATATATATAAAAGGTTTTTAAAAAATGTACACACAGACTAAAAATTTTATTTTTATAGTGTTCTATATCACATTTTATTTGAAATGCAGGGTTTAGCTTTAGGGATGCTCTTGTCCGGAAAGCCACAATTTCCACAAAACACACACATTACCTCACTACGATCATCACTAAAGCTAAATCCTGCATTTCAAATGTAAATAGAAAAAATGTGTTGTATAATAACAATATACAACACACAGATGGAAGAATCCCTGTGGTCCACACCACCCTACCAACAGAAAGATACAGACAATTGTGCAAAGAAACTTTACAATTTTACAACAAGATTCATTTACAGCACCTATTTTCAAGACTCCCCCCTTGATGTCATATAAAAGAGACAAGAATATAAGAGAATATGTGGTACACAGTGCTGTTCGTCCTTCTGGGGAATCTTTGGAAGGTACATATCCATGTAATAGACCACGATGTAAAACCTGTAAATATATTCATTCTGGAAAAGCGGTTAGAGGCATTAAATCTTCATTCAACATTCATGAACATTTTGCTTGTACATCTAAAGGAACAGTCTACTGCATTATCTGCAAGAAATACATCAAATTGTATATTGGGGAAACTAAAAGGCATTTAGCAGATCGGTTTGTAGAACACTTAAGAAGCATTCGCATTAACACCATTGCATTTCCAGTAGCCCGTCACTTCAACAGTGATGATCACAGTGCTGAAGACATCACAGTCTGTGTGATCAATCAATGCTATGGAACAAATGTTGCTCGGAAACAAAAGGAACGAGAATTTATCTTCAAACTGGGAACTGTGGTAGATGCAATTACAAGTAAGTACAACCAGGTTGTATTTTAAAATAAATATAGCAAACAAAACGTTTGTAAACACAAAAAAAAAAACACTAAACAACCACGTGACAATACAAAAGATTGAAAAGCATAGGTGAATAAAACAAACACAATGACCTGCCACTGTATATCCTACTTCAGGGAAAGCAAAACTTGTTAGGCATATTTAATAGCCCTATTAGAATGTTTAGAAAAGAAATCCACTAGCAAGAAGTATTTTTTAACAGACAGCTGCACACACAGTAATTATTGTTGTAAGTTGTACTTTTGTGTGAAAGTACTTTTTTTTCAGGATACACATGCAAACATTTTGCATGCAAGGCAATGAAGAGAAACTGCTTGCAAGAAGGGGTGCCACATTACTAATAAATTAATAAATAAAAATTTCTGCATGCAATTTTTGTTTTCCGTTACTTAAAAGAAAAAATGTCTTTCCAAGAATTCTTTTGGTTTGTTTTATCTCTACTAACGCATTACGGTAAGCAATACTGCACTGTGTGCTATACAGTACAATAGTAATGTAATTTTAGTACAATAATAGTATTGTAGTACATTAGGCTACACATATTTTACCATACAAAAGGTACTATAGTATTACCATAAAAACACTATAGTACTGTAATATGGTATATTTTGAATACTATAGTAATAAAGTACTATAAAAAATACTATAGTACTTTATTACTATAGTATTCTCATTTTACTATAGTACAGTACTATAATATTTTTTATAGTAATACTATAGTACTTTTTTGTAAGGGTGTGCTCTCTTCTCTAATGCCAGGAGGCTTTGAATAAACTTTATGAGCCCACTGTAAACAAGCTTCTGAACAAGCAGCACAATCACATACCAGGTGGTTTTTTTCTTTTAGGACCCAGTGGTAACTCAAATACTAAAATATGCACAATACATGAATGTGCACTAAAATCCACCGCTGGGATACTGAAGTCTGAAGGCTACCAGACAATCCATGGAAAATTCCAGAGCAAACTACTTTACTCAATGAATACTGAGGAAAATGTTTGTATTCAATAGCAACAAAAAACGTGCGCTGCATAAAATCTCAAAAAAGAGAAACTTTAAATTTGATATTTTGTTTATCAGTATGTGATTTTTTTTTGCCTTTTCTATGGTATTGTATTGAAAAATACTGGTGTGAAAGGATAGCTTTGCAGGGGTGACAGACCAGGGCCCTGTTCCTCGTAGCTGGTTTAACTAATTCAGGCTAATCAGAGGTTAGCCAGATTTGATTAACCCGATAATTGAAGTCAGGCTGTCTTCGTTCCTCGACGGTGAATACAGGCTAAAAGTGTCCCGTTAACTCAATTCCGACTTAAGAAATCCGGATAATTGCTCATGCTTGTGCTCCTCAAAGGGAGAATCTCAGAGCACTGAAACAATGATCTTCATGAAAGATGACGTTGAAAGAGAGAGCAACTTTTTTCAGCCTGATTGAGCAAGAGCTTATCATGGAATGTTTTGAGGAATATAAAAGCATTATCACAACTAAATGCAACACTGCTGCTGCTGCCAAGTCCAGAGAGGAAGCATGAAAAAAAATTTGCAGATAAGCTAAATGTGTAAGTTGTTTTTTTTTTTTTTAATTTGTGGAGCACCGCACATGCGACAATGATGTCGCAGGATCTGTCACAGATCATCTGAGAATAATTGAGGTCAAGTCATGGATGATGTATAGTATTATCCAAAGTCTGGCACCTACTGTCTAGCACTGGCATTGTATAATTGTCATTAAAATGCTGAGATCATTTGCATCAGTTGCTGAATTATAGCTCAATTTTAATTTCATGTAAGTGATAACGTCATAAGTACCTGTATATTAATGCTATGAAAGGATTTCCTGTTCGCAAAATCTGCCTCATTTGGTCCTGAGGGTGCCTTGATGGGGATCTGACTGCAGTCCACAGCACCAATGACTTTGGGGAACTCTGCATAATAATGTAGCCTACTTAATAAACGATAATGATGGGATTATCTATTCATTAAATTGCATATAACCTAGTAAATTGCCTGCGACTGCATAGAAGCCCTCTTTGATGATGTTTTCCCGTGTATGTCCCGGAAATGTGATGAACACATGAAGAAATATCTTTATGGAGAGATAGACCCTTCGGACTGCACGGTATGCAGCGGCTTTGCCGATATTTTCAGCATCGCCAACTGAGTATAGGAATGTGCCACTAGCAAAGGAGCGCAGCCCTATGCATATAGACTGTGTTACTGTCAACGCACGGCTGCTCCGGGTGGTATGGGCAATGGCTCATGTAGATTTATTAGGTAAATGATACCTTGCTGAGCAACTCTATAGCACTCAAATACAAAACCTCTGAATGATGCAAAGGAGCCTGGCGATCTCGCAATACTCTTACCCTACGAAAAGCTAATCTAATTAAAATTGCTCCTTGATCTATGGGATCTCTAAGTAAGGGCGCTGCCATTTTAGAGGGGTGTGTCAAGTGAAAGCTAACTTTAATTTAGCCTGTGCTGGAGCAGGTTTAAGATTAAGGATGTGTTGCTATGGTAACTTAGTTGGCTAGACTTTAAGCCTGCTTTGAGGAACGGAAAAAGCCGGACTTCTGTCAAGTTATTCTGAGAGTTATCCGGCTAACTCAATTAGCCAGCTATGAGGAACTGGGCCCAGGAAACACAAACCAACAAAACAAAACACAAAAAGTAAACGGCTTGAGGGCCAAAATAAACACAAACAAACCACGGATATGAGTATGTCCTGGACAGTTCACAATAGTAGCCATTTTGGTTCATTTAGAGTTTACATGTCACCCGACTCTCTCCAACTCAGCACCCCACACTCGAGAGCGAGATCTTATATAGCAGGTAGTCAGGAGCTAATGAGACAATTGTCATTTATCTCCTGACTACCTGGATTCCACACGTGATGACAGTGAGAGGAAGTTAACCCTCTCCCTGCTGAATCAACACAGTATTAAATAGCGGACGGTTTTTGTCCGGCCGCATATATTTAAACAAAAGGGCTTTTCGTCATTCCATTTACATAAATCATAATCATACTAATAAGTCATAACAAAATATACAAAGGGGCGGGACTCTCCGCCACAACCAATTAAAGTTATTTTTGGTTCTATGCTCTTACAATGAACATGTTATGTCAGACTCATCAAATTCCAACTTTATCCTTTAGAAGAGACAGTCCCCCACAGTTATGCTTATGCCACAGGATAAAACAGAAAATACCTCCTTAAAAAGACAGCAGATAGCTATGTTTTCTATCTTTGCTGTCATAAAGGTCTTTGTAACAGGGCTAGGAGCCCTGTACAGGAGAAGGGTCAGGGCAAAGCCCCGGTCCTATAAAGTATATTTGTTTTGTATTATGATTTATTATATATTTAAATGACGGCGAAAGCTGTGTTATTGTTTATTTGTACTTATTTTAAAAAGTCTGGGATGGCGTAGCGTTATGTTTGTTTCATTTTTGTATTGTTTTGCAGCATGGATGGGAAGCCCCATCCACATTAAAAACCTGTGCAGAATGTGACCGAGGGATTATCAGATAATTGCTAGCTAGTTAATCCCTTGGTCACTAATATAAAAGGTTGTAGTTCTCCTTGCTCGGGGTGGGTGTTCAGAGGAGAGAACAGAATGAGCGCAGTTTAAAAACTAAACTAAATACCAGGTCAGTGAAAGCGATTGCCCTGCCTGACCTGTGTTTTTGTTCGAGATTTGTTTTTGTTTAATATTTATTTTGCTTGGTGAGTCTGTGTGTTTCTTTTGTTAAAATATTTTATTTCTGTTTGTATTTAAAAATAAAAACGGCGCACGCCGCGTCTTTTTGCCCTGCAGTACCTTGTCTGTTATTCTTCCTGCTTCTGGCTTGACGTCACCACTCAGCCATTCCTGTCACATTCTTCAATAGGTGTTTCCTTATTATTGCATGTTCAATTACTGAGCGAACATGATTACCATAAAATGGATGACTTAATTGCCAATTTAACGTTGCCACATGTATAAAAGAACAGGGCTGACTTAAATGAGTCATTTCAGGGAGAAACTTGCTGGGAGAGGACAAAAGCTGGTGTCCTTTCAGGGTGCTGCTACAAAGCACTTACCTGACTGTATGTTAACTTTTTGATTTGCATCTTTGTTTTTTTTAAATAAAAGTGTGCAACTTAAAATGCAGTTATGACCCCTGCTTACCTGTCTGACCATCTACAACCCTGTCACACCATGTTTTATTCTTATTTATTTCACTTTTAGTATATTCTAAACAAAAATAATACTATATATATATATATAATATATATATATATATATATATATATATATATATATATATATATATATTTATATATAGATATATCTGTGATAATAATAGAAATGTTTATGTAGGTGTTTGTATAAACATTATATAATAATATATATATATATATATTATATAAATATATATATTATATTATATATATATATATAGATAATATATAATATATATATTATGTGTAATTCAATAAGTTATTCCCAGGATAATCCCTGTAATTAGATACAAGTTGAACAAGACAAAATTAACTTCTTGTTTAATGTCAACCTTAGCTTACAGGTCTTGGATGTCCATGATGCCCATACTATAATTTAAACGATAAAAATTAAAACTATGGGTATGATGCGCTGGTGCATACATTTAATTATAAAATAAAAAGTTTAAACAAAGCTTTTGAACCCACTAATTCTATTCAGCCAAATCGATCACATTCTGCATGAGTTTAGCATGGATGGGGAATTTTAACCCCATCTGTGCTGTAAAATAATTAACAACAAAACAACTTTCACACACAAGACAGTACCTTTAAAGAATAATACAACAAATACAAATACAAAATAAGACAAAACATAAACTGTGCACAGGGGCGAGGAGTACCCTGTTACACCCCTTCAGTAGGCTTTTTCCTTTTTGTTGGTGTCACATGAATAGAAAATCCTAAGCAATTACAGAAACCAATCCAGATGTCTAGACACGGTGCTCTACCAGGATTTTCAGAAATTATTGAATTTGGTGGAATGAAGCAAGAAAGCAGTTGAAATGGGCAGCAACAGTATGAGATGAAATTCATCTTGCAGCTAAGTTTTGATATCCATAAATGCATGTTAAGAATTGAATTACAGAAAATACTGTATGAGCCATTTATAATGTTAGACATGTGCAAACGTGACAGTGGTACACCACAATAATTAATAGAAAATTAGATTCGGGTGCCACCTGGACCTATTTAATTTGTCTGGCGATGATCTAAGGCCTGCATTCTTCTTCCTTCCTATTTGGCAAAGTGTATGAGGTTGCTGCTAACAAGGCAACATTTGTGCTGTTACTTAGATACTGGAGATGATTAGCAAGCTGTTCCCGGACAGTGGAGTTCAGAGTCTGGGTAAGCCTGTTTTTTTGAATGTAGTAGACAAAGAAACATGTTTTCTTTCAGCTGTGCTGCAACCCTGACATTTTATTTTTCATTTAGCCGTTGTTTAACCAGGAAGTCCCATTGAAATTCAAATGTCTTTACAAGCCGGGCAAAGTTAGTAAAAAAGTGGTCATAGATATCATCACAAAAAAAGAAAAAGTCCACTTTTCCATATTAAGTTATGTTAGAAACACCCCTTCATTTAATATTGGCTACATTTACAATGAAAATAGAGGTAGCATGTTTTTATTGCTGCTCTATTATTCATGAAAAAAACCCCTGACCCTGTCCTTTTTTATTTTGACAAGGGTTTACAACAAACTTCTAACTGCGGTCCCAGTGGGTGTAATTTGTAATTATTAAGGAGGGGTTACGTTAATATTTAATAGCTCATACATCATAAGAACACACCAACCATTGAATGCTTATTGCATTTACAACAACTTTATTAGATTTCAGCATGATATTACAGAAACCTTCTAATTTCACTATTTTACTAAGCGGCCACCCATGTTTACAGCAGCTGTAACTGGAGTGTTCTACTGGTCATTTCTGTTTTATATCTACAGGGGTGGTTAAATGTAATTATTTGTTAAATATTTCTATTAAGATTCCCTCATCAGCACAAAAGGGATTCCTGTGCTGTGCTAAAGTTGTGCCAACATGCTTCTGCTAATACTGATTAAATTAAGTTTGTTTTTTTCTAAACTATGTAAATAAACATGTGCTTTGTTTTTTGGTTACGCAGTATTGTGACGATCAGAATCACTACAATGCAAAATGGACTTCATAAAAATATGATTGGTAAAAGATACATCTTAATTTCAAATCAATTCATTTTCAAGGAAAAAACTATATTAATAATTACAGAGAAGTGTTTTGTTTCACAAAATTTTTCAACAGTGGGGTTCAAGGCTATTCTCTTAAAGACTGTAAGCTAAGGGTTTATTGATTGATCTAACCCAAGAGCTCTACTCAATATTTCAGTGATTTATCAGCCAGTGTGGAGGTATATCAACTTGTATATTGCGTTTATAATACATATGTATAAAAATGTAGTATAAGCATATTGAGATTATTCAGAGAAGTCTGTTCTGAAATTACCAGCAATGTACTTTTGACAATGTACCTTGAGTTGTTTGTTCTGAAATTACAACGGGATTATGGGAGATAACAAAGTGTATGTCTGTCTCAATTAAGATGACGATTCTTTAATTTGTTCCTTGAATGTGATGCATTTTGATCCACGGAACAATGTTAATTATACCAAACAGGTACTGGCCTACCCCCAACAAGTGTTCCAGGCATGGAATGCGCCTTTCCAAAATCTGGAAAACTATAGTACAATGACCATATGATGATATCAAAATCCTTGAAAAAGAACGTTCCATTCTGGGTGCCATAAGTTGTTGTAAACATACCCATTGAGTATGGTCTATTTAGGGCTCTCTTTGTATTAGTGCTCGCTCTACTGAGATTTACCTGTGCTGGTCCTGCGAGCACAAAGTGAATAAACTTAAGTAAAGTAACTATAATGGGGGTTGCAAGAAGATATATCCCAGTTTAAGGTACATGTAGTATGAAATAAATATAATTATAAAGCAAAAATATTGCCTATCTGAAAATGTGTCAGTCAATAGTGGACTTAGTTGGTTGGTTAAGAACAGAAAATAAGCCATGCAAGGAAAACCACAAACATGCAAAACAGTATAAAAACAAGGCCCACAAACTGAGATTTCTTTAAGCTATTGTAGTATCAGATATCATGTTTTAAAATTTAAATAAATGCTTGCTAAAACATACTGTAGCACACATTTAATGGTGTAGAAATTATATGGGATTATGTTGTTAGCTTCAATTTAATATGACATTGAAGTAATTTCAGAAAGTGTGATTATAACATTGTTTATCACCCAACCAACCAAAGGCATGCCTTAAAAGCACAGTGGAAAAGTCAGTGGCCAAATGACTAGAATGTCTTTTATTTAATTCTTTATGCAGCTCGGGGACTGTAAAGTGAGACCTATGATTGTAAATATTGTCATAAACATCATAAACTATAATATTCATTGCTGATTACAGATAGGAATCCATACTCTTATAAGGGAGATGCAGGAGCACTTTCATTTGCAACCCTAAAGGGAATTAAGTGGAGCAGTGGTTGTAGCAGATGTAAATCTTAGCTGGCCTACATTTCATTGACGTAGGTGGACATATGTTTTTTTTAGTTACTGTTTTTTAGTTGTTTTTATTTTAATATCTGACAACATACTAGGTGTAAACAGCTCTCTGTTTACATGCCTTACTTTCAGGTAGTCTGTAACGCTCAAAGCATCTGTCATTTTACCTGGAAATTATCTAACTGTCGCCAATGTTTAACAGGACATGTGCTTTTATTGTATTTAGTTATAATTAGGGGGTCAATAAATCACCATAATAAAAACACCAGTGGGATTTATTTAAAATGTATTCCATAGACTTTTGGAAGTGTGTTACACTATTATAGACACTGGATTGTTAGTCTTCAGTTTTGGTTCCATGTTGTAATAAAAACTTGCTTGTGAGATATAATGATCTTGTGGCATGTTTATTTTTAGAGCTCAGATGGTAGACATTCCCAAAAGATGAATGCTTCACTGTAGGGAGTAATTTCTTCTTGCTGTGTTTTTTTAAATGCCTCCAAAAATGGTTTCTGACATGATTTCGTCATTTCAAGTCTATGCCCGGCATGGAAAGGGCTAGTACCAAAGAAACAAATAGTAGGCCCTGTATAAGTTAATAGCAACTGGAACAGAACTAGGTTATTATAGGAAACACCAAAAGGTATTCTTACTGATAGTTCATTATACCTATCATAAACTTGTGGTGAGAAATCCACAGCAACAGTGATTTGAGCAAATTCATTTTTTTCAGGTTAGTGTAAAAAAAAATGGTTACAGTATTTGTTTTTACCGCATGCACATATAATTAATTGAATGCATTCACATTTCCAACCGTGAAAAACATACTGGGGCAAGACCTAACAAACTGTTTATGCACTTCTACCTCAAGTTCATTTGGACAGTAATATTAAAGCTGGGTGCAGGTTGGTTCATTTGTTTTTTCATTTTGAAATCGTATGCAGGGTCTCACATAATGGTACTGACAGAAAAGGATAAAACTCCAAACTGAAAATTGAAAATGCCTGGGGTCCGTGAGTAAACTCTAGGTGGACCGCAAAGAACCATCAAATTTTGGTTAAGTAGTTTTTGTATAAACCCGTTTCTACACAATAACACGTTGTGCAACTACAATATGTTTTGCTAAGCAACACAACAAACTGCTTTAATTACATTATCTATCATTATAAGTAGGGGCAGTGGAGGAGGGGTGTTGACTCAAGACAGGGGCGAAATAACAAGCAATATTATTGTAATATGTTTAACATTAGCTACATAGATTACGTTTCGAATTAGGTATGTTTAAAATTCAAAAAGCAAAGCACACAGTTACGTTAAGAACGAAGAAATGCAGTTAACATTTATTAAATGATGAAATACAAACAGTTTGCCTGAAAAAAAAGTGCTGCGTAAGTCCAATGTAATGTCATTCTACATTTAGAATTAGGCATGTTTAAAATTCAAAACGTAACTCTACAAACACACAACGTTGTCACAACCTAAGTACAATTTAAATTAATCTGCATGTGTGAAAGGTCCATTCTTGACTTTTCCTAAATACATGTATTAATTAACACCCTGATGGTGTTTGAAAGGCAGGATCACAAAAATAAAAACAGTTATAATGCCCTCTACCTTTGATTGCCTTTTATAATACATGTTTTTATCTTCAATATAACCTGCAATACTCTATTTTATTTTTATATGCAAACATGTTGTTATCTCTACTGGACCTGGCAGCCATCAATTCCTTCGTTTTGTACTAGGAATGCACTGGGGAAAATATCAGTAGGAGAGATTTCATCCTGAAGTTAGCCACAGATCTTCGGCAGAAACATTTCAACCAGAAACTGCAAAGCAGCAGGCTTCAGCAGCTCAACCTTAATTCTAACGATATTATTATTATTATTATTATTATTATTATTATTATTATTATTATTATTATTATTATTATTATTATTATTTTAAGTTGTTATCAGTTTCTAATTTTACCCAATTATGTCTCATTACATGAATTGGAGTTGACATGTTCCTGCTCAATCAGTTGAACGTGATTGGCTTGACTTTCAGTAACAGCATTCTGTTGCTGTGCTTGTGGAAAGCCTGTGCAGTTCCTGCATGAAACAAGTACAGGTGTAGAAAGCACACCAAGCACTAGCAGTGTTCCCCGGGATTCACCAGGTAAGATTCATCGCTGTGTAGAAAGCATACCAAGCACTAGCAGTGTTCCCCAGGATTCACCAGGTAAGATTCATTGCTGTTCCAGTGTAGTTTAACATGGAATCTAGAAACTCTTCATGTGTTTTGTTTGTTTTTATTTTAGTATTCACTTTTAAACAATGTTTGTGTGAAGCCAGAAATAGAAAATTAAATATTTCTCCAGCAAGATATAAATTATTTTAAATGGAAAAGAAGTAGGCGAGATTTCATCTTGAAGCTAGCCACAGCGCTTCTGCAGAAAAAAATGTGATCAGAAAACTGCAAAGCTGCAGGCTGCAGCAGCTCAGCCTGGATTATGTGCTGCTAGTGAAACACAAGCAAGAGAAATCATGTTACTTTCATTTTAGATTAAAAACTTTTTTTCTACAGTTTTGTATGTACATCAACCTGTTTACACCTTACACACTAGTTTCTTTTGAGATGTATATTTTATCATGGTTTTTCATTTTTTGAATTGTGCTTTATATGCGATAAATTAGAAAACAAACCCTTGCATGTTTAATTGTTCATTTAAATACAATGTTTTGGCTGTGCAGATGTTTGATATGATGTACAAAAAATAAAAATTTTGAGCTGTATCGGATAGTTTGTCTTTCATTTTAATACTGATGATGTTTAAAATGTATTATCATAATGACTGCTATCAGTGAGTATAACGGCTGCGTTTCTAGTGTTAAAGTAGTCCATAAATTATCATTTTGTGTGTGTGTGTGTGTGTGTGTGTGTGTGTGTGGGGGGGGGGGGGGGGGGGGGGGGGTGTGGGGGGGGGGGTCTGTGTTTTGTACAGCCTTTCTGCTGGGGATTACGTGAGATTAAATCAGAAGAACGCTATTTTTATCGTGAGAAAGTAATTGACCCTACCGTTAAAGTCGCGCCGCCAAAAGGACGTCCTTTTGCTGTTTCACGATGAACAATGCGTGACAACATCACACAGCCGTGACTGTAGAGTCAATTTTCACGTGCATGTGGACCAAGCCATTGTGGCGCCTCTCACGACTCTCTTCTGCGAAACACTTTCTCTTTGGTATCCCAACTACAGGATGATCCAGGTAATTTATTTCCTTTCTTAAAACATTAAATGTTTAATTATTACATACATGTTTAGATTTAATTGTATTGCATCATGATTTGTTTTATTTTTATGATGATATTATTGACTGTTATTCCATTATTAATAGGGTAACAAACAAAGTGTAACGAAATTAATAAATACAAAAGGGAAAACAATACACTGTCACAAAACAAAGCTAATGAAATAAATTTGACCAAGAGTAGTAGAGCGCTACCTCCAGTTAAAGCAGGGTCCCGCTCCAGGAACCAACACACCCTTGCACATTGTTGCAGGATTAAATCCCCCTAATTTACCCTATGCTAAACACTAGGATCCTGGACTACACTCGGTGATCACTAGTTGTTTGTTGTTTTGGTTGATCACCCTGGTTCCACACACAGTCATGAGGGTTCGCCACCTACTCACAGCCCATCACCTCTGGCTTGTAGAAAACAAAAAAGAATAAAAGACTGGCTTTTCCAGACCCTTTTTAAAGCATGCAGACAGGGTTAATTGATATTCAATTAGTCAATGTGGCAAAGTGGCTAGTGGAGGGGAACAGGTATAGTGGTGATGCGATGCAGGAGTGACAGGCAGACAACAGTTTCCAGTGAAAAGGTGCTTTTATTTATAATCCAGGTCTGGTGACCGTTAAATAATAAATCCCCGGCTATACACAACAACGTGTAAAGCACGGGGATAGCAACAATAGGGCACAGTCCCGAACAAAACGAACACACGGTCACCAGTCCTGGGTGAGTGCAGACGTGCTTGTGGTGGGTGAAGACACTGTATTTTGTGACGGTTCCGTGCAGTGGTGATCCGGATTGTGCTGACCCTGGTCGACAGCTCCGGATTGGTGAGTTAACTGTCTGGAGGTGCAAAACGCAGACAATTACAAAACAAACACAACACGCAATTCCTCTTTACAACGAGAGCTCCTCTCTCGATCCTTCTCTCTCCAAGCGTTTAACCCAAACGAAGGAGAAGACCAGCGTTACCCTGGCCCCTATATGTAATCCCGCATGATATCGAGATAAACGGTTGCAGCTGCCTTATTACTTGCAGCTGCCTCTCGTTTACCTCTCAAATCAATACGGTCTTACAACAGAGTCGCGCTTCCCTCCAGGCTGACCCGCTTCCCTGACCCGGAAACGAACGGTCAGGCCAGCCCTTCCAGATACTTCTCCTCTCGTTCTTTAGCGCCCTCACAGGTTGGGAGGAAGATTCATCACCAGAACTCATCTTTCCGTCACAGTCAAATAACACCAGGCCACATTTCACACTTGTTCTAGGGATTTCCAATCCTAGCCCTGCTATATATAGCACATACTTAACTTTAAGCAATATTTATTTATAAATACTCAAACAAGAAACAAAACACACAGGGCTCTATGTACTAATGTTGCTTACCTGTTCGTAAATACTGCAAATCCATAGTTTCTGTGCTTTGTAGATTTTTGCTTGCGATGTACTAAACAGCTCTTTTTCATGAACAACTGCTGTAATACCGCAAGTTTACAAACAGCATGAATTACGCTTATCAGGAGAAATTGGAATTTGCATCTTATTATGAATAGATTTGCAATGCCGAAAGTCAAAGATAAATGAATGGTATAGTGAATAGAAAGAAGTAGTAGACAAATATAATATAGGATCGAGCTGTGGCTTCTGCAGACTCTGACCTTGATGCAACTATGGCACCGGTGAAAAAGAAAAGGAAAACAAATTTCTACAAAGACAAAACTGACCTGTTAGTTAGTGAAATGGAAAAAAAAATCAAGAAATATTATTTAATACTTTGCAGGGCCAAAAACATTAAGAAAAGAAACATGGAAAGAAATAACAATTCACTGGGACATTGGAAAAAAATCAATTCACTAGAACACTGTAAGCGACTGTAGGCAACCTTGGAACCAGGCTGTACCTCAATAGACAACACATCCTCACCTCCTTCCTCCATCTCAGTGGAGAAGGAGCCTTCACCCCAGGAGGCCGCTATGGATATGGCGTCCTCCTCTGCCATCAGTTGGTGTTTCCCACTCACCCTGAACTCCCATGGGGAAGACAGGGGTTGGTACTGGGGGTGGCGACAAGAGCTGTAGGACCTGGGCCATCTGTGCCTTGAGGTCCATTATGTCCCTAGCCTGCTTTGAAAGCTTAATCTGTGGGACTCTGGGACAATCAGATGAGCTGGGGGACTGGCCCCCAAGGGCCATAGGGGACAGAGCATGTGGAATTAGTCAACCTATTGCAAAGCACCCTGAGCTTAAAAGCCAAGCAGATGTCGCAAAAGGTCTCTGGTGGACACCCAGGCACTGTGCCATAGAGTGTGACCATCCTCCTGGGGCAAGTTTGCCCTACAGAACGTGCAAGCATGAAACCAGGACATGCTCGTCGTCACTCCTTTAAGAGACTCAGGCGCCACGTAATGCGCCTGCATGAAGTGCAAGGCACGGGAGCGCTTAAGCACCGCGTGCACTGGGGTACCGAAGCACCAGGCTATGCATGCACCATAATACTATGTCTCACGTGCAACAGCTATCACTCTGATGCTTAGTGCAGTGAACACCATGCACGCGGGGTACCCCAAGCACTGTGCGCACGAGCAACGCATGCACTGAGGTTCTACGTGCACCAAGGTGCCGAAGTACCATGCACACCATGTGCATTGAGCACCATCGGCACCAGGCACCCCATGCACTGAGCACCATGCTCACTGACGCACTGAAGTCGCCACAGCCGGCGACGTCTACCAGTCTACGTCTGCTACCAGACTAACCGAGGAGTTTAAGTGCGCCAAAGTCAGACTGGAAATGACATTAGTAGATTCATGCAACAAATGCATAAGGGAGGTAGCACCTGTGTTGAAAACTGGAAGAAAATGGGCAGCAAAGAAAGCCGTGGAAAATGCTAAGGCTGCCCTCAAATCAGTGATATTATGGGGCAAGTTCAGCATGGAAGAGGGGGTCTTGGTCTCAGTTCAGCTCTTCCTACATGGCACAAGGCAACCCCGACTCAACGGAGGAAGCTGGTAGTCAACAGTTGCAAAAGCAGGAGGAGAGGATGAGGTGTTTTAAAGCCGTTTCCTAGGCCAAGCAGGGAGAATGGATGAGATGGGAGAGCGTGGAACAACGCAAGATCGGCTGGCAAGACCTGTGGACAATGGAACAGAGCAGGATCAGTTTCCTCATCAGATCAGCATATGATGTTCTCCAATCACCACAATCGCCCAGGACAACTGGAAGCTGCTAAAGACTGGAAAATGCTGGCAGATGTTGGTCAACAGCTTATTTTACCACCTGAGATTGCCACCACTAACCTTTGCCAGACATTGTCTTGCAGTCTGCATCAGCATGCCTTGTTCATCTGGTAGAGATAACAGTGTTATGGAAGGATGCTGTGGATGAGGCATATGAGAGGAATTAACTTTGGTATGCTCAACTAGCTGCTGAAGCAGAACAGCGAGAATAGGAGAGTCTGGGTTTACCCGGTGGAGGTCGGTTATCGAGGATTTGTGACACACTCTACAACCCGGTTTCTCAAAGATGTCGGGTTCAATGGCCAAGAGTTGCATCGCATAGTGAAGAACTTATCTAAAGCAGCAGAAAGGAGAAGGCTGTGGTTGAGACAGATATATTCTGGCTAGGGATCTCAAGCACATAGAAAGAAAACAACGTTGATGTACAGGTAAGCTGGGCTGAGTTGATTGGGGGACAGAGGTGGACTGTCGAGTCCTCTTGAGGTGTTGTGGGCTAGTCGACGAAACACTGAGGATGGAAGGTGCCCACTTGAAGACCCCAGAGATGTACCCTACGTAGCTCAATCCAGATGGTTGTCATGCTGATGTGCTGGGGAGACCGCACTATGGTTGATCCCCGGAGCCAGCATCGCAGCCGTTGTATGTGCTGATGTGCTGGGGAGGCAAAATAAGCCGATTCCTGGAGCCAGCATTACACTTCAGCCATCAACACCAGGCAGAAGGATATCTACATCATCAGATGAAAAGAAACACAAATGGATGGAGATGCAGATGGATCACATTAGTTTACTGTAAAGCTACGTCTTAGTTGGTGCTTATCTTCATGAGAGTCAAGTTCAAATCAGCATGAAGTTTTAACATCTGCTCTCATGTAATGGAAATCATCTTTCAGCGGTCCAATGTTTGAAGCTTTTACTTTCATTGAAATCTCTGCCCACTTCTTTTTGTTTGATTCGTTACTTTTTTTTTTAGTTTACAGAATAATATATCCTTGTTTATTTCTACTTCATTAGTTAATATTTCTACCTCATTTAGTGTAAATACATTTAGTTTTTCACTTTTTTTGATTTACAAGAAAACTATCATTTATATATCGGCTACTCCATAAATTAGTTTCAGATGTGTTTCCCAACAAAGCACTGAAGAAGCTCTTCAAAGCCTAATGCTGCACGTGAACATCACAAACAAGCTGAATTTTCACGAGGGGTTTTGGGAAATGCACGTCAAGACACTAGAAGCAGCCGCACGCTCATTGTGATTTATATACTGTATATATGTAAATAATGTATATAGAGTGCATCTAGAATTGTCTGTAACTGGGGATGTACAGAGCTGACATTGAATTTGTAGTTAATATCTACTTCCGAGATCTATCGAAAGCAATGTACATTTCTGGTTTCAAAATAATCTAAAACAAGGCTAAACAGGTTTTTCTCCAATACAATTTGAATAAATCCATATTTATTAGGATTTTATTATTATTACCATATTTATAAAGTTTATTAACCAGTCCCGTACAGTACTGTATCCCTTTGAGAATCAATGTCCTTGTTTTTTTTTAGAGCACATAGTTTCAAAGTTTGTTTGAACCTTTCTGAACTCTGTTGACAGTTTATAACGCTCATCAGAACATTTTCTATTGCATCTGTGCCTAAGAGATATGCTGCTGCTGTGTGTGACGAAGATCCCCAGAGAAGTCTGAAGAAAGTATAACTCATATACTAATTAAGCCGTCCTTTCTCCCTGGAGCAATGATATTACTGTTGTATATCTTATTATTGTTATCTGAAAGCTTTTATAATTGCAAAGCAGTTCATGTGAGACATAATCATGCCTTTAGTAAATTTCTACTTTATGAAATAATTTATGTATTAAGTTTAGTTCATTAATATAGGTTAAAACAGTAAACACTCTTCTTTATTAAATATCCTACACCAATGTCCTAAATTTATACATGTTATTTTATGTTTTTATTTTGTAACCACATTGTTTAATTAAAATGCACTCTTTCCCTATTGTCTTGTAATACAATTTTACAAAGCTGTAGGAAAAATGCAACAATTAGCGGTAAAAGGCTTGTTTGACAATGTAAGTATTGTGCATACAATATACTGTATTACAGAGTAAAATATGTAGGGCCACATATATTCCAGAATTACTTGGAATATATCATTTAGCAGTTTAACTTCTTAAAATAATGGACTAAATAGGTCCATTATGGATGCCCTCTATCTTCATGAGTTTTCCAGGCCCTGACAAAAACCTGCTGAATTCTGCAAGAGACCTGGGACCTGGGAGAAGATTCATCTTCCAGCAGGACAATGACCCCAAACATACAGCCAAAGCCACAATGAAGTGGCTTAAAAACAAAAAGATCAATGTCCTGGAGTGGCCCAGTCAAACCCTGGACCTCAATCCAATTGAGAATATGTGGAAAGAGTTGAAAATTGCTGTTCACCAAAGGTCCCCATCCAACTTGACAGAGCTTGAACAATTTTGCAAAGAATGGGCAAAAATTGCAGTGTCCAGATGTGCAAAGCTGGTAAAGACTTATCCAAATAGACTCATGGCTGTAATTGCTGCCAAAGGTGCCTCTACCAAATATTGACTCAAGGGGGTGAATACTTATTCAATCAATTATTTTCTGTTTTGTATTTGTAATTAATTTAGAACAATTTATTTTTCACTTTGACATTATGGACTTTTTTGTGTTGATCAGTGACAAAAAAACTCCTAATTAAATCCATTTTGATTCCATGTTGTAACACAATAAAATGTGGAAAAGTTCAAGGGGGGGTGAATACTTTTGAGAGCTGCTGTAAATCCAATGTTACCTGTAGGAGACAATTTAGTCATCTAGACCAGCATGTGATTTAGATGCTTAAACCGCATCATTAAACATGGAGTCATTAATGAAAATTGGGGCTTTACCAGCCCTGACTACACCTGCTTGAAAAAGTTTTTTTTTTTAATTGTCACTTTCGTCAATTTAGTCACCTACGAAAATAGGGCCCACAGAGCAGAGACATAGGCACAAACACGACACACACTCACAGTAAATCATAGCTAGTAGCATTTCAAATACTTCTAATAAGATCGACACCCTTAGACAAAATTAAGTTGTAAATATGTATTTCAGTAGTAAGTAGTTTCTTTATGATACAAGAGTGTCTTTGCACACTTTTGTTTGTACAACTGCACGTCCAATAACAATTGTATTTATCACAAGAATGTTAATTAAGTGATAATGGCAGGGCACATGGGAGTGTATATGGAGATCCCAGGCTTCTGAGTGGATAACTGTGGTAGAGTGACAGGTGTCTATCGTAGTCTGGAGGCAGAAAGAAGACTCAGAACTGAAGAGTTGGACGTTTATTTTCATAAATCAAAATTAACAACAAAAAATGCAGCTCATCGAGTTAAAATAAAAGATTAAACAAAAACAAATCGTGCAAACAAAATGAAACAGAAAATCCCTCACTCAAGTCTTTCACTACCACAGTGAGGTTTTAAATTAAATCAATCAATCAGTCAATCAATCTCCCTCTCTCTCTCTCTTTATAGGATGTGGCTGTTCCCAATTAACCCCATCCTTGCCAACCACCGGATGTTATACTAGCAAGGAAGACTGTTGTCGTCAAGTAATAACTATGTAAGTTGTTACAAGGTGACCTTGTCCACTTACCATGTAATCAGTTATACATATTTGAAATAAACTATTGATCATACGAAGCCCATCTAAGAGGCTTATGAATACAAGTTATTTTTTGGGTTAGATTTTTCTTTGAGTCTGCCTCATAGTTACTCTCTTGCTACTGTATGTTTCAGTATAGCACAAAGCAATAACTCAAGTCTGCATTGCAAATAACCCTGGGTAAGGGTGTCTGCTAATAAGAAAAATAATAATAAAATAGCTTGAGGTACCCCTGGCTTAGGGCTTTGTATTTAGGTCAGAAGGCTTGTTTTCCACGCATTTGTAATAATTTTTGGAGGATGTAGAATGACCACATTTAATGGATTGTGATTTAATAATACAGTATATGGGTAAACAAATGATACATTTCCCAACTTGTTTTCTTCGAATTCTCTGTGTATTTCTTCTATTTTCTGTGTATTTCTTCTATTCATGCAGTGGTCATGCAGTGTTGCAGAGAGAGAGGTTTCACTCTGGTATACCAGCTGAATACAGAGAGCCATTCCAAGACAGAATCGTTTTGAAATACAATACGATATGCAAAGTGAATATAAACAAGATAAATGTGATATTTCAGACATGTACCAGATTGCTCCTAAATGTATAACAGCACATTTTAAAGTTACATTGTTTTAACAAGGTAAACCAGAGGGCATATGTGCTGGTTCTTAAGAATAAATGAGAGCAAATTTACTTCATAAAACAAGTGAAGTGTATTTTGTACCTGTGTAGTCTTTAGAGGACACCTTAAGGTAAGTGGATATTATATAAAAAAAATATCAGTACATGATGACTGAGGTTAGAATTGAGGGCTTTATAATAAAAGGAAAGTCAAAATAAATGACTTCTATTTTAACAGTCGTTGTTACTGATAAGAATGCTGGGTGTTATCCGTTTGGTCCTGCAGTCTGACTCCCCTTACTTTTCTGTTCCTTGACACGATTTCCAGAAAAAAGACATCTCGACTGGTTTTTCCTTTTTTATTTTTTACCCCTTTGGGCGTCTATTTTCTTTTTTCTTTGCATTTGCACATTGACAGTCTGTCAGTATTAACTCCATACGGGATCCTGGCTGCCACTGATTTGAGAGTGAAAAGTGTTTCCCCTGAAGAAACAGTCAAAATAGACTGTGTGCTGCAAAGTTGAAATAAAGTGAAGGTGGAGGGTGACGTGACATAAAGGGAAGGTGAGCGTGGAGATAGCCCAGAAGGGAAAGAGTGGCAGGTAGTAGTATGGAAAAGAGACTGAAATGTTGTGAGGTGTTGACCGTAGGGATTGACATTTTCCTGTTAGGTTTTGATTCAATCTACAAGACACTTTGTTCTTAGAATGCTGTTTACTCTAGGGCTTGTCACTGAAGAAGGTCATTAATAGTTGCCTCTTTAAATCTATTTAAAGAGTACCACAAGTGCTTTGGCATTGAAGGATCCCACATGAAAAATCTGTACTAAGTAACAATGAAACAGGCTCTACAATGTAATCACAGTATTCAATGTATTCTCATATCTTGTAAAGCGCTTTGTGAAGGTGGTCCACTATGAAAAGCGCTACATAAAAATAAAGAATATATTATATATTCTGATAGTAATCTTAAAGATAAACTTAGACATGAATTATCGGGTATACATTTGTTTTTTTTATTGAGATTTGCTTTGTATATTATTTTCTGTTTCAGTCATCACATGCTGGTGACTTGCTAAAACTCATAAGTTTAAAGCATGCCCGGGACCTCAAAAGGGCTCTCAAAAGAAGTACATCACTAAGATATACCACAAAACAAATGTGGTACTCCATACATCCACTGGGAGCAGAGTGCTACAAGGACTGGTTCATGGAAACAATCTAGTGAAGCAGCTAAACTTTGAAAAAAGACATTTTTTAGAGGGCATGAGGCCATACAGATGCTTTAAGAAGTCACAAGGAAATCCGGCAGGCTGGTTGCCAGTGGATCCCTCCTGTGCTGTTTGTTGGGTCCTGCCAGCCTCGCTCTGGTCCAACCTGAGCGCCCATTGTCGGTTGGCCTGTGAGCTGGCTCACAACAGTTACATATAAAGAACAATGCAATTCAATGCCAAAGGGTTAATCTGTAATGTTATTTGTCCTGCATGTTTTTCATGTCTGCATTTACGTAGTATAATGCTGTTTCTATTATCTTTGAACCTATGGTTTTTGTAAGATGTTGAGAAGATAGAATTTAAATATTTTTCAACCAAGTTATTTGCACATGTTACGGGTCTTGGGCAGAGAGCCCATCAACAGAAGATAAAGTGTTTAATCTGTTAAAATAGGAAAAGTAAAGACAGGACTAAATCAATTGTTGCTTGCAGTCTCTCGGTTTTACTACTGAAAGTTTTAAAACATCAAACAATCCATCACTTCATTGAAGAAGTGCAGAGAAGAACAATAATAATCATGACAATAAAATAATAGCAATAGAACATAACCAATAACAAGCCTTTTGTTCATATTGGTATTCAACCGCTATCTCAGCGGTAGTATATTAAAATAAAACATGACAATCACAACAAAGAAGCATTCCACAATGGATAGTCTGTGTCATTTCTATAGTTATGCATTCTCCATATACATGTTATATAACAAGCATCACTATTTTAACACGTTCAGACTACTTCCATGGCACTGTTGCACTATTATTAATCATCAGTTCAACTACAAATATCATTCAAGTCTAAGCATCCTGAACGCAGTGTTAATAATGGTACATACAACTCACAATAAGGTATAGGTTTTAGTAATTCAAAACATGCATTTACATCACGTTATACCATGCCTAAATTCTACCTTTTATTAATTAGCAAAATGAAACACAGAATAACAAGCATCACAGAAATATCAGTTTACACTGATTATTGGCATCAGGATAGTATGGGCTTAAATTTATTATCAGAACACCTTCAACCGTAATATTTCACAAGCATTTTATATATCTTTTAAACCAGTTTGTTTCACTTTGAAAACATAATCACCATCTTGTCTTCACTGACTAACACTATCTGTATTATTATCCCCACGTGGTGATCTCCACTATAATGGCCAATTCTAAATGTGCACTTATATATATTAAAAATACATATATAAACCACCAAAATAATGCACCAAACCCACAGAATAATAATCTACGGCATTTATCCTTGTGATTTATGGCGTTTCAATGCTATATTGACTCTTACTAACCTGTTAAAATAGGAAAAGTAAAGACAGGACTAAATCAATTGTTGCTTGCAGTCTCTCGGTTTTACTACTGAAAGAAAGCACGATATCACCACTAACTGATAGTGCTGTCCTGCATTTAGGCTGCTCCACCTAGTGGCTGTATCAAATAGTGCAGTTTACTAGGCTTTTCCTTTAAGTTCAAGGAGGACTTGACGTGTTCCTATTTTAAAGGTACAGGTAAGTAAAAAAAATAAAGTGTCCATACTTTTTCATGTATGAATTCTCACTTTTCGTGTGCGTCACACACTCCCTGACAAAAATAAATGGCTCCTGACATTACTGAATAATTTCAACTTATTTACAAATCTTATAGTGAAAAAAGAGAAACTGAAAATTGCTGATGCTTTTAGCTTACTTTAGTATACACTAATAGGAAATGGAACTGATACCAGTGTATTGTAGTAGCGTGTTTGGTATGGTACAGTTCCCCAAACAGGTAGAGGTGGAACAGTGTAGTAAGCTAGACCCATGGCATTAACCATGGTTTGTGGCTGAAATGATGGCTGTCCCAATCGATTGTATGTGAAGACTTGTCTAGGTCTTTCTTTCCCTAGTGGATCTTCTTACTTGATCAGTTGGACAATTTCCTTGTGGACACAATGGCACTGGTCCGCTTTGACTGTCTTCTGGGGACGTGGGTCTTCCCTCATTATCATGGTCACTTCCTGCATTTAACAGTTCAAATTGAGCTGGAAAGTTCTCTCCATCAGACTATCCTTCCTGTTCGGGTTCTGACTGTTTCATCTCTGCATTGTACCTTTCTTGTAATGACGCTCTCCTCACCAGGTTTTCTCTGGACATGATGCTTCCATGTTCATTCATATTCTGAGTCCTATTACCTTGCGGTGCTTGATCTCTTCGAAACCTCAGCCAGTACTGAGTGTTCGTGTCTCCCTCATCATCCGATGTGTCAGTACTCGGTGTCAGTTTTCTCGCTTGATTTCCTCTATCTCTTATTTTCCTTCTCCGTTGTTCAGTTAGTGGTTTCTGTGTTTGCTGTGATGGTAACTCTACAGGAAGATCATTCACTAGTAATAACAGGTTCCGATGTAAAATCTGGATCTGGGGTTCACCAGACTCTGGCTGGATTTTATACACTGGGCTGTCATTGATCTGTTCTTTTACTTTGTAAATAGTTTTCTCCCAATAGGATCTTAATTTTCCTGGGCCACCTCTCTCACTCAGATTTAACACAAGCACTCTGTCTCCAGGCTTAAGAACTACTCCCCTCACCTGGCTGTCATGGTATTTCTTGCCCTTTGCATTTGAGTGTCTGCTATTTTCAGAAGCGATCTGATATGCCTCTGTCATCCTTTTAGCCCACTTTTCTGCATAACCTTGTGCCGAATCCTGTTCTTCTCTTGTCCCTAATCCGAACAGCAGATCAATTGGTAGACGGGGGTGTCGACCATACAACAAGTAAAATGGGGAATAACCAGTTGCCTCATGTCTGGTACAGTTATAGGCATGGACAACCTGTGGGAGATGGTCTTTCCACCGGTCCTTCTCTTTCTCCTCAAGTGTCCTCAGCATCTGTAGCAGCGTTCGGTTGAATCTTTCAGCCGGATTGCCTTGTGGGTGATATGGTGTTGTTCTTGAATGTCCCACACCGGAGAGCTGACGTAAAGTTCGGAATAGTTCATTTTCAGGATTCAAATTTAGATGGATATCCAAAGCGTGGAATAAGGTCACTGAAAATTCTCTCTGCTGCAGTTTTGCCTGACTTATTTTTAGTAGGATAAGCCTGTGCAAATCGCATAAAGTGATCCACAACTACCAAAATGTATTCAAACCCTCCTTTACTAGGTTCTAAGTGGAGGTAATCAATCGAAACGAGCTCGAAAGGTGAAGTGGTGGTGATACTTCTCATTGGTGCTTTCGCGTGGGTGGTAGGTTTTTTCTGTTTAATACAGGAACATCTTCTTGTCACATACTCTTCAATGTCATTCTTCATGTATGGCCAATAGAACCTGTCCCTGGCCAGACTTATGACCCGTTCTGTCCCGACATGACCCATGTCATTATGAAGATGCTTCAAGACCATCTGTTTGAACCTTCCTGGCAAGACTAGTTGTTTTCTCAGGTTGGTCTTTCGATATAAAAGTCCGTCTTCAATGTGGAGCTTGCCCCACTCATGCAAGGGTTTCTTAGTAGTGCTGCTCACCCCACGTCTTGCTTCACCCGTCAGAGTCCTGCTCGTCTCTTTGAGCCGGAGTACTTCTCCAATAGCAGTATCTTCTCTATGGGCAGTTCTCAGTTCACCTGGATCGATGGCTGACAGTGATCCACTGATACAGGGTCCTTCAGGTTGACTTGGGGATGTCATATTAATAATTGCAACCCAGGGGACTTCCTTCCCTTGTGCCATGTGATGCCCTTGCCATGCTGCATGGATGACTTCAGGTGATAGCTCCTCTGTACATCCAGCCACATACCTGTTTATATCAAGAGGACACCGGGACAGTGTGTCCGCATCCACATTGACTTTTTCAGGGCAATATTTTATGTCAAATCTAAAATCAGCTAACTCCCCTACCCAGCGGTGACCAACGGCATTGAGCTTTGCTGTGCTTAGGATGTAGGTTAAGGGGTTATTATCGGTAAAGATTGTGAAGTGGGGAGCATAAAACAAGTAGTCCCTGAATTTCTCACAGACCGCCCACTTCAAAGCTAGGAACTCAAATTTTCCTGAGTGGAGGTGGTAGTTTTTTTCGGCTGATGTTAGCGTCCGAGACCCATAGGCGATGACCCTCAACTTCCCGTTTTTCCGTTGGTATAGCACGGCTCCCAGACTGTCTTTTGATGCATCGGTGTGCAATACGAAAGGCAAGCTGAAGTCTGGATATGCCAAAATAGGAGAGTCGACCAACATATCTACCAGTCTGTCCACCACACTCTGATGTTCTTCGACCCATCCTACAAGGGCCCTTGATGAGAGTTGGCTTCCTTTCTTCTTTCCTTGGAGAGAGTCTCTTACTGGAGTTTCAGGCTTGGTTGTTTTCACTTGAAGTAGTTCATACAGTGGTTTTGCAATTTTGGAGAAGTCTTGAATATAGGTACGGTAGTAACTCAGAAACCCAAGGAGCTGGCGGACTTCACCTACTGTGCTGGGCCTCTTGTCTTTCAAACTAAGAACCGCTTCCAGGTCTTTAGGGTCTATCCGTACTACCTCCGCTGAGACTAACCGTCCTACATATCAAATTTCTCGCTTGAACAGCTCACATTTTGTTGGCCTCAGCTTGACACCATGGCTCATCAGTGATTTCAGCACCCGATGAACTCCAGCCACGTGATCTTCAAAACTTTTAGCATAACACAGGACATCATCCAGGTAGGGTAAGCAACACTCATCCCATAAAGTGCTGAGCATCTCCTCCATGCCCCTCTGAAATGCCACTGGAGCATTAGTCAATCCGAAGGGGATCCTTATCCACTCATACAGCTCCCAAGGAGTGATGAATGCGGTCAGGTGTCGAGAGCCCTCCACCATGAATCCCTGGTGGTAGGCTTTGCCCTGGTCTAAGATAGAAAAACAGCTGTAACCGCCTAAGGTATCTGTAAGGTCCTGAATCCGAGGCAGTGGATGGTGATCTGGCACCGTCTTCTGATTTAGCTGCCTGTAATCAATACATAGCCTCAACGTTCCGTCCTTCTTATGTACGCAGACAACTGGAGATGAATAAGAAGATTTGGACTTGACTATCCACCCTCTTGCCAACAGACCCTGTATGTAATCTTTCACTTCTTTATAAAGGGGTTTTGGTATGGATGCATACGTTCGCTGTACAGGGATGTCATCCTTCAAGTTGATCTCCATCTGTAAGCTTGGTATACATCCAATGTCATCTTCATCACGTGCAAAGGCTGTAGATTCCTCATACAGCATTTGGCGGACCATTTCTTTCTGTTCTTCGTCGAGGTGACTTAGATCTACAGGAGGGTTCCATAGAGCCGTTGCTGAAACAGTGTCATCATCCCCAAAATGTGCTTTTGAGTCCATACCAATGGTATTTACATCAGCTTTGCAATCGTTAACCTGGGCACCGGTCTGAGACAACTTAGAGATAGGCTGGATACTCCCAATTACTGTTCGGCGAGGCAATGTTATATCGTGTCTAGTATAGTTGCCAATTGGCACCTCAATATAGGGGGCCTCTACATTGTGGATTTCAACAAGAGCATCAACAATGTCTAATTGTTCTAGATGCACACCCTCGTCTTTAGGCTCAAACAACACGGCAGTCTTGTCGGTCTCTGGCTTAAACGGCACTCTGCATTTAACATAGACAACTTGGCCCTGTGGAATCACAACATTCTGTCTCCCTATCTTTACCAAAGCGCACTCCTCCTGTACAGTGCACCTGTTCTGTACAACATTTACTATAACACTCGCTTCTTCTTGAATTCCCATAGCTCTGCTCAGGAGGTTGGCTAGCATTGTCATGGTTTTCTGTGTTCCCCCTGCATGTCTTCTAATCACTTCCTCAACTACATTGAATCCTAACAGTGGTCTTTCTAGCACCATGCGACTCACTAGAAAAGGTACCCGAATTGACGGATTGGAGTGGCCATCTCCTTGCAGGTCCACTTGCACCTCGATTCAACCATCAAACAGTATTGCTTCCCCGTTCACAGCAACTACATCAAGGCCTCTCTCAGCTCCCATCAGTTCCACCAACGGTCTTACTTTATGGTTAGGCAGGTATCTCTCCCTCCACGCATGATCCAGAATGCTAACTTGGGCCCCTGTATCAAGTAATATACTTACAGCATAGCCATTCATGTAGCATTTTAGCAGACATTTGCCACCAACAAGTTGAGCTATACGGTCGGGACACATCTGTGCTTCTCCTGGGAAGACTTCAGCTACAGTATTACCACAGACTTGGTCGTGTGTCCAAGCATAAGCACGTTCACACTGGAAAGAGCAATAAAGCAAAACCTTACACCTGGGGCACACCTTCAGCCTTGGTTGGGACTGACAGAAAACACACTGCTGGGACTTCTCAACTATTCCGGTCACTGTCTGTCCCGCCGCAGTGACCGGCTCCTGTTTCCCGATTTGCTTGGTGATTTGAGGCAACCAACCGCTCTGTGTCCCTCTTCTCCACAGGCGAAACAGTGGTTACAATTAGTGGTGCCTTGTTTCACACAATTTGAACAAACTCCACGGCTCTCCTTCTTCAGGATTTGTAAAGTACTGGCATTACACTGACATGTGTCCCGATTGTTGTGAATTTTTCAAGGTGTCTATCATGCTTGACAAGGCTGCGACCTGAGCACTCAATTCTTCAATAGTTCTACAGGTTCTTTTGGATTCTACAGCTTCCTTCCCTACCTTCTCAGCATTACCCTCTAATTGAGCACTATGTGCACATGCCATCTTGTTGCGAGGGACTTGGCCAAGCCTCCGCTGCCTTTCACTTTCCTCACTTGTAATCTTAATTACATGCCTCAATAGTGCTTCATCAGAAACGGCAACATCAGACAGAAGAGGTTTTAAATCTCTTCGTATATCATTATGTTTTGTACCCAGCCCCTGGTAGACAGTGTGCAAAAACACGCCCTGGACTATGGTGTTATCATACCTAATGTCTGTGTCAGCTTGCCTGGAAGCGAAAATTATCTTTTGTTTCAACCCAATCATTCTGTACAGAAATTGTTGGGGAGTTTCATGGTCATACTGCTTAGCGCACATTAGCTCCTGGAAAAGCTCAGTGCTATTCTTTTCTCTTAAGTGTGATAGGAGAAAGCTTTTCAGTTCAGTAAGTGTCATGTCATCTTTGTTTATCAGCATGTCTTTAAAGTTTCCTGGTTTGATAATACGAAAGACACTCCTAATGATCTCACTCTCACTGTAATGCTCTTTAACGCCCTCTCCTATTTGTTTACATAAGTTGCTGAAACTAATATCAGAGGTAGTGTCACCTATTTGACCCCCGTGTATCTTAAATTCCCTACGCTGCAGGAATGGGACCTCTTTTTTATACACAGTATTTTCATTCCTAGTATGTTGGTAATGTTCATTGCTGGGACTACTATCCATACTAGTGTGCTCCCTTGTAGTAGGGCAAACTGTTGTGAGTGTTGCTGTAGTAGTTTTGTATTGCTCCAATTTTCTACCTAGTTGTTTGTAACTAGCCAACATTTGTTGGAGCTCAACACCATGAGATATTTCAGTGGCATCGCCAGCTAGATCAATTGATAAGGATGGCATTTGCTGGTTTTCGTTCAGCCCCTCAATCTCTTTAGTAGGTTGGATAATTTCTGAGCTTTTCTCACGGTTTGCGATCAAATCATGTATCTAATCTTTCAGAAAAAGCAATTGTGCCACTCCTTGATCCTCTTGGTCTAGTAATGCTTTGCTACATACATGAACATACACATATTCCAAACAACTTTCCTCATTGTTTTTATCTAGCTCATACAGGTTTCTGTCTGGTACCTGACCAATGTTTTCTGCAAGCTGATAGAGTTCATTGGCAGTTAGTCTGTGTAAGTCCTTCTGGATTGTCCACACCAACTCTTTTCTTTCAGGATTGGCCATGTTGCGGTTCTTCAGCAGCTTGGGTCTAGTAGCAGCGCTGCGTCTCTGGAGCCAGGGTCCCCCTTTCACCTCGACGTTCTGTCAGTCAGGTCCTGATTGGTCCCTCTTTCACCGTCTGGATGCACACTGCTGCCACCCGCGTTGGTCTCGCTGTCTTGGTTTCTTCAAATCACTGAATCAGTTCCACCAGGCGTTGGAGACTGATCCCGGACGAGCCCCCATGATTCTGTTACGGGTCTCGGGCAGAGAGCCCATCAACAGAAGATAAAGTGTTTAATCTGTTAAAATAGGAAAAGTAAAGACAGGACTAAATCAATTGTTGCTTGCAGTCTCTCGGTTTTACTACTGAAAGTTTTAAAACATCAAACAATCCATCACTTCATTGAAGTGCAGAGAAGAACAATAATAATCATGACAATAAAATAATAGCAATAGAACATAACCAATAACAAGCCTTTTGAGATAGTCTTCATATTGGTATTCAACCGCTATCTCAGCTGTAGTATATTAGAATAAAACATGACAATCACAACAAAGAAGCATTCCACAATGGATAGTCTGTGTCATTTCTATAGTTATGCATTCTCCATATACATGTTATATAACTAGCATCACTATTTTAACACGTTCAGACTACTTCCATGGCACTGTTGCACTATTATTAATCATCAGTTCAACTACAAATATCATTCAAGTCTAAGCATCCTGAACGCAGTGTTAATAATGGTACATACAACTCACAATAAGGTATAGGTTTTAGTAATTCAAAACATGCATTTACATCACGTTATACCATGCCTAAATTCTACCTTTTATTAATTAGCAAAATGAAACACAGAATAACAAGCATCACAGAAATATCAGTTTACACTGATTATTGGCATCAGGATAGTATGGGCTTAAATTTATTATCAGAACACCTTCAACCGTAATATTTCACAAGCATTTTATATATCTTTTAAACCAGTTTGTTTCACTTTGAAAACATAATCACCATCTTGTCTTCACTGACTAACACTATCTGTATTATTATCCCCACGTGGTGATCTCCACTATAATGGCTGATTCTAAATGTGCACTTATATATATTAAAAATACATATTTAAACCACAAAAATAATGCACCAAACCCACAGAATAATAATCTACGGCATTTATCCTTGTGATTTATGGCGTTTCAATGCTATATTGAATCTTACTAACCTGTTAAAATAGGAAAAGTATATACAGGACTAAATCAATTGTTGCTTGCAGTCTCTCGGTTTTACTACTGAAAGAAAGCACGATATCATCACTAACTGATAGTGCTGTCCTGCATTTAGGCTGCTCCACCTAGTGGCTGTATCAAATAGTGCAGTTTACTAGGCTTTTCCTTTAGGTTCAAGGAGGACTTGACGTGTTCCTATTTTAAAGGTACAGGTAAGTAAAAAAAAATAAAGTGTCCATACTTTTTCATGTATGAATTCTCACTTTTCGTGTGCGTCACACACATTTATATAATGTGATGGAAAACTGTTGCCTGTGTAAAATCTTTTGGCTGTAGACATGGATTGTACTGAATCCATACATACAGATATACTTTAGTTTTCCATGTTTTTGCTCTTATTCTGGCCAACTTAATGTTAACTTAATTGGGGTGTATGAAACCAGCTGTAAGTGAAACACTTGAATATTTTAAATATAGCATGGATGAATACTTACCAATCTCTTCTTTAGTTTTTCATCATGTAATTATCTTTCAAATTCTTGGCGTGCCTCTATTGTATCCATTTTTTGCCATCAGGCAGGGCCATTTCAATGCTCTTCAGTGTGTCATCATCATCAACTGTTATTTTTTTAAGTATTCTTTTATTTTACTGATTTCTCCAGCTTTTTTTTTTTCAAATGAATTATAGATGTTTGTATAGTACCCATGTATAGAACTGAACAAGTGCAAGCACGTGGAATATTGAATTACTGCATTAGTTATTATACATCCTATATTCACATTATTTTTTACATGCATTAGATGCAGTGCAATGCAAGAAGTTGTATTCTTTGATGATTATACTGTTTTTTATTGAATATTATTTTTTAATAATCATTTTAAAAGACTACATTTACCTGAAGCACAAAGGGACATGTAAGCCCAATATCTTTATGAAGCATACTGAAACAATCCTCAAACACTGAAGAACTATCAACACTTATGAGATCTTTGTGACACATGGAATATATAGGAAAAAAAACCCCATAAACATTCTAGATACAATAGACTTTTCAGTCTATTCATTGTAATTATATCAAATGATGTAGTTACAGCTTCCGGACACTAGAGTGCACAGTACATGATATATTGACGTACACTCACCGTAGTCTAAAGCTGCATCCACACTGGATGTGAACGAGCAAGCAAAGTCATCGAATGTCAATCCACACCAGACGCGACTTGGAAACAATCCAAAAGACTGGAAATAAATACATGACCCCGCCCGTGTATTCTTATTGGACATGCTAGAGATGGGCTGTCCCATTACAAAACAGGTCTTGTTTGGATAAAGGTTATCATCCTGACCTCCAGCAACTCCGTTGTAAAATAAAGGTTGGACGTGTAAAATCTGTGATCAGTTATTGAACATCCCTATATATCCAACATTTTTTCTTCATGGTACCAATAGTCGTAGTCTGATTTGAAGCCCGATAGATCTCCAGATGTCAGCAGACAGCTGGATAATAGTTGTATAGTTGAACTGATATTTTCAACAATTATTGTATTGTTATACATTTATATATACAACTTACTGCAATCTTAATTGTGTTTCTTTACAAATTCCTTCATTGATGATTTTTATTAACTTCTTTAAGTATTTTACAGTGCAACATTATTATTATTATTATTATTATTATTATTATTATTATTATTATTTCTCCATTATGCGCAAGTCACCACTACCTTGTATTACTACCAATGCCGGTCGGAACATCTATTTTTCTACTTTAGCCGTAAAGACTATTGAAGATGAAATAACTTTGTGATAACTATGACACTACGAGTATATATATATATTATATATATATATATATATAATATATATAGTATTAATAATTGTATAAAACAATTTAGTATCATCTTATAACAGCAGTGTTACAATGTATTCAAGTTCTATGAGTGTGTGTGTGTGTGTGTGTATATAATATTATATTATATATATATATATAATACATACATACATATATAATATATATATATGTATACATTGATATATACATATGTATATACACATACATATATATATATATATGTATACACATCATACATATATATATATATGTATACACACATACATACACACACATACACACACACACAAATCAGTTCAAATAAAATTGTAGAAATGAAAAAATATTCATAAGTTTTTCAGCACAACTTGATTTACATATTTTCAATGAGCTGCTATGTAGAGATGTAATCAAATGTAATCATGTCGTTATTGCAAGGGGATAAGTGACGTCTCTCCCATAAAAGGAATCGTTAATATCTTGGAAAGGATTGTGGCACAAATGATTGTCACACAAACGAATGACACAAGTTTGGTTCAATTCCATTATTGTAGGGGGGCTGAGTGAAGTCACCCCCCAAAAAAAGAATCATTAATATCTTAAACCACAGCGGGACAAATGTTTGTTTCAATGGCACAAACGAATCTATATGACTCAATGTTTATATGACTCAATATAAACATTGACTCGATATATGATTCAAAATTTGTGCTGTTTGTAGGAGGGACAACTTCACAGAGCTCATTACAGTGCATACTTTGACAACTTTTTAACTAAAAGAGGTCAAGTCAAAACAGTTATCAAAAGAATTTAATCTTTTTTTTCAGCATTGATGCATATGTTCAGTGCTTTTAAAAAAAATGTATATGGCACAATATTCCTCTGATTTGTCACAACTAAAGTGGGCTTAATTATTATTATTATTTTTTTTGCATGTTAAGGGAAAGTAAAAGGTCAGACCTTTTAATTGCATTTGACTACAACTCATTTGGTTGGTCACTAAATTTGAAAGTAAAAAAGGCATATCATTCTTACCAGTTCATCAATATACATACATTCCTAAAGGATACTGTATGTTGCCGAATTGATTTTCTAAATTTTAGTAATTAATTTGTATGTATTACTGTAGTGTAGGGGAGGGTGTTCAGCCTGTCACAGCACTGGAACAAGAATGACCACTTGAACCTATTCATTTCACTATTATTTCCCTGGTGGGATTACCTGCTTTATTTCAGCCTTCACAAAAGGGGTGGTAATGGCACCAATTGTCCTTTTCACTATGGTGGCTGTGCCTGCTTTCTCCTCTCTCTCCCTATTTGACAGCTCCAGCTGTATCTGTAATACTTCATCCCAACCCAATCACCACCTCAATCCCATGCTGTGCCTAAAGTGACAATAACAGAGCATAAACAAGGACTCATTTAGCAATGCACTACCAGGCCGGTTCTTGTATTTTTGTACCTAGTCCCTGGTTAAGAATTAGCTACTTTCTCACTGCCATACAAATAACTGTAAACATTATAAGGGGTACCCCCTTGACTATATGGGGTACCACCCTTGACACTCTACACTAGTGATAAGTTGGTGTTGGTATTTAATCCTTTTAGCTAAGTTGGTACATTTTGATAAAATAGCACTATATGAAATGCAGTTAAACACAGGATATTTTGTAATGTATAAAGAAACCAGACACATTTTTATGGCCACAACTTTTGAAGGGCATGTCAAATATAGTTTGAAATTCAAGAAAGGGAGCTGTGGTTGAATATTAATATTTGTGACTTAAACATAAAACTGGTATCACGTTGAATGTTTGTGTAAAATGAAGATAAAAAGTAATGGCTGTGGGACATGCAATTGTAAATATTTACTCCGGAAAATGGTGATACAATACAAATTTATAATGTGAAAAAAAACTGTATTTATATAAGCAGCCCAGCTGGCACCTGTTTATGTTATAAATTTTGCTTGCAGAAAATGCAAACACTTGAACCATTGTTCCCTTGATAAGTAACCTAATTGACCCAGTTAACTGAAAAAAGCACCAGTAAAGCACAAAACATACATGCACGTAAGCAGTACTAAAGAATGATTATAAAAGTACCGAATTTGCCACTGAAGCAAAATTAGCACCAAGCCAGACAAAATAAATCAAAACCGCCATAACTTCGAGGAGATGGCAATTAAATAACCCCCCCCCCCCACCCCCAACTCCACTGTGCAAACAAAATGTAAGCTACTTAATAAAGAGATGGTAAAAGGAAAGGGAAGCGACTCTAAATATCAGCCCCATGGTAACCCCCAACGAGTGGCTTTGAAATGTAAGAAACTATGACAAGAAACAAATGTGTAGAAGATCATGCCAAAATCTGTCAGCTTGTTATCAAACACCAGCAATTTCAAGTGTTTGTAAAACACAAAAATAAATGTAGATTTCAGAGGCAGGGGGTCTGGGGGAAATACTGGAAAAACCAACATGCTTCAAAGGCAATACATCGTGTATATCTTTTTCATGTCCACAAGTTATTTTATTTCCCATGTAACAGGTGAAAAGTAAAAGCGATCACAATGATTACCACAGGATTACCTTGATTTAATTCTGTTGTGACGATCTACTGTAGTAAACAGACTTTAAAGATATTCAAGCTAACCAGTGTTTGGTCAGAATGAAGCAAACACAACGATTACTGTATAATTAAGACTGGAATAGGACACACGACATTACAAGTAGTGATAAGAATTAAGTTTGCATCCACACAACTAAAGATTTAGAAGTCAAAAAACTTGAAGACGTTTATGTTTGCATTTATACAACTATTGAGATATCTGCTGATTATAGTCCACTGTGATGTCATACTGTTGAGAAAATAATATTTTCTCAATAATGTTACATGACATCACACTGACTGAATCTTTTTTCTCCAACCAAGCTGAGAAGTGAAAAGTTCAGATTTTTACATCAGCCATTTTAACTGTAGTTCAGGACAGTAACACTAGAAGGTTGCTTGACACTGAAATCAGCTTTGTTAGGCTTCATCAGTAGAAGGGAATGTAGTGGAACCTTCAGAAAATTCATAACTTCTGCTAGAATACTATGGAATGTTAGTGTTTTGCTCTTTGAAGTTATGTGCAGTCACACCATTTAACAGAAAGCAGCAAATCCCCAGGGAGTGTGACATTTCCTGCAGCAGGAAAGAAGCAATCCTTAACACAGCTGTGACAGTGCAATGAACCCTCTAAAAACTCCATATGCGTGTGTAGCACCCCTAGCAAGAATAAGGTTACACAATTAATTTTCTCTGCGTCTTTGCTCATGTCATGCTTTACAGCATTGCATGCAAAGGCTTAATCAGTTTAAACAGCCAGTGCATTCAGGGCAGGCTGCCCCCCAAGAGGAACACTAGATCAGCGCTCATCAGCTGATTGTACCTAAAGGAACAGCATGTGCTTATTATGCCTGTTTGCCAGTAACCTGACTTTTTATCCAAAATCTTTTCTAGGATAATACCTAACCAATTAACACTGTTTGAGCAATTTACACTCAGTTCTGTCAAACTCAATTGCTTGTGGTTCTGTAAAGGAAGTGTGAGTGATATGAAGTCAAAACATCAGAGACCAGGGCGATTATAAAAGCTACGGTTAATGTTTCTGTATGCTTCAGTGCTGACAGGCATTTTTCTATCTGTGATCATTTTATAATCCACAGTCTGTATTTATGAAAGGGGAATGGTTGATCTGTCTTGTATGTTGAAAGACTTGCATACAATTGATTAGCAAAAATGCTGAACAGATCAGTTTGATTAATTACAGAATGAAACAGCTGCGTGCTGCTGGCATTTCAACTCCTAGCTCTGTAAAGCTTCAAGGATACATTGATATATGCCAAACCTCAATAATTACTAAGAAGATTATACATGATGACCATGGTCCCATACTATTGTGCGATCTCAGTCTACCAGACCTCCCACAATATATTGTTTTGGAAAAGGAAAACAGTGCTATAAAACTTGTAACAAAGAACAGCCTTTAGTTATTAAATTAACATTGTGTACTCCAGACACTTAGGTTTGCAGTTGTCTGCATCTGGCAGTCTGACACAAGTAGCCCTGCTGCAGATTTCTTTCTTTTTTTAAAATCATGCAGGTAATACAGCAGGGTTGTGTGAGGTGCAAGCTTCAGAATGTTAGCGAGCTCATACTCTGTGCTTTAGTTCCTGCTGCGCAGTCATTTGGCCAAAATACAATGATTCTTGGTTGTAAATCTTCCTCCTCACCCATGAGGGTGCTAAGCAGCGAGAACAGAGTTCCTTGGACTGACTGGCCTGACAATTATTTCCCAGGGTTCAAGGGAAGTCAACCAGTTAGGAAGGGGGCGAGATTCCATTACAATAATTATCCTTAAACTTGAAGAGCTATTAAAGATTTTAGTTGTTAGTTTATTTAAAAGGTACAGCGTTCCTATCTCGACTTAAGACACTTAATTTAAAGCAAAGCCCTATGCAGCATAACCTAATTTAAACTCTAATCATAAAATAGTTTGGAATTACCTATTATAATTTATAATCCAAAATAAATTGCAATTTTTAAAAGAGGAAAAGAGTAGCTGTAGATGTTAACAGCATAGAAAGAGTTACTGCAGTACCTGTTAAAGTTAAATCATTAAGTAGTGTCACAGATGGTTCTGGCACGTTCCTTTTGTGCTATAAGTCATTAGATCCTTTTGCATGGACTGCCTTGTTGCAAGGGTGTGCGGTTCTTTGATGGAGCTAGATTCAGTTAAAATGTGTTTGCCTACTGACGATGGGAATGAGAATGTAGAGATGGGAGCCCAGTTAACAAGATTTAAGTTTTTACAGGTATCAGGCTTTTAATACTAGAACCACCAGATTTTCGATCTACCTAGAACCCCAAACTGGTCATTTTGACCCATACATTCTTAAACTGCTTTGTTATGAAAATGAAAGACATAATATCAAATACAACTGAAAAGGTTTATTCATGAACATCATATCTAACATTTGCATCGCAGAAACACCTATTTAAATGGAAAATTAAACATAAAATGCTTTATTTTTATAATGAGCGTATATACAGCAGAACGACAAACAGTTAAAACATATAATAAAATATACATTTCAAAAGAAACGTGTGTGTACATATACCCGTGTACAGATGTAAATGGGTACATGTACACACAAAACTATAAACCCGAAATCATTGTTTCTAATACTACATAAAAAGAAAATATAACACTACTTCCAGTATGATGGCTGCATTGTACTCTATGGAGGAGTGTGCGCGTCTGCCAGTTGACTGTGCCTGCAACCAGGAGCTGTGTTGTAAACACAGACGCAGTTCTATTGAACACTATTGTGTAAACTGGTACATACAAACCTGTAAAACCGAATTTTTTTTTTTCTAAAAGTAATATAAAAAAATAAATATATAAAATACGTTTCATATGTGGCAGATAAGTTGTTATCCTACCTGTCATTTTAATTTGCTGTATGCATCTGTGTCCAGTTTGCTATATTCAATTCAAAATGACTACTTTCAGGATTAAATATTTCCTTCTGATATATTTCCAGTTGCATTTGTGGAACAAAACAAAGCATTGTTGTCTCCCAGGTACATTGAAAAATAAGCAACTAAGCTTTCACGGAGTTGGCATCTTGACAAATCCACTATCATAGCAATCTCTGTCTCAAAGTCAGCATACAAACAAAGGCTTGAAATAAATTAAAATAAAAAAAACACTTTTACTAGGAGCAGTGGGCGTGTCTTGTTTGCTGCATTTATAAAAATAGAATATCTTGCGTTATATTAAAAAAAGACATGAATTGTAATGCATGGGTCACATTGACCCATGTGGCGGTTCTAGGTAGAACTGTTTATAACTTTATCATTTTTGCGATTCTGTCTATCAAACGCCGTCTCAAATTTAAATCATATATTTAGGAAAAGTAAAAAAACAGACACACATACGACTTAAAGGAAGAGTAATTAACATTTTAAGTGCAAAATGAGTCACAATGACCTGCATGGCAGTTCTACTGTTAAAGACTCACCCACACCTGTGAGCAGAAACTGACTCACCGAGAGCAGAAACTGACCCAAGACTGTCACAGCTACTGAAAGAAGGCTGATCTTTGGGATACAAATTGAACATTTGCATAACTGCGACAAATATTGTAATGACTGTAATGTGTTTTAAAGAATAAAAAAACAGTAGAAAATATTATTAGCAGGCTATGTAAGGCCTGTGAGAAGGAGTTCATTGCATTGAAGGACAGACTGGCCTGCTTAAAGTTCCAAACCTCCCTTATCAGGCAAAAGCATGTTTAATTAGACTCAGAGCCTCAAAACATTCTGATCCTGCGAGAGCAGAATGGCAGAATCTATGGAGCACAGTTAATAAGCCAGAAGCAATCGAACTAGGTTTGATTATAGTAAGAAAAAACTAAAGTGTTTAAATAAAAAACCTAATATAATAACATTAAGTAAATGTATGAACAGTCCTAAGTTTAAATATTAAATTAATATTAATGTTAATTAAATTAGCTTCTTGCCTTCTGTGAAGTAAAATAGAATTGCAGTTTATAAGAGATAGCTATATTGACACACATGAATTGGAACTACATGTTATAAAATCACTTAAAGTATAAACTGTAACTTTACATATGCAGTGAAACAATTTGTAACCTCATCCTTACCTGCCTGTAGTAAAAGCAGTGTTTAAAATTACTCACTGGTTTTGGCCAATGTAGCTGGAATGTTTTGATGGTCAGCGATTTAAAAGCCAAGATCCTCTCTATAATGAGCGATTTCGTTAATATTAACGAACAGACATACCTTTCGGATAACAAAAGATACAAGTTTATCTTACAATAATCATTTATATATATATATATATATATATATATATATATATATATATATATATATATATATATATATATATAAATTAATTAGAACCTGGCAGGAAGAGAATGGAAAGAGTAGGACGTGTTAATACATTTAGTTAGATATTGGTTTGAAATAATGAATATTGGAAAATGCTTACAATAGAGTTTCATATTAATCAACCCTAAAACTGGTAAAAAGCAGAGGTTGTCTTTAACTGGATTTTGTATGAACAGTGAAGGTCAGACTTTGTTCAGTCATTATAACATTCTAATATATTAATGATAGCCTGTATTTAGATATAAATAACTGGACCTTCCATTAAAAGCTTAAAAGATTTTATCAATGGAGTAAAATAATATCACAATTTCGAGGGGTATCTGCTGTACTGAAGTAACTTAATTAGAATACATCTTATAACACCATTTAAAGATAAACTGTTGAAAGAACATAGTAAAAGTTTATTATAACAGAAGCATGGTGTTGACAATATTGGAAATATATTGTAAAGACACATTTGAAATAATGTTAATTTAATCAATTTAACAATTAGTTCAGTTTCTCCAACTAAACAAAAAGTCATTTTAGACATTACAATATCAATTAAACCAAAGAATATACATGTTTAGTTTATATAAAGATTTTACTGCAGTAATAAAGAGGTACTTATTTGCAGGAAAAAAAAAAAACTTTTGAAAGTGAAATAAATTTTAAACGCTACAGTTTTTCTGCAGATGTTTGTCTCAGACACACAGTATAATTCTGGCAGGGCATTAGACCTTCAAAAGATAATGCTTGGTCTTTGGCACCTCAAAGCAGGATTCGGTGTTGGCTCTTAAAAGAGGGATTTGCCAACCTTGAATGAAAACCAACAGAAGGTGCTTTAAGAAAGACAGGAGAATGTATCTCATTATAAGAAAATAATGAGAGCTAAGTTATAAAAATTAGGACGTACACTTTTTTGTATTATCTGAAAAGATAACGGTCCAGGCATCTCTTGAATCGACCAAAAAATGACTTCATGCAGTGAATTTAGAAAAGTGCTTACAGGGGAGTTTCATATTAATTAAAACACTAGCCTTGGCAAGTAAACAAGGTGTGTGAAAACCTGCTGGTGCAGGTGAATTTCAGAAATAGAGAGAGGTCAGTTTTAGTCCAAGCATGATACAAGTTAATATAAGGCTATTATATTTAACATGTTTCATTATAGATTCAATTTAAATGGAAACAACTGATACTTCTAGAATATATCATTAACTTAAAGATAAGAACTGTTAAGGCAGATTGATGATCAGATTTAGTTGGGACTCCTGATATATTCAATGGAGGGAAAAGCCTATAAAAACCAGACTTGCCAACTACAAGCTGTGTGGTCCATGCTCTGAAGATCTTTGAAAAAACTGATTGCTGTTTGGTCGAACTCGAGTCTCTGCCTTTTGAAGACAGTTCTTATTTTTCAATATATCCTACACTACACTTCAATATATTGGAAGGTAAGCATATATTGGAATTGAATATTTCTTATATTGATGCATTGCTATAAGGTATAGAAATTATGTTTTTGTCTTAAGAGAGTGATATATTGAATGTTCTAGAACGTAGCGGTAGGCGCATTATCTTTTTGCATTTTATAGCCTGAAGGCTAAGCACATGATAACCATTTGTATTACTGGATTGAAATACTAATGCTTTTAAACCAGTAAAGGCACTGGAAACGCCCAGGCTGCCTATTAGCAGGGATCCAAAATCCACTTTATCAATTTGTAAAGCATTTAATAAACCGAAAAGAACACTACTACTGCTCTGATTTGTTAAAACTTCAAATTAAATGTGTGTGTGATTCTTGAATATTAAATTGTCTAGAAATATAGCACGCCCTGTACACGAACAAAACCACTATAAGAGTTTAAAATATCTGTCCTCCTTAAACGTCTCCCCTGGATTTAAGCCTTTGCAGTTCATTTATTTATCATTTGTCAGGCTCGTCGGGTCAAATTTATTTTCACACGACACTGTTTATTTTACAAGTGCTGTTTAAAATATTTTCTTTCAGGTTTAAAAGGCAGTGCATGGCAAAAGGACATCAGTACTGCATCTCCAGCCAACCCCTTGTTGGCTGTATTTTTCACATACCTCTTTATAGTCGTGCATACTGAAATCCTCTCCTGATCACTCGTTTTATCACCTAACTCCTCAATAATGCGAACCAAGTCATTATTTTATTACTATAACATCTCAAAGCTCTGCAAATGTCTGATATTCTTTGAGCGCTGGATGAGGAAGCAGCTGTCTCCTGTTTGTGTCAGTATTATCTCTGTGGTGCATAGGGTTATCAGATACAACTTTTTTTCGGCTTCATTCGGCTCCTATTGGTCTCACTCGGCCATTGAAAAGCTCAGCTTTTTCCAGAGAAAAAATGATTACAGACCTGTGCTTTCCATCTTTTTGATGTTGGACAGGGTCCGACATTGGACTGGAAAGGGAAAATTGTAATGTCGGACCTGGTCCGACATAGGACCGCAAAGGGTTAAGAGAGTGTGCTCAGAGCATATATATCAAAAGTGTGCGGTGTGTGTGTATTAGAGGTCGGCATGGGTACCCATCAGGTTTTAAAATGACCCAACCCAGGTCTCTTTTTACAACCCGGGTATTAATTATTAATTTGAGAATTGAAAGAAAACGTAGAATATATGACAATGCGATGTAATAAAGACAACATTAAGACAAGCTTTGCATTAAGCATTTTCTTAACTGACATAAAGGTTTTTAAGAAAACAGTAACATACAGCAGCAAGTACATCTCAATAACTGTGTCGACTATTCTTTACAGGAACTAAATCGGAAAGAAAATAACATAACATCCTGTTGGGCTTATGTCAGTGATAACCATTAATAATAACCATGTGGCTTTCAATATGGAATACTTTATCTACAGTTATTGGGCAGATCATTTTAAATGGTCTGACTGTGGCAGTTGTATGTGTGCCCTATGAAATCAGTTTTATTATTTTGAATTTTCAGGTTTATTTTTCCCTGATTTTGAATTTTTCGGTTTTAAAAATCTGTAACTTGCTAGTTTTTTTTTTTTTTAATAACCACAAGTGTTTGATACATTGACAGCAATGATGAAGCTGGAAAATCATGAAAAAATGGTTTTAATCAAAGTGCTTTCAGAAAAACAGGTACAAATTGGCACAATGTAATAGAAATAAACTTGCAACATTGTAATTTAACAAAAAAAAAAATCTAAATGTAGGTTTCTTAGAAGTTTTTTCTTTTCAACACAAGCTGAACTATAACATATCAAAATAGATTTCATGTTTTCATTAATAATTAATGACAATGTAAATAAAACCCTAAATATTTTGATTTATTCTAATTTAATTAAAGAAAAGGCACTTAGTAATATCTCCCTGAGAACTTTGGAGAAAAAATGCAGCAACTAGACCCTACATTCTGCAATAGTCAGTACAGTACTATCTGCTCAGAATAACTTATTGGTAGTCGTTTTCCAACAAACACAGTGTTTGATTTGTGCTGCAGCTTGCCGGGGCCTAGCTCTGGAAGCTATGGGCATGCCGAGTGAAAGCGTCGGAACCTCTAGTCGGTAAAAAATCTAATAGAATGCTTTCTTTTTAAACTGTCAGCAGAGTTGTATTACGGTTGTAAGTTGTTGCGCGTGCGCTAAAGAGACAGTCTGCTGTCACGTTTTGTAGCCTACTTTAAATTAGTTTATGATGAGCTTGAATGTCTTTAAACAAAACACAAAGTACAAAAAGGTTTAAAACAAGCTCACAAAGCCTTCCTGCGTATGTTAAAAACAGACCAAGAGAGAAGAAGTGCAGACGGCAGCGGACTGCATAGAGTGGATCTACAGGAACCCCACACAGGCAGCTTAGCCCCCCTACTGTGAATGGGGCCTGAATTTCAAAACAGAGAGGATTAAGTTAAATCACAACAAGAAACTACACTGACAAATAACTACACCTCTATTTACCCAAGAGTAAATGATGAATATGCTTACTTTCTTAACACAGATGCCACAAGCTCTGCTTCAGCCCGTCCTTGCCATTCCTTTCTCTCAACCAGATTGCAATCTCCTGCGTTTCCTCAACCACCATTAAATAGCGGAGAAATAACAAGCAGATTAACACCATGAATGACAATAAACAAGGAATTAACAATACAGTAAAATGAACACAGCGGTACAGCGTAAGAATTGACTAAAAACAAACCAATATAGCAATTAATAAAATAGTGCACCTGGTTAAGATCAATAGGAGCTAATTAATCAGGCAGTTTACTGTAGCCACTGATTACCCCCATTAAATGGAATGTACTTGATTTCAGAAATATACAATTAAAGTGCTTCACATAGTGACATTCTAACAACCCAATACTAAAGTAGTAATATAGGTTTTGCTTAAAGCCCCTGCAACAAATTAAATAAAATTAGCATCTGCTTGTAAATGTATTTCAATTAAAATGTTCCATTGACTCAAGTTTCTTTTTCTTTACAGCAAATCTCTCTCTCTCTCTCTCTCTCTCTCTCTCTCTCTCTCTCTCTCTCTCTCTATATATATATATATATATATATATATATATATATATATATATATATAAAAAAAACCACAAAAGAACAGTTTATTAGATTTTTCCATTGTAATGCTAAGTTCAGGACCAGAACTGAGCTTCAATGCACTTTCCGTTTGTACTGCTTTTTGGATCGAGACATAAAAATATATAATGTACAGAACATCACATTATGAAACACACATTTAAGCCAATTATAGGAAAATATTACAATAAAAAAGATGATATTTCAAAAAGCAAAACCCTGGCTCTTTATGTGCTTACTGTGATAATGGTTTCAGCAGCACATTCTAGTCTCAAATGAAGATGGAAATAAAATTCACAAACTCACAGTAACACTGAAAAATAATGCAGACTAAAAACACAATAATAGATATAAAACCAGTAATCTATTATGTTTTATTCATTGGTTGCATCCCAGATGGCACCTATTGCCAGCAGGAGTTTGTATTGCTGGTGTCATTGGGGAAAAACATCATTAGCTGTAAAACACCCATACGCTGTAAAGTCATTCCTCTGTCTAATTTAACGCAGGAGAAGTCTCGAGTGAGAACAAGTTCATCCACTGCCTTTACCGGTGTGTACCACGCTGGTGCCAAACCACAAAGAATGAAGACACTAATTCTGGGACAGGGGCAAGAATGTAAACACTGCAACAGTGCTTCTGGATAGTTGGAGTTGCCCTAAGCTGTTCCTGAAAAAATGTGAGATTTGGCTCTTTAATTTTACTTGTTTACTTGGGTTTCTATTTACTGTCAGGCCAAGCAATCCACTGTTTTGGAGAGATATGGACAAACAAATTCAGTGGAATGACCCTGCAGTAAGTAAACCACCCTCCTTTACAACTATTAATTACAACTGTTTCCTGTATCTTGTACTTGATTTTACTCTTATAGGTATCCGCATTCACGTTTTTTGTAATTGCTGTTATTTGAAATTGTTCTCATCCATTTATCGTACTTACTATGTGTTCTTAATGGACTTTACTCGTATAAGCAAATATTTCTACTATAAGTTAGCTGCTCTTGGTCGACCTGGATAAGGGCATCTGCTAAGAAATAAATAACAACAACTATTACTGGTGCATGACTGGAAAACAGAACAGACGAGGGGCAGCAGTGCCCTGCTCACATGCTGAACCTCCCAGCTCTCGACTTGTCAGTTCATTGCTGCTTGCTCCAGAGATAATTTGCCTGCAATTTGTAAATTAAACACTGGTCTTTGGAGAATGCCTCTATTTGGCAGTCAGAATGACACAGTGCCCATGTTTCTGTGCAATACAAATCTATTTCAGTCATAGTTGATAAAACAGGACACAAAAGGGCTTCAGGGGTACAGAAGGATGTTTTTATTTTATTGTGTTACATCTTCCCATGTTTTGCTTCAACTGTTTATGTAAGGTGTGTGTATTGTTATTTATTTATTTATTTTTTAACATTTTGACCACCTTTTAAAACTTTTCATTTGCATTCCCTGTCTCAAGGTGGCTTCACATGTAACCGCATGGACCGCTCAGAACTACATTTCCCATCATCCTCCTGCTGACATATGTAACAGATGGATTTACCAGTGAGCAGGTAGATGATCGGAAATGTTTTTCTGGGTCAATGTTTAAACACTCTAGAGACTTGCAAAAATGTTCTCTTTTAGTTTTGTCACCCCCCCAATACATTGTGCCAGTTTGTATCCACTCTGGCAACCTCTTCCATGTGTTTTTCTTGGATATTTTTGGTTTCTTGTTTGTCAGACGCGTTTTCTAGTTGATACAGCCACTGTGTCATACAATGAAGACCTGTTCCTGTTCTTGTTCTAGTTCCTTAAGTAAGATAGCTTGCCAATGTTATTAATTCTGTATAAATCTCCCCGTCCAGGTTTCTAAAGTAAACAGCTTCTTCATTTCTTTAAATCCACTGTTTATGCTTCTAAAATAAAATAAATAAACCCCAGACCCTGATCCAACAGTAATTCTTTCCCTGGTGAATCACAGAAATGTAGTGGAATTCCCCTTTGTGAAGTCTCACTTAGCCTTGTTACTGTTCATTTAGAAGATATAACGTTTTATTGAAACATAATCAGACATTTGTGGTCACATAGAGTACGTAATCATGTGGCCGTTGTTAATACCGCAGTCGTTTTGGCTGACTGGTTGTAAATTAACTTTTTTCTTCCAAACAAAATTTTTACATGAATAAAACTCTTTGTCTGCTCAAGTTACTTTTTGATACTACCGCAGTTTGAAGCCAACGAGCACTGAGGTGTACAGGAAATACAGCTGTAGACTGAAGAGATCTTACACTGTAAATAAGAATGCTTAGGAGCCAGAACATTATTATTAAATGCAATAAATAAAGCAGCTCATTCTATAACCACAACAATATCACTTATAAGAGTAGCTGTTTAAACAACTCACTGACTATAAATGCAATAAATAAAACTGCTCATTCTATAACCCTAATAATGTCACTTATCAGAGTAGCTGTTTAAACAACTCACTGACTACTCCTACTCTGATGTATGATGAGCCTCCAAGATTAGCCCTGAAGCTATATTTGTTTTCTAACAACAAATAACATTGTTCTACCTGGTCCCTGATTTCCAAGCATTCTGATACAATAATACAGACAGTTTTATCTCTTTAACTGAGGGCAAGCTAAGTCTCATGAGTTATTTTCACTGGTGATAATACATGTTTAATTCCAATGAAACACATTATGTGTACATCTTCTTTCAGTATACAGTATAGCATTATTATTACAGCATACAGGTTACCATGCAAGAAGGGTATTGCTATCTCCAAAAGAACATGAAAGTGTGCCTGTTCCCGTGCTAAACAACCAGTATTATTGCCCACATAACCCTGACATATAGGGTATGGATATGGCCAATTTAGTACATTAGGTAGGGGGTGATGCCCTGTGCACTGTGTAGTTTGTTCACAAGTCGCATTCACTGATTGGGCTGTTGTGCACATTGAGTGAAGTGATGCATTTCCCACCTATATGTGTTACCTAGCTGAGTATAGCTATTAAAGAGTAAGCCATTTTTATGTATTTTTTTTTTTTACAGTTCACAATAAAACCAATTGGTTTTCTATTTGTAAATACAGATATGGTTTCCTCCAGTGGAACTTATTAGAAACATGTGGACAAGTATTGTAACTGGCAGACCACCATACCCAAACGTCTACAGACTCCCAAGAGGGACTTACAACAACAGCTGAAATTATAACTCAATCCCTGATTTCAATTCACACTGACCAGGGCTTGTTGTTGAAACTTAATAAAATATGGCTTGTTGTTAACATCTACAAGGGAGTTCTTCATTCAACTGGGAATAAGGGACATCCCTCAAAATTAAATTTCCCTTTTCTCAGGATATGATCCAGTCTAAATTGATATAAGATGCTTATAAAGATGTTCATTGTCATCTGTTCATTAGAATGGATTGCTATTTGAAATGTTGTTGGAGCGTGCATGGCTGTCAAGTTACAGTTCTAATACAGTTGCAGTTCTGTATTCTCTATTCAGTTACTGATTTTATGTTTCAATCCAGCATTCTCTAAGATTGCAGAATCCTGATTTGCTGGTAGTTCCAAAAAGTCAGTTAAAATCTGCTTGGGCAGAGGGTTTTATGGCTCAGAAATGGAATTCCATGGAATCCATTGATTTTAGGAAAGTCATCACATTTGAATATTTAGTCTGTTCCATTTAACAGTTTGTACAATCCCTTACCTTTTTCTGATATTTGCTATGGTTCTTAGTAGTTAAGAACATAACATAAGAAAGTTTACAAATGAGGAAGCCATTTGGCCCATCTTGCTCGTTTGGTTGTTAGGAGTTTATTGATCCCAGAATCTCATCAAGCAGCTTCTTGGAGGGTCCCAGGGTGTCAGATTCAACAACATTACTGGGGAGTTGGTTCCAGACCCTCACAATTCTTTGTGTAAAAAAGTGCCTCCTATTTTCTGTTCTGAATGCCTCTTTATCTGATCTCCATTTGTGACCCCTGGTCCTTGTTTCTTTTTTCAGCTCAAAGCAGTCCCTTGGGTTGACATTGTCAATACCTTTTAGAATTTTGAATGCATATATAAGATCACCTCATAGTCTTCTTTGTTTAAGACTTAACAGATACAGTTATTTTAGCCTGTCTGCATATTACATGCCTTTAGTTTTAAACCCGGGATCATTCTGGTCGCTCTTCTTTGCACTCTTTCTAGAGCAGTAATATCCTTTTTGTAGTGAGGTGACAATATTCTAGATAAGGTCTTAATAATGCATTGTAAAGTTTTAACATTACTTCCTTTAATTTAAATTCAACACTTTTTACTAAATATCCAAGAATCTTGTTGGCCTTTTTTATAGCTTATCTAGATGAAGACATTTTTGAGTCAACATAAACTCCTTGGTTTTTTTCATAGATTCCTTCTTCAATTTCAGTATCTCCCATACGCTATTTATAATGCACAATTTTATTGCCTGTGTGCAGTACCTTACACTTTTCTCTATTAAATGTAATTTGCCATGTGGCTGCCCAGTTCTGAATGCTGTCTAGATCATTTTGAATTACCTTTGCTGCTGCCACAGTGTTTGCCACTCCTCCTATTTTTGTGTCATCTGCAAATTTAACAAGTTTGCTTACTATACCAGAATCTAAGTCATTAATGTAGAGGACCTAATCTTGATCCCTGTGGTACTTCACTGATTACCTCGCTCCATTATGAGGTTTCTCCTCTAATCAGTACTTTCTGTTTTCTACATGTTAACCACTCCCTAATCCATGTGCATGCATTTCCTTGAATCCCTACTGTGTTCAGTTTGAGAATTAACCTTTTATGCAGGACTTTGTCAAAAGTTTTCTGGAAATCTAAATTAACCATGTCATGCACTTCGCAATTATCCATTGTCGATGTTGCATCCTCAAAAAAGTCAAGCAGGTTAATTAGACACAATTTTCCCTTTCCTAAAACCATGCTGACCGTATCCCAGGATATTGTTCCCATATAGGTAATTTTCTATTTTGGATCTTATTATAGTATCCATAATTTTACATATGAAAGAAGTCAGGCTTATTGGGCTGTAGTTACCTGGTTTGGTTTTGTCTCTCTTTTTGTGGATTGGTATTATATTTGCAATTCTCCAGTCTGTCGGTACAACCTGTGTCAAGAGACTGTTGCATGATCTTGGTTAGCAGTTTGTAAATAACTTCTTTTATTTCTTTGAGTACGTTTGGGAGGATTTCATCTGGCCCAGGGGATTTGTTTATTTTAAGAGCTCCTAGTCCCTGTAACACTTCTTCCTCTGTTTTGCTAAAGTTATTTAAAACTGGATAGGAACAGGTTGACATGTGGGCCATGTTGCCTATATCCTCCTTTGTAAAAACTTGTGAAAAGCAATAATTTAATATATTTGCTATTTTTTTCTCTTCGTCTATGATTTTGCCATTTGTATCTATTAGACATTTTACTTCCTCTTTGAGTGTTGCTGTTATAATATTGGAAAAACGTTTTGGAACTCCACAAATCTGGTCTGTATGGTAGGGTGGCAAGAAGAAAGCCATTACTCAAGAAAGCCCACCTTGAATCCTGTTTGAAGTATGCAAAAAATCACTCTGGAGAGTCTGTAGCCATGTGGCAAAAGTTTTGTGGTCTGACAAAACTAAAATAGAACTTTTTGGCCTAAATGCAAAGTATTATGTTTGGCACAAACCCAACACAGCACATCACACAAAGAACACCATCCCTACTGTGAAGCATGATGGTGGCAGCATCATGTTATGGGGATGTTTCTCATCGGCAGGGACTGGGGCACTGTCACAAAGATGGCTGTAGTGGGTGATGTCAGACCAGAACCAGGAACCAACAAATAAACAACAGAGAGGTGGAGTTTGGTGAAGCTATGCGATTGTTTTCACTTAGCATTTGATAATTGAACAGACAGAAAATAAAAGGTTGTAAAGACAAACAAAATACAAGACACGGCACTGGCAGTAGCCAGTGGGGCGAGTCTCTTCTCTCGCTGTACCACTGGCAGCTTAAATTCTGCCGATGGCGAGGCTGTCAATGGACGTGCTGACAGCTCCCAGACTGACTCCTTCAGCCGGGGCAATTCCAGCAGCAGAAAGGCTGCTGATGAAGGTGGTCTCCTGACCTTTCTCCCCTTCTCAGCCGGCAGCTCTCTCCTGTGGGACTCCAGCAGCGAAATTGCTGCGGGGGGAGGTGGTCTCCTGACTGCTCCCCCCTTCCTCATAGCTGACTCCCTCTGGTGGGGCTCCGGCCACATTGACCCCTGCGGCTGAGCAGAGCAGACGGCGACCCGTGGAGAAGCAGTCCCGGCGACCCCAGGTGAAGGCAGCAGCGGACCCTCAGGAGGTCCAATTCAGGAGGGGAGCCCCTGTCATAGAGGCAGCAGAGGGAGCTCTGCTTCTCCCTCGTACCCTGCAAGTGGTTGCTCCACAGGCAATGCAGAGCAGCAGGCCACCCCAGGCAATGCGGAAGGGCAGGCAATTCCAGGCAATGCGGAGTGGCAGGCAACCCCAGGCGATGCGAAGCGGCAGGCAACCCCAGGCAATGCGGAGCGGCAGGCAACCCCAGGCGATGTGGAGCGGCAGGCAACCCCAGGCAATGTCAGGCAGGCGTCCTTGGGCGAAGCAAGGCAGGCATCCTTGGGCGAAGATATTCTGGGAGTGAGGATAAGCTGTGGGTTTTGGGCCTCTTCTTGGCCATTGTGGCCAGGCGGTTCTTCCCAGTGCTTCCCTCAGCAGCCTATGCACAGGCAATGAATGGAGCTGTAGGAGGAGGAGGAGGAGGAGGAGAAGAAGAAGGGAGAGTATTTTCAGAGCACGGCAAACTTCTTGGGCTCCCTGAATAGGAGGTGCTGGGAAGGTATCGTTTGAGATCAGATATTTTATTAGCTTTGCATGATCAGCTAGAAGCTGATCTCGAGTCAACAACTGCCAGTAATGCTGTGCCTGGTCTAGTGAAACTGCTGTGTTCCTTACATTATTTAGCCTTTGGCTCTTTTCAATGTACAGTGGGTGCAGTTACTATTATTTCCCAGCCCACCTTTTGAAGGTGTTTCCAGCAGGTACTGCATACCCTGCTGAAGCTCACAGGGAATTATATAAAATTTCCCACACAGCGTAAATCATAGTACAGGTCTTCACCATGTGAAAAGGAGCATATTTTCCAGAATATAAAGTATTTTCATTCCCTGAATGTACAACCCTCAAATGAGAATCCTGAATGTGATTGTCGGCTGTCCTTGTAGTGCCCACGTTAAATTTATATTGCGACACAGTGGGCTTTTTAAAGATTTTGAAAGCGGAAAATATGGGGAAGGATGGTTGTTGGGTAATTATTTCTTAGGATATGCAGGCTGTGAGATATTAGCACACGTTTACATGCTCGATCATTGAGGAGACATTTGGTTTGTTAAAAAAAAATGGATTCATAGGGGGTGCCCGAGTGGCTCATCTAGTTAAAGTGCTGCCGCTGAAAGCGCAGGATGAGTCACACAGCTTGGTTGGTGCCAGTTCGTGTTCAGGCTGAGCATAGAGGCTGAACTTTGCTGGGGATCCCAAAGGGGGCATAACATTGGCTCTGATGCTCTCTGGGTGGGGGATGGGAAACCGGCAGGGGGGGCTTCTCCTCATCACACAACAGCGAACCCTACTGGCCAGACACTGAGCACATTCACAGTGGATATGAGGCAGGGCTGATCTCTCTTCTCCAGGATGGGTAGCCCGCCCACCTCTGCTCTGGATTGTTCATCGTAAAAGCGATTCTGGCTTTAGGGTTGTGAGATTGGAGGATGCTCACACACCCTCAGAACGACTGTGCTGTGTGGGGACTCGCTGCAGTGAGGAGAAAAAATAATTGGACATTCCAAATTGGGGGAAAATGAATACAAATAATAATACGACACTGGTAATGGGGAAGTTGTGGGCTCCAAATCGAGAATGAACTGATCATCTACATTTCATCCCACACAAGTGTCTGCTCACCTTCAGCTGTTCACTCTGGTTCAGCTGCTTGCATATTTTGATGTTCCCCTGTAGAGCTAGAGGCACCTGTAAATACACGTTTATTTACCTGTAAGTTTTAATATTATCGTAAGGCGTGATTTCGTGAGACCGAACAGAACTGGACAATCTAATTTAGAAAAACCGCTCTAGAAAATGAATTAATGAAATTCAGAATTTACTTGCATTAAAGTTTTCATATAGAACAGTGAAAATTACCTGTAAATAACAGGTTATATTAAATGAGAATAAAGGTGAATGCATGTTACAATTTTTTTTTTTTTTGTATAGGTCATTATATTGGTACAAATAATAGAGTGGTTAAATAAAAATGCTTTTAATTCTTAAATCAGATTACAGTTCTACCTTAAGATGATGTCTCCTGATCTTTAAAATTAGGTTAAAAATGTTCCTTTTTGATTAGGCTTGTTCTTGATTGCACAACGCTTTTTGAGAACTCTGTTGTGAAAGGCACTATATAAAAAAAAAAAACGTAATGTATGTTACATAATTATGAAATACACATTATACAAGCAATTAAGTGGTGTGTGTCATTTGTACCTGGTTGAGAATCATCTTTAAGTCTCATGGTGACAATGACGCCCTGCACACCTTCCAGTTGTTCTGGGGAGAAGCTGTCGATTTTCTTTTCAAGGCTGGCCAGTTCCACCTGTCCAGATGGTCCTCCTCCTGTGCGTGTTGCCGCAGACCAATTCTGAGCAATTTTCTCTTTTCAGTTCAATCCATTTTTTTAACATGTCGATGGCTCTTTGGCTGTGACCCCGGGCATTGACCTTGTCCATATTGCCTGCCTTCTAGATGCAGGAGTTTTGGAAGAGGCTGGACCAAACATGGTATTTTAATTTAAAAACCTCTTCCACTAGAATTTCTAACTTCTCTGCATGCAGTTTTAGATTGTGTTGCCTCTGCCTGTCCTCTGCGGAGGTCTGCGTTTTGTCACGAGGCTAGTTAAGATCCTTTGCCTGGCTTGATGTTTGAAATATCAACTGTCTGTAATTATGATTGATAAAATGTAGGGAGAACTCAAGGATGTTTTAATACATTACTGGGCCAGTTCTGCTACCAGCCTTGGAAAAGAAGGGATCTGAAGAAATACTTTCACTCTAACTCAATAAACAATGTGGAGTTCTCAGTTAAAAATCACAATTAGAGAGAAGAGCCTGTTTGTTTTCAAAATAACTGTTTTTTATGAGCCTGACCACACACTGATATAAACTAAAAAAGGAACTTCTTGTACTCTCCAACTAACAGTTTTTTTTTTTTTTTTTTTAAATAACAACACCTCAAACTTCTTGTACTTTTCAACTAACATTTTTTTCTGAGAATAACAAATTAACTTTCTGTGAACTGCTAAAATAAGTTTGTGCTTGGCAATTACCATCGAAACAAACTTTCTGTTAACTGTAAAAACATGATGATTGCTTGCAACTGTAGTGTCAATGGATTGATCGTTGTAGGCTGGTGATGTGTTTCTGAAGAATTAGCACAAAATGTATTTTTGCTAAATGTGTTGGTACAGCATCCGTTCAGAATGTTTTAACTAAGAAGCTAGCTTGCTGAAATTAATTACACTGTGTAACACAATTTTTGTTCCTGGGTAGTAAGTGTTATTTCCTTCCTATTATTCCCCACAAACTTTGCTTTTGTGACCAGGACAGGTAAATTTCAAAATATCACTATTTCCAATGAGAAAACGGGCGCTTTTGTGTCTTTTCGTTCACATAAAGTCAGAAAAAAACAACATATGAATCCAAATTAACAAGTATTTATACTAAAGTAATACAAAAATGACTACAAAAGATTTAGAAGTGAGTAGTTTTTTAAGTTTAGTGCTTTCCCCCATTTAATATAGCATACTCACACAGACCTGAACAAGAAAAAAGTCAATTTAACAATGTTATTTAGAGGTAGAGATTGATGTTCAGCAATGATACAGCACACACATTGCTTTGTACTTCAGATATATGTCGGGCTTACCTTTGAAAGTACAAATAAAACTTCAACAAGGAAACACGCTTCCTGTATGGTGCAAAATGAAGTAGTAAACATGGACAGGTGACTTTAAAACAGAATGGTTTGTTAAATTGATTTTTTCCTGTTGCTGCTTAGTTTTAATTATGATTTATAATTGAGTGTTAAAAGTTGTAGATGAGCATACAATAAATACAATACAATCCTAAAAGTAAGTTAGCTTTCATTTCTCTTCAGGGACTGCCTTCAGTTTAACAATACAGTACAGTATTCAGCATGCACATGCGCTACTTACGTACCATTTTGTTTTAGCACTGATCCCTTTTTTTAATGCATATTTCTGATTTTGAAATGCTTTGATATTATGTTGGTTGCAATATTGACTAAACAATTAAACATTACTTAACCACTTTTAGTACTTCTGAAATATATACTGATGCACAAACGAAATGCAACACTCAGGTTTAATAGAATATTTTAAACATAGATATCAAAAGGTCATCCACTTCACAGCCTGTAGAATTTTGGTTTATAAAGTCCAGAGGATGCCTGTGTAGAGCAGTGATCAGAATTTCTGTAGCATTTATTGACCCCATTACCTGAGGCAGCCTGTATCTTTCATACACACTGAGCCTCTGTCACATCTTGCATGGCAATATAGGTGGATATGTGCCTGCGGACAAGAGAATGTCAGAACCTGTGTAAGTAGTGATGGACCCCAAATACATTGCCAACAACTCTGTACCCTGCTGCAGTAATGAGTTTGTAAAGCACAATACCCATTCTGTTCTGCAGTGGCACAGGTGTAACAGTTCAAGAAGGGTCAAGGTATATAGAAGATCAAACATAGCTCTGGCGAAAAGTTTCATCCACTGTTCATTAGAGAAAGATGTATGAAGCACAATCTCTTCCCACCAGACAGAGGGATGATGTTGCACCTACATTTGTCTTTGCTGTCTATGTACAGGCCACAAAAGAACTGTACATGGGGATGAACCGGTTAAGGGTGATGAGCTAGTCTATCTTTTTCTCCCTTCATGCACGTTTGTCTGAGTAAACCAGTAGATGAAGAACGGTTTATATATATATATATATATATATATATATATATATATATATATATATATATAAAAACTTGATATTTAAACTTGCGCTAAAACAATTTACGTCTTATTTAACCAAATATTGACAAAATGTATTTTTTTCTGTGACATGTTTTCCACATAATATCTGCTTGAATAGACTAGTTTGAAACTAAAAATAATCTGCATGGACAATGTTACTGTAAAAACTAAAAACAAAAACTACGTTGACAAAAAACACCATTTGATGATGCAGGGTTAAGAGAAACAATCAAGTGATGTGTGATATTTTAGGAATGTAAGCAGATAGCAATTAGGTTTTTTTCCACTTTATCCTGTTTTCTGCTACCTGTTTTCACTGGTGTGGTAAATTAAGTGCATGACCCCCTCACCCATAACACATTTGCCATGAGTTTCTTTTAAAACCCAGAATCCAAGGTCTACATAGTGGATGCCTATACATTACAGATAATAACAATACAAATTATAAAAAAAAAATGTGATTCACATCATTTACGTGTTTCCAAAATATTCCTCTCAAGGATTAAATAATGTATCTTGCAGTCCCCATAATTATTACAACATTAGATTTGTGTAGGTCAAGCACCTTCTGTATAAAAAGTAGCAAAGCATTTATATTGTTAGGGACAACAATGTATTAATGTATGAAATATTTTGTATTTACAATGAGTACTCCTGTCTGGGAAAACTTCCCCTAGATTGCCCTAAGCATGAGTAGGGATATGATCAAGGGTAAGAGCCTTTCAATGGAGCAGTTCAATAGACAGAACATGCTTCATTCAGAAACAGCTAATTGCTTATGTGAGCTGCTGTCAAACTTAAAGCCTGCAGATGTATTTAGCAAGCAATGTTATCTGCTAAAAATGTACACTGTAACCCACATACAGACTCAGGAGGGCAGAAGATCAGAGGGTGCTAGCAAACCTAAGCAGGAACACAATGGCCACTGAGATCCTGATCACATGACTTGCACGACTGAATAAACAACCTGTTCACAGGGTGGTTAGTTATGGTTCCTGTTCAAGACTGTGTTGGTTCCACCTCAGCCTGAGATAACTTCTATGGTTCTGTGGTGAAAATCTTGATTCCCTGACCCATGTTTACATTGCTTGCCTCTATTCAGACACTTCTTCCCTTAGTCCCTTCAAATTGCAATCCCCACAACTTGATATAAATAGTTTAGTTCTGACTCATGGGGGTTGTGCTCTCTTGGTTGTAATCCAGTCTTAATTTACATATACAAGGTGGCTAGATCTACCCTTAGTGTAAAGGAAAAAATAAAATAAGTGACTCCAGGTAGGGTTGCCAAGACAAAACATGCAGATTCTTAGTATAGTATCTTAAATAATAGTAATCTTAAATTAGTACAACATGCTGTAACCTTGTTTTTAAACAAATTAACATTTAAACTATCACATTTTTATGGAACCCTGAAAGCAGGGGTCTCCAACCCTAGTCCTGGAGAGTCCCTATCCAGCAGGTTTTATAGGTGTCTTTACATCATCACCTAGAACACCTATTAATCTTGACTAATTAAGCCAATAATTGGTTCAATTAAGTAACTGAGAGATTGGTTGAAACAAAAACCAGCAACCACAGTAGCTCTCCAGGTCCAGGGTTGGAGACCCCTGCCCTAAAGAGAGATAGTGTGAATAAAAGAGAAGGTTAGTACCTTGTGAGCACGACTTAATATCTGGTCTGCACTTGTGGTAACCTCATGTGATTTTCTCTTTTATAATTTCTCTCTCAGTCTTTGCAATACTGTCATTTTGGTAGAGCCATCATTTTGCGTTGCTGATGCACCCACTTTCTGAGAACAAAAACAGGATTGGGCTCAATCACAATCAAGTGTCAATTCCAGTAATAACTCACAGATCATAAAGACATGACGGAGGACTTGCACGGGGTAAAATAATGAGTTAGTCTTCAGGAGCTATGAACTGTTGTATGACGTAGCCTACTGTATAATGTAATGTAAAGGGCGTATATGTGCATGATAAATCAAGATAAATAAATAGCAAATTATGAAACATGACTAAAGACACTTTCACAATGACATCTATCCGGGTCAGAACCTACTCAGGTCAGGACCAATGTGTCATGCAAGTTGGCTACGTGATTTCACACTGCTTTTGATAAAGCAGGGTTGACCTGGGTGACCGCAACTATTGGCCCAAATGTTGATTAGCGCAAATGTTTCTTCATCCCTGCTGCAATCTGGCTCATGCTGTGTTTCAAGCAACAAAAATATGGCTAAACAGAATAAACAGAAACGTTCCATGCAGAAGTGAATCCTTCACACAGGCGTGGCTGTTTGTTATTTCATCGGCTTACAAACAGTCGTCATAAAACTCAACCTGGACCAAAGCGTATTGACGCATATCCTGAAGTGCGTCACTGAGACCTAGGTCAACGACCCATGTAATTTAACAGTTGCTCAAGTAGCTATCAAAATTGCCATAGGGCAGGGTCCCTGAAGCTTTATGGGGTGATATTGTAACGTACCCCTTTTAGTCTTTGACTAGAATGTCAATAACCCCAAGGTGGGAGCCAACTGGATTGAAACGACGGTAGCGTGTGTTGCTGCCACCACCTATAGTTAACTGGGAAGGTCCGGTACAATAAGAGGCCTTAAACAAGGGCAGGCAAAGCAAGGCAAAGACCTTAAGGTTAAAATTTACCAGTCAAGGTTTGATTATACAAAAGTTAAAATATAGGCACACAAATCAATCTTTAACTATTCCATGACAGTATAACTAGAACTCTCTAATAAAAGGGACAAACTATACTTCAAAGAGAGAAAGAGAAGTGTAAAAAAGAGAAGGGGTAGGCTTATCTGTAAAAGTCTTATTGGAGAGTCGTTCTCAGGAGGAAGTGTCAGGCATTCCGGCATCTCACACTGCCTGGGGGTCCAGTATAATCCTTGTGTCTGCACACTGCCCAAACACACAACTCCACAGTCATCTTACCCTGGCAGCACTAACACAGGCAACACAAGTCTTGGATCTCTGCAACTACCACAGATTCAACTCCTCACCCCACTCATGTATACACTCTCTTCAATCTATTAGCACCTAGTCGAAACCTCGTGCACATTTAAAACAGAATACAATATTTTGAAAAACTCCCACTGACTTGGTATTGTTCCAGTGGGTACAAATGGAAACACAATTGGCTGTTTATACTGTTATGCTTTCAGAAGTGATACCAGAAATAACTACTTACATTACAGGCTGATATCACAAGTGTCCTAAAAGATGCTCTTTAAAATGGGCACAGAGACAGAGGTGTGTGTTACCATTCCATGGTTTTAAGCTGTAAAGTTCAATGGTTGCTATTGCTTCCCTCACTGCCATCCCTATCATGATATTTATAATGTGTGCAGCTCATGAAGGCAGATTTTATTTTGTTTTTAACTGTTAAGTGGCTTGAATAGCGCTGACTCCTCAGGTTATCTTCACTCTCTGACATGTTATGTTTGCAAGTCTTGTTCACCTGAGTGAAAGTGAAGGGGCTGTAGGGAATCAAAGAAACAAGAAGCCATAGTATATCACCGACTAGCCCAGAGAATCTCACTTCAGGGTACTCCCATTAAGGCAGGCCCTAAACACAGCAAATACAACCTGGAGCTTACATCCCTACACTTTGGAATACATGGTGCAGTAAGCTCTACAGTCCTGCACACGTTTCTCTGCGTTCCATCTTTTACATTAGTATTTTTATTGCCTTCCTTCCCATTTGCCAGTGTCACGTCTGTAGCTACGTTACAATGACCAATCCTAATCCAAACCATGTGTGCAGCCCTTATGACAGACCCAAAGCATCCCGTATTTCAAAAAAAATAAATAGTCATTCAATTTAGCCTGGACCCCTCTCAGAATATTAAAGGCCTGCCTGGGCATTTGCTGAACCAATTACTATGGAAAAAGTGGAAAGAAATTTGCAATTAAAAATGGGCTTGTGAACTTAATTTTCTGACCTCGTTGAAAGAATGTTTTCCAGAAATCTTTTCAAGCTTTAACCAATTGACACCTTGGAGAGCTGCCCTTATTGGCTCTGACACACTTCACTGAATTATTAGTTCAACAGCTGGGACTCTAAACAAAGCATTGTGCTTACCCTTGAAACTAATTTTCAGAGGAGAAACAGAATGATGCTGGATTCTAAACAAAATCCAGAATATTTTATTTATTTATTTATTTTTATTATGTTTAGGGAACCTTTAAATGTTGAGGTAAAATTATAGTAATCTAATTGTCAAGTGGGCTAAATGCCTTCTTTAGTATGACCATAAAGTGCTTTCAGGAAAATGTTTGGGGATGAAACACACTGCCACCATTACCTAAACACCCAATGGTCTAAATGAATCGCAGTGTTTTGTTTGTGTTTCATTTGGTTACATCATTCGAGAGAGCTATGGTGTGTTACGTGTCAGCTCTTGGGTGGTTTAAGAACATGCAGTGCACTGAGAGAGGCGGAACATACTGTAGGCCTCCCATTTCCACATTTTCTAACCTGGTAGATGTTTTCATCTATTTTTAAACCTAGTTGCACAATATAATCTAAATACAGTCAGTGGCCATATTGGGCTACCACAGTGTCCACTGTGTTGCTAACGAGTGTTTACAACAAAGTTGCTTGCTTTCATCAGAAGCAAAGGAAGATACTAGCAATGGTGCAGCAGATAATTAACACGATTTTCTTTTATCTGAAAAAATAACAATTTTCTAAATATATATACATTTTATACATACTGCACCTCAGTACTAAATGATTGTCACTTCTCCCGTTGAAGCAATTGGACCAGAGTATTTTTTCTTAGTTCAAACATCTTAGTTTACTAGTGAAGGAAACAAACAGGACCAATTTCCATTTTCAGTACCTGGCACTTCCATAATATCTAAAAAGCTGGCCCATTAAAAAAAATGAAACATTTATTTTTTAACGATTCACTTAACACGGGATATTTGGACCATAAAGCAACTTTAAACAACAATTTAAAATGAGTTTTGTTTGATGGTAATTCAACAGTTGCCCAGTGTTTCAGCTGTTCAGGTACCTGCCCACCTAGTTTTTGACATCTTCAGCTTGGCTCCAGGCATGGCTGTGCACATCTGTTCTGGATAATGGAATTTAAAAATAGAATGAGCCAATTTAAAAAATGAGAACCAAGTAGATAAGGCTATATATTTTCTTTCCATATAACAAATTAAAACAGATTAGGTCAGCCAGGGTGTTTTCGGCTCACCGTGCTGCAGTAACCCCTGTAGACTGGCCATGTGCCTGCAGGGCTACTTGCAAGCAGCCCAGAGCTGTGTGGTCCTCCGACGCTGTAGCTCTGAGGTGGTGTGAAGTGAAAAGAAGTGGACAGCTGACGGCACACATTTCGGAGGATGCGTGTGTTCGTCTTCATCTCTTCCGAGTCGAGGCATTTTTAACGTTGTGATCAGAGAGTGAAAGAGAGCGAGAGATCTACCTTTCAATTAAAATATAATGTGGTATTTTGCTGTACTAATATAACAAACAATAGGTTATTACTTTATATGAATTATCATTTATGCACAAATGTAAGAATTGGCTTTCTGTGGTGGTGTACTTTTTTCTTTCAAATAGTATATATCTATAATCGTTTGCGCAATATATTTTAATATCAAATATATACACTATTACAGTTTTGTTACAGGATACATTAGTTTATCTCTAATGTAAGCACAGTTTTACATATAGACTGCCCCTGTTTTCATTTACGTCCCACATTCTGGGCCGCTTTGCTTTTCAGATAATGTCCCAAATTCTGGGCCGTTTTGGTTTTTAGATAACGTCCCAAATTCTGGGCTGCTATAGTTTTCAGATAACGTCCCAAATTCCGGGCCGCTCTGATAACGCCCCAAATTCTGGGCCGCTTTGCTCTTTCAAATTCAGCCGAGTTTCTAAGTCATGCATGCACAGTTTACCATAAATTGGATTGTGAATTAATTTACGAGTAACCCTTAGTACATGAATCAAAGTTAATGTATTTTTTACTCTCCCAGGAAACTATTTTTTTTATAAAAAAAAAACAGAAATATAAAGTAAATGTTAAAGAAAACTATTTCTTATTAAAATGAAGAAACTACATTGCAGTGAAATAGATACATGAAAATGAATTAAAGCAGTAATTATTAAGTAAATATTAAAAACACATTTTTGGGAAGGAACAAAAGGAATGAAAAAATTCTTGAACCATGAAAACGGTGACTCCTTGTGCAGGAGCCCCGTGGGGCCCCGCCGCAAAAAAACCCCCAAAAAGTAGTTCCTAACCCCCATAGAACCCGAGATGTCAAAACACCCCATCAAATGCCAAAAACAACCCTTCTCGGGGTCATATCTCCATGACCCCGGTGCCTAGAACCTGGTTGAACTTCCTAGGGGCATGTCTGGGGGGCCTCTTTCACAGGGAGCCACCCATTTTCAAATGCTACATTTTTTCAGCATGATAGCATGTTATGGTTGGATTTCCAATAGCTTTTGAGCTGCAGGGTGGCAAAAAAAAAAGTCTAAACTGGTGTCATTTCCAGCTGGGGACACGTCGCTTGGAGGGATCGACAGGGGCCCCGAGATGGACCCCTGTACCGATTTTCAAGTCTTGGGGACCCCCGGAACCCAAGATATAGCACCCTGAAAAATGTCTATGGGAAATCCATTACGCGGAGTATAAGAGACCACCCCCCTCCCTAAGGCAAATCCAATTAGAAAAACACCATCAGGTTAAGGCTCAGCAAATGGCGGTTGTGGGTCTTACGAACTAGAAGGAATCCATTTTCTTTAGCTAAAACTGTTGTGCAGCTAAAGAGAGTACTACCGAGTTTGTTGGCCCAGGATTTGTGGACTGTGACTGTGGATAGCGAAAGGGAAAGTCTTTGGACAGGCTGCCCTGACAGTTCATTTCCAGGGTCGGGAAGTTGGTCAGCCTGGAAGAAGGCGAGACTCGATTACAGGAACATATTGACCTAGAAGGTAAACGAGGTAGCAGCTGCAAGCAATAAAAGCAGCTGCAATAGTTTACCAAGGGGTCACGCGTGACAGCATAAAGGGGCCGGAGAATCGTAAATCTTTTCCTTTGCTTGGGTTTTGTGACTTTAAACTGGAAGGATTGTGTGAGACGCAGAGAAACGTGTACTTGAAATATTCGTGAGTGTTTTGTTTGTTTGTTCATGTCTGTTTAAGTAACTGTCTGTGTTTGTATATCACTAGACAGATAAGCACGTATCCGGAGCTGTCACCTTGGGCCAGGACTAAACCGGATCAACACTGCACTTCACTCATTGTTAAAATTGTTATCACCCACCACAAATACTACAGCACGCACCTGGACTGGTGACCAGGTATTGTGTTATTGTGGGGCGGATAACGTGAGTTATTATTTTGGTTTGCAAAACCATTTAATTATTTACCTCCGTGCTTTACACATGTGTGTCTATTGCAGGAGTCTTTCTTGTTTAGTTGCAAAATAATACAAAATAAAATTTTCAGGTACCTGTGCCAAAAACAAAGTGTTAGCCAGAATGTTTGTCCACTAAATTTTCGGTGTTTGGGTTAGAGTTATAGACATTTTAAATGTATAAAATCCATTTTAGAAATCATCTGTTTAACACCTTGTACAAAGCTAATTTTCACTTAAACACTGTATCAGAAATCAATGTTTTATTTTGCTAGCTTGTCCTTGTACCTAGTTCTCTAGAAGCTTTCAGTTCTTTCCCCCAATCAATTTTCTGTACATTTAGAATCAGTCCCAAAGGGAGAAGGTGATATATTAATTCTCAAGTGTAAGTATCTCTAATACTGACCGATGATTAATCAGTGCAGTGACTCATTGCTCTGTCTGGCAGGTCTGAAAATTAAGAAGCTGTCTTCCAGCCCGTTTTACTGCAACAGTCATTTTACAGTGACCTTGGCATTTGTGTCTTAAGAATAGCATTACTAGAATACATACAATATGTTTTACAATGGGGCAATGTTAACTAACAGCCAGCTAAAACTACACAACCTATTGAATTTTCATGACGTTCAGTACTGTAGTAAACCATTGCTATTGCAATACAATCATAACATATCAGAATCACTACATGCAGTATCAAATTATCTGGACCAATGCTAAGCTATTGTATTTTTAAACTTATGGTATAAACCAACAACCACAGCAAAATAAATATATTATAATTATAATAATATATAATATCAGTTACTACAAATTTCAATAGTTAAAGAGCAAATAGGTGCAAATTACTTTACTGCCCTCTTTTTATGATATTTGCTATCGCTCTGTGCATGTTTGAGTATCCTTCCTCAAATAATGAGATGTATTGATATTTTTCAATAGCCTGCAAGGTTGTAATTGTTTGCTTGGTTTAAAGTTGTTAGAAGGAACCTAAAGTGTCTGCATGACTGTACTGACAGATGTACCGATATATCCAGGTAATGATATATCTATATATATATATCTATATATATATATATATATTATATATATATAATATATATATATAATATATATATAATTCAATTTGATTTCATGCACTGGTGTCTAAGTATTAGTACTCCCATGGTTGAACATATGTGCAAATGCAAGAAGTATAGTACTCAAATAAATCAAGGGACACAACTGGTTGACATGGAGACAGTCTCATAAGCCTCTTTCCAGAATAGGGGAGCTAAGAAGAGAGACAGCACCCATTTCGAAGGACGCAAGTGATCGTCTTCTGGCTCCCGAGTAAGTTCGGGGGTTGCAGTGGTGAGGCAGGATGAATAATAATTGGACATTCCAAAATTGGGAGGAAATTGGAAAATGAATACAAATAATTGTTAAAAAAAGGTAACAGGACAATAAAACATTGAAATATAATCGGCAGCTACATGCTCTTTAATCTTACTGTATGTTCTGCATATTTGTCTAACAAAGAGTCAGACAATTCAATTGTAAAAATACAGTATGAATAGCCTTTTAATTGAGTGGCTCTCAAACTGTGAATGAGCTTTTCTACTATGACCAGACTGGTCTGATAGGTCTTTCAGATACGGTTACATATGAATACAGTACCTGTTATCCTTCACGTTGGATTTGTGCCTTTTGTAGGACTTTCAGTAGAAGAAAACTCCTCGCTGCTACATCCTGCAACTCTACGTGTTACGGAGAAGACCAACTGTATTTCAAGTTTGTTTTTCAACAACTATCACATCTCCAGGACAAATTATGTTTCAAAGACTCAAGTAAAATATTATGTTTGTGTAGGAAATATCTACATGCAAACCAGAAGTAAAAACATTTAATGCAGCATAACACTTTGTTAGGATTAAGATTATTTAAGATTAAAAAGACAAACAGTGCTACTTTGATGAACAATTAAAGCAAGATAATACTCGTACTAAACTGATGACATTGTGCATATTTGAAAACAGCAACTGAGAACATTGAAACCATTTAAACATTGATTGAGTTTATCTACATGTTTTAACGTAACTAACATTTGAATACTGAATGCAATTGAAAATGCTTCCGAACTGAACTTGTTGAAACATAGTGCAGTGTTCATTTCAACACAACAGACTCTGCTCAACAGCCACTATACACAATGTGCACGAATCCTGCATGCTCATGTATGTAGCCATATTGTAGTGTGCACGGGGGAAGGCAGCAGCAGGGATGGTAGGTGACGTAATCACACACAAAGACATAAGCCCGATATACGCTCCTTGCAAAGGAGCCAGTTTTTTTGTACAGCAGTATCGACACTATGCTTTAGTGTGAGAGGTCCCAGGTTTGTGCCCGACATCCGCCTGTGTGGGGGTTGCCACGCCATGTGTGATGCCCTGCCTGCGTTAACCTATTTCGCTATCATGGTGTGAGGAGTGGGATGCAGGTACACTGATACGCACTTGTCAGACTGTAGCCTGGAGAACAAGTCCGTGCCGGAGTTGAGGCTGGCAGGGGAGAGTTTAGCGTGCACGGGGGAAGGCAGCTACAGGGCTGGTAGGTGACTTAATCACACACAAAGACATAAGCCCAATATATGCTACTTGCAAAGGAGCCGGCTCTTTTGTACAGCGGAATTGGTGCTATGCTTTAGTGCGAGAGGTCCCGGTTTCGCGCCTACCCTCCGACTGTGTTTGGATTGCCTCGCCCTGTGTGATGTGCCTGCTTGCGTTAACCTATTTCGCTACAATATGGAACGCTGTTTGCTTATGAAAATGTTTGTTTAACCCTTAGCGGTCCATTTTATTTCCCAGTTATTTTCACACGTGTTTATTCACATTGTTTATTTTACACGCGCTGTTTAAAAGTTTTATTACTATAACATCTCAAAAAGCTCTGTAAATGTCTGTGATATTCTTTGAGCGCTGCATGCAGATTCAACTATCTCCATTGTTTATGTCTGTGTTATCTCTGTGGTGCATAGGGCTATCAGATACGGCCTTTGTTTTTCGGTCTCACTCGGCCATTGAAAGGTTTCGTCAGCTTTTTCTGGAGAAAAAATGAAACCTGTGCTTTACATCTTTTTGATGACTGGAAAGGGAAAATTGTAATGTCGGACCTGGTCCGACATAGAACTGCAAAGAGTTAAATGTTTTATTCCTGCTTCTACCTATACTTATAATTCTTGTACCATGATTTCTAATTTTTATATTCTTCTTACTTTTGTTCCTTAGTAAACTCATTTGTATATGTCTTAGTTATTTGACTGGTTAACCTCTTGTGATATTGAAACTGAAAAGCATATTTTTATAAATATAATGTTTTGTGTAATCTTCCATTTATCAACATTTGCATATTCATTTGTGAATTTATTACACTATTATGTATATTCTCTATCAATCACTATTTTTGTTCCTGCTCAGATCATTATTTGTCAGGCTTACTGCACTTTTAAAACATTTTTGAAGTGACGTGATTTGAAAAATGACTACTTGGGATGTGCAACTATCATTTCTGTCTCCAGTGAAACTGTGATTTTGTATGGAGATGTTCAATGTACTAAGTAAAGTATTTACAGTACCCTCTGTGGTGATTTCTAAAACCAGTGGTTGAAAAATGTTACCAATGTATTGAACAAAATCATAAGCCCTTGTATGAAAGTACTAAGCATACAGTGGTCAGTTCAGTTATTTCCATTTAAAAGCTATAATGAACATGTTAAGTATAATAGCCTTATTCAACTGTGTCATTCTTGGACCAAGCTTGACCTCTATTTCTGAAATTCACCTGCACAAGCAGATTTTCACACACCTTGTTTACTTGCCAAGGCTAGTGTTTTAATTAATATGAAACGCCACTGTAAGCTCTCAAACATCATCCCAATTAAAGTCGCTACCTGCCTGATAAGAACCGATACCGTAGATAACTTTTCTAATTTAAATTAACTGCTGCCTCAGCTGCCAAGTTTTCATTAATTTCTGTAATATAATGAAAAGAGTTAATTGTGCTCATTATAGAAAGGCCTTGGATTCAGAACTGCTGACGACAAGTCAGTCTCGCTTTGACTGACAAAAAGAACTTTCCAGGTCTCGCACCGCTCTGCTGCAGGCAGGTAAAGACGAGGCTATTTTTCTTCCAGTAAGTCTATTGTATTAAATAGACTTTATTGTCTGATATTCAAACCTAACAGTTCCTGTTCACAATTTGTCTACAACATTGTCAATATCAGGCATTTGTTATAATAAACTTTTAATATGTTCTTTCAACAGTTTAATTTTAAATGACTTTATAAGATATATTTTCTGTTATTTTCATCTAAATTCAAGCCACTATTAACATATTAGAATGTAATAGTTTTACAGTGACTTAACTAAGTCTGACCTTTTTGTCTGTTCATACAAAATCCAGTTAAAGCAGGTTTTAAGACAACCTCTCCTTTTGCCAATTTTAGTGCTGATGAAACATTACTGTAAGCATTTTCTAATACTCATTATTCTAAACGAATCTTTAGCTTAATTCAGTAAAACCGTCCTGTGCTCTATGCCTCCATCTCTTCTGCCAGGTTCCAAACAATTTCTGTGATATATAAAAACAGATTTATTTTAATATAGACTTCTACCTTCTATTATCTGAACGGTATTTCGTTCGTTAATATTAACAAGATCTCTCATTATAGAGAGGATCTTGGCTTTTAAATTGCTGACCAGCAAAAAATCCCTGCTTCTTCGTTCAAAACCAATGAGTCATCTCCAACACTGCTTTTACTACAAGGAGGTAAGAACGAGGTTACAAACTTAATTATTTTCCTTCAATCAGTTCACTGTATATTTAAAATTATTATATTAAGTTTCTTATTTATTAAATACTTTTGTTTTTGCTTACTATAATCAAACCTAGTTCGATTGCTTATTAATTGTGCTCCATACATTCTGCTATTCTGCTCTCGTTGGATCAGCATGTTTTGAGGCGCTGAGCCCAATTAAAAAAATCTGCTTTTGCCTGATAAGGGATGTTTGGAACTTTCAGTAGGTCGGCCTGACCTTTTGATACCAGGAGCTCTCTTTTTCAGATCTTGCACAGACTTATTCAAAAGGATACAAAATACAGGATCCTACAACATTACTACCAGCAATGTATTTCATTTTATAGCATCCAATCCATATCTAACAAGTCAGCTTATTCTCCTCCTGGCTTACAACCACAACAGGCCTTACACATGTCTGCTAATAATATTTTCTACTGGTTTTATATTCTTTAAAACACATTACAGTCATTACAATATTTGTTGCCGTTTCACAAATGTTCAATTTGTATCCTAAAGATCATTCTGCTTCCAGTAGCGGTGACAGTCTTTAAAAGAATAATACCTGCAAAAAAATCCAATCTTGTTAGCTGGGCTCCCATCTACATTCTCATTCCCTTCGTCAGTGGACAAACACATTTTAACTGAATCTGGGTCCATCAAAGAACCACACATCCTTGCAACCGAGGCCTTCCATGCAAAAGGATCTGATGACTTATAGCACAAAAGGGACGTGCCAGAACCACCTGTGACAGTTTGAGAGAAATTAATACAAGATTCATTGGTATAAGCAGGGAACCATTTGTCCTCTTCAAGCTGTGGTCTAGTGAAAGGGAGGTAGAAGAGGTAATGTGATATTCAGGAGGGTCAGAAGGATAGCAATGCACCATCTGTGATGTGACAGAGGGGGAGACAACAGCTTGTTTCACCTGTTGTATTTCACAACACCTCGGAGAGACATCAACCTGATTCATGACATCAGTCATACCATACTGAGTTTTTACCGTGGTTTATTCTCAGTATTAGTACTGTTCACTTCTACTCTGACCAGTCATAAGCACCATGTACATTATCTTTTTGAAACAGTTAAATATTCAGGATTTTCTCTCAGATGTTTTCACTACTGTGATGAAAAATTGGAGATTCTGTATTTAATCCCTGCTTTTCAATTATTTATAGTACCGTATTAGTCATTTAAGCTTTATAGTTATTATACTCTGTGTCTGCTCTTAACTCCCTTTTAACCTCACTAAAGCCCTGGGAGGCTGAAAATCAGTTTATGATGAGAACTGAAAAAATCCATGTTGCATTGTTACTTTTCTCACCTAATGCAATATTTACAGTAATAGCAGTACTGTAATTCCATGTAAAAACATAAAAGAAACCCTCTTAAAAATTATATTTCTGTGCATCAACACCCGCATCACTGAATACCAAAGACTGGTGGTGCCACTGCTTAGGAACAATAATGTTCTATTGTTGAGTTCATGCCATGATATTATTTGATCTTTTCCTACAGTATGCAGCATCTAGGATCCATATACCAAGACATAATAAGTAAGTAGCTTCAGATGTATTATTTCACTGTGCCCATACGTTTTTATCACGGTTGCAATCATTGAGTGGTTCCTATTGCAAATACTCAAATACTGTTTTTTTAAGTCTGTGTTAAGGTTATTGTTTCCTACCATAGATATATGCATATGCTAGATCAGATAGTGTATTTATAAATGTAAAAGCCAACACCATCTAGTGAGGCTTTAGTTTAAATGACAGGTACCACATTGATTTTTTGAAAAGAATGCACAAAACATGGGAGGCAGTTGTGAAGATATTTACAAATTGCTCATTTGTCATCTTTTGTTACTTATCACTTATGTTTGCATTACCCACGTGTGTATTTTCCATTTGTCCAACATCTTTATTTTGTTACTAATCTCCAAAAAAACTTTTCATGCAGGTTTGAGGTAAGTATGCTACTGGCATGCAGTTTGTTTTTCAGAGTAACATCACACGTTTTAAAATGCTTCAGACTGCATCAGCTTTGATATTCATCATCCGTCTTCTGTTGGTTGCACTGGTATGCGCACCACATGTAGGTCTATAGCTTGTAACTTTAGCCTTTTATTTCAATTGCGGTATAACATAGATTTTTATTGTTTTTGCGGAAAACTAGGATCACTGCTGATCGGTTATTCCCAGTTAGACAAAATTGAGTTGTCACCAATGCTTTTTTACCCTGGTTTTCTCTCCAATTTGGAATGCACAATTATTTTTTTATCACAATTCTCCACTGTAACTCCCATGCCGACTTGGGAAATGGCGGTAGACACACACACATCCTCCAAAATGTATCCTGCCAAGCAGTCTTTTTTTTGCACTGCAGGTCTACAGTGAAGTCACCAGACCCATAGTGCCGGAGGACAACACAGATCTGAATGGCTTTTATAGCAGACCTGGAGGTGCACTAATGGCCACAGGAGTTGCTGTTGTGCAGTGAACTGAGGATTACCCTGCTGACCTGAACTCTCCCCACCCAGGTGGTGCTTGGACAATTGTGCTCTGCCCTCTGGAAACCTGGCCACTATCATTGATGGCATAACCTGGACTTGAACCAGCAATCTCCAGGCTATAGGGTGCATCCTACACTCCACGCGGAGTGCTTTTACAGCACATGCCATTTGAGAGCCCCATAAAATGTAACATGATTTATGACTATTGCAATTCTGACTGTTTTTGTAGATTAAACTTGTGCATTTCGCATAGTCTGACAACATATGTAGGCCTGAAAATGGTTACCCCACTCAATGGTACTACAGTAATCCAACACATATCTGCCCTAACCTTATCCGCCATGATTAATCTCAATCAACGCTAGTCTATTATTGAACAGAGAACATTAGCTCAGAGATTGTAGATCCTACCAAAGTTTTCGTACAGTGTTGTATGTATAGTCTATTATTGAACAGAGAACATTAGTGGCAGACAAGGCAGACAGCTACTCTGTAACATGCATTAATATCCTGGGTCTTTCTAAATAAGGGATTTAGGGGAGCTCCCTAATAAAAGCAGAATCTCAAAATAATAATTGAAAATAGTAATTGCGTATAATTGTATTTAAAACAGGATTCATTTATCTGCCTTTTTGGTAAATGTAGATATATCATTGAATACGGTATTTACTCCTGAATATAAATTGCCAATTAACATAATAATCATTAATGTTGAAAAATATATGTACTTCCGTATACACATTTTCCATTAACAAAAAGCACTGATGTCAAGCAAAATATATAGCATTTGTGCATTAAACCACTAAGTAGTAGTTTGATGAAAAATAACATTCTTTTAAATGCAAATTAAATATTTTATGACCTTTTTTTTTAACAGAAAATCAAGCTTTGGTTATAACACAAAATACTAAAACATGCAGTGAATAGATATATTTACTTACTTATTGCAGCAAAACGAGACATTCGGTCATTAGCCAGACATTTTGGTCATTAGCCAGGTTATTCTTGAGATTTACTGGTAGATGTCCAAAGTAAAACGTTTTCATGTTTATTTCGGATATTTACCCCTTGGCTTGGTAAATGTCCACATTTATAAGTAAATCTTAATTTGCCAATATTTAGACTTTTACCGTAACATATATACTGTATATTTACAGTTGCAGTTAATAGAAGTTCATTCAAGAAAACATGTCAAGTACAAGCATTTAGTCAACATTAGCCTCTAATTAATTAATGACAAAGACGAAAAGACACGATTTCTAGTAGATTAACAAGCATTCTTTATAAAACAAACAAAAAGCACTTAAACAATTTCAAATATTTGTTCATGACAAAATTTTTGGCACTTTTACATTAAAAGTTTGTAAAAATGTAATACAACTAATTTAAAAAAAAAAAAACTATATTTATTGATTGAAAGCCATTACACAGTAACCGAGCTGCATTATAAAGTCAAGAGCCAGGAAAAGAGGGAATTATTCCCAGCAGGGGTGAACAGTCCAGGTTTATCCAGTAGAGGTGGGTTGTCAGGGATTTGTCGCACACTTCATGAGCACGCTTCTCAGATGTTGGATTCAGTGGACAGGAATTGCAATGTATAGTGAAGGCTCTATCTGAGGAGGCAGAGGGATGTGGCAACTGGCTCAGGTTGAGGAGGAAAGAGGCCAATTGTGGACCTCAACAGAGAGGTGATGGAAGAAGTTAACATCAATAAAAAGGAATGATTGCTTAGGTTAGTAAACTGGGCTGGGATTGGTTGGGTAGGCTAGCGGATGGAGGGGAGTGATGTTGGGATACCGGCATCACTGTCAAGCCTTCCTTAAGTGTGCTGGGCTAGTCGCCACTTTTGGTTGATCCCTAGAGCCAGTACTGCCACCACTGTGTGTGCCAATACAGCAGGGAGGCCACAAGTAGGCTGATTCCTGGTGCCAGCATTACACTTCAGCCAACACAACTTTACAGTGAAGCTGTGTCTAGGTTGGTTACCACCATTAAAATCTTATTTTATCTTGGCAAAAGCAGAATCCAATATGAGCATTAAGTAAACACCACCTACTCTCAAGAAATGTTTTGGCAACACAGCAGGTGATGGTTAAGACAAAGGAGTTGGATTCACAATTGAGAAATGCACTTGTTGCAAACTACTATGGCTACTGAACAGTATCAAAGAAATATGGAATACCAAAATCAATAATCAGAGCAATAATCAGTAAGTACCGCAAAACAAATTAATCTAAAACGCTTGAAAAAAGTGAACATCCAAAGACAATTACAGTTACAACAGGTTGCAGAATTGTCAGAGCAGCTAATAGTGCATGAAAGAACTGTACGAAGGTAGCAAACTACTTTTCAAGAAAATGTATAAAACAATCAATCTAAAATTAGCATCAAAGCCATTATGTGTGCTGATCCCTGGAGCCAGCGTTACACCTCAGCAATCAACACCAGACAGAAGGGTATCTGCATCATCAAATGGAAAACAACGCCAATGGATGAAGATGCAGATGGATCACATTAGTTTACTTCAAAGCTACGTCTTAGTTGGTGCTTATCTTGGTGAGAGCAGAGTTCAAATCAGCATGAAGTTCAACATCTACTCTCATGTAATGGAAATCCCGAAGATCTGGATACATCCAGTTACTGCTACGAATAGTGCAGCTGGCAACAAGAGAAAGACCTTGTGACAGCTTGGAGAGACAGGTGACAGGAGGAAAGAGACCCCATTGGGGCTGGCAAGGGTTAGCTACCCTGGTCGGCAGTATCCAGCTCTATGTTTTCAAAGGTAAACAGGATGCTGGAGACACCCGCCCAAGGCTTCTAAGAAATTAAAGAGAAAAATACCCCTAGAATCTGCGAGAGCGGGGTTGGAAGATGACTCAACGTTGGATAACACGGTTAACGACTTAGGAACGGAAACGGATCTGAGAATGGAGAGTACTTCACAAAAGACTAGTTCAAGATCTGCAGTTAGCAAAGACATGGAACTCCAGGTTTGTGTCTGCGGCTGGTGCAAGGCAACAACGGTCTGGAGTTTGAAG